>NC_049169.1:123593949-123920615 GCF_009769625.2 Cygnus olor | reverse complement strand
TGAATACAGTTTAGGCATATGGGCTATAGTCCAATTACCATATTGGTCTTTGAAAGCACATTCTCTGGCTCTGTTGTAGGATTTGGATATTCATTATAATGTTTAAAAAGTTTATTTCAGCCTTGTAAAAATGTCACTGTTCTAGCCAAATAATTTTACAGATTTTCAGCTCTCAGAGAAGAAACAGTACACAGAACAGGAGCTGTGTCCTTACACTGAAACCAGTTTCCCCTGTATCTGATGGGTGAAGGACCTATGTCAATTATAGCCCAGTGCTGTAACTGTATGCAGCTCTTCTAATGTTTGGCTTGTGCTACTAGGTGGGGGTGATCTTTGCAAAGCAGCAGATTCCTATGCACTGATAAGCAAAGCATGTAAAGGTGAAGTGCCCCCAACTGTATTGAAGATGGAAGCAATGGTCCCTGAGTCATCATGTGGTCTCCTAGTTGTTAAATTGTGCAAAACCCCCCAGTACATTTTACTACTTTGTTTTATTTAACATTTCTAAGTGATCAAAAAATAATATTAAAGCATGTCCAGATCTAGATTTATGACAGCCTTACACATGTACAAAATCTTTAGGATTATATTACTATTATCATCAAGCAGACTCATACATGTAATCTTAAGATTACATTACTTATTAGTTTTAGATTACAAATTTATTAGTTTTAAGATTTTATTATTATTGTTTTAAGATTATTGGGTAAATTAGTAGCTACTATGAATAAAATCTTTTAATTTTAAAATTAGTTTACAGTAAAACAGCTATTTCTCTTCATTTTTGTCTCATCAAGCAGAAATCTTGTCTTTCTTGTGGCATGTATAAATAAGAACTGAACATATTATAATTTACCTGCTTTGAACTGCACAGTCTATAAAGACATTTTAGATTCTGATTCCTGTTTCAATGACTCGCTGGTCACTACTTGTTCTAGGACTTTTGAAATTTAGTGGGAAATGTGGATATGGCCATTTTGCTGTGTCTATTTGAATGCTGCCAGTGTCTCCAGGAGTTCTGAGTTTTCTCTAGGTAACTGCAGAAGACAGACTAGTACTCCCAGCATCTACCAGGAATGAACTGATTGAGACACAGCTATATGCAGTTCAAATATCTAAGAAAATATGGCTAAAAAAAAAATAATAAAAAAAATGCATGGAGAGCAAAGCATGGGGATGGATCAAAAGCTGAGGTATTAGACTGCATCGTGGCTACTCTGACAAAGCTAGACTATTTGGAGATGAGTAACTCAAAAATAGGAGATTTATATTACTTTGGCAGTATAGACCTATTTTGAGCCTGATAGGTTTTGTCTTCAAATCAGCACTTTTCTTTATGCAATATTGGTTGGAAGATGAACAGGGAGTGAGATGGAGCTCCTATAATTCAATGGGAAACCGTAAGTGACCTACTCCATCATTGAATGTTCATAACACTGTGGGGTTGGACAGGATTCAGCCAATGGTACTGAAGGAGCTGGCAGAAGTGCTCACAAAGCCACTTTCAATAACTTATCATCAGTTCTGGCTAAATGGGGAAGTCCCAGTTGATGAGTTTAGTGAATGGGATTCCAATCTACAAAAAAAGGCAGGAAGGAGGATGCAGGGAATTACAGGCTTGTACCATGGAATGTTATGAAGCAGATCATCTTGAATGTCATTGCATGACACATATGGGAGAGTCAGGTGGTCAGAAGGAGTCAGCATGAGTTTATGAAAGGCAGGTCCTGCCTGACTAACCTGATCTCCTTTAATGACAAAATGACACAGTATGTGAGGGAAAGGCTTTGGATGTTGTTTACCTGGATTTTAGTTAAGCATTTGACACCACTTCCCACGGTATTCTGCTGGAGAAACTGGCTGCTTGTGGCTTGGTCACGTGTACAGTAGAACTGGCTAAATGGCCACGCTCAAAGAGTCACAGTGAATGGGACTCAGCCCAGTTGGCAGCCAGCCACCAGTGGTGATGCCTAGGGCTCAGTACTGGGATCAGGTTTGTTTAATAGTTTTATCAGTGATCTGAATGAGGGGATTGAGTACACCCTCAGTAAGTTTGCAGTCTATACCAAGTTAGGCAGGACTGATGACCTGCTTGAGGGTAGAAAGACTTTGCAGAGGAATCTAGCTAAGCTAGATCAGTGGGCCATGTCCAATCACATGACATTCAACAAGACTAAGGGCTGGGTTCTGCACTTGGGTCATAACAACCTTTTGCGGTGGTATAGGCTTAGGGAAGGGTGGCTGGAAAGTTGCCCAGCAGAAAAGAACCCGAGGGTTCTGCTCAACAGAAGAAGGCTAATGGCATCATGGCCTGCATCAGAAATAGCGTGGGCAGCAGGACTAGAAAAGTGATCGTCCCTTTATATGCAGTACTGGTGAAACCACACCTCGAGTATTTTGGAGTTTTTGGCCCCTCAGTACAAAGGTATTGAATTGCTCAAGAAAGTGCAGAGAAGAGCAACAAAGCTGGTGAAAGGACTAGAAAACATGAGTTATGAGGAATGGTTGAGGGAATTGTGGTTGTTTAGTTTGGGGAAGAGGAGGTTGAGGAAAGACCTCATCACTCCCTAACTACCTGAAAAGAGGTTGAAGCAAGGATCGTATTGGTCTCTTTTCTCAGGTGACAAGTGATTGCATGAAAGCAAGTGGTCTCAAATTGCGACAGGGGAGGCTTATATTGGACATTAGAAAGAATTTCTTCACAGAGAGTGTGGTCAAGGATTGGGAAAGGCAGCCCAGGGAAGTGGTGGAATCCCCATCCCTGGAAGTATTTAAGAGATATCAAGCATGATACAAAGGGACATACTTTAGTGATTGGACTTGGTAGGTCAGGTTTATGGTTAGACTTGATGACCTTAAAGGTCTTTTCCAACCTTGACGATTCTATCATTCTATGATAGATCACCCTTTAATGTAGTTACATAAGTATCTATAAATATCCTCCTTAAAGTGTGCTACTGTCTTTAAAGGCCTGAAGCAGCATTAAAGGAAATGTGGAAAAGAACAATGTTTTTCATATTTTTATTTCAAAATCAAAACATAGAAAAATGAATTTAAAACAGCTATTTAAATGTGCCAAGAATGTAATAATAATAATAATAATAATAGTAATTAGGAGAACTTACGTATATTTAAGAATTGCTCAACAAGTTTTTGTTAGATATTTTCATGTATACAAACTTTATCTTTAGCTAACTCTTTTATGTTTAGTTCCTAAAAACATTTAAAATTGAATTCAGCTGATGGAAGTATTTCCTAACCAACAATACAAAATGCTTGTAACTGTAGTCTTTTAAGGAGGAAACAACATAAAATAAATCTTAAGACTAATCATAAATAAGCAAAGTTGATTGCAAGATAAATGGAGAAAATTCCAAATGTCTGCCTAATAACTACATGCAGGAACAACGAAAGTGATTTCCAGTAGGTGGTTACATTTATTTTTGAGTTAACCCTGAGATCATTAACTTCAGAGTAGTACTTAAATGAATTTTTATGCTCCAAAGGGATCCACTTAGAGAATCTAATTCAGTGGTGTAGCAAGGAAGGCATCAGCCATACTATGAAGATGAAAATAAATTCCTGTCCAGATAGTCAGCATCATGTAGCCCTGTTGACTTCTGAGTTAATCCCTGAGCCGTGAAGGTATCTATTTCTGCTGTAAATGAAGTGGCACACTGGAGTTACTGACTGAGCTCCAGTCACAGCTATGACTGTAGTTTGCTGTTTGTTGCAAAAAAAAAAAAATGTGTACCTGTTTCAAAAGGTGCACTTATTCAGGAAAGAAAAGATGGTGAAAGAAATACTTTTTAAGTGACCTAGCAAATGGGATGGCTGATGGACTCTGTCTTTTTATGTGCAGGGCTACAGCAGTGGGCTTTATGGGAAAGAGAAAGGGAATGGCAGAATCCTATATCTAGCACACACTAGTGTTAGTGTTGCACAACACTTTAATCCATATAGAGATAACAGTCTTACATTTGTAATTTTGCAGTCTCTCGCTCGTAATACCACCATCTGCCACACATACACTCTGTATGCATCCTGCCACTTGTACAACCCCAGACTGCTATGGCACTATCTTTGTCTTTATCCCAAAGTGATTTTGTCCTTGTAGCCTCACACTTGCAGATTCAGGAAATGTTACCACATCTGTAAAGATGGACTTTATAGGAAGTCATTGACATTGTCATAAGAATTGTCCCTTTCCAGCCCGTGTTTCATAGTTTTTAGTTTATAATTTTATGCTAGGGAACAAATAAAGCTTAATAGATAATCCTAGTAAATAACAGTAATTTATGTGGTCATAAGCATTTACTGATAATGCACACATGCAGAAAGCTTACCAGCCAATTAATGTGTACAAATCTGTGCCTGATAAAGGTGTGCTCTCATAAGCACTGTTATAGTACTAAATGAGAGCCATCAATAGGGAGAAGAAACAGTCTGTACAGAACTGTACTGTCGTTGTGGAATAAATATTCTCCAGTGGAGAAGGTGCTCCCCTGAATATGTACAAATGAAGATGATGACCTGGGGAGACCCCCATTGCTTCTTTTATTAGACTCAGAGAATTTTCCTTTTGTTAACTTCCTCTCTTCCTCTTCCTTCTCCTTTTCCTTTTCCTTCTCCTTTTCCTTTTCCTTCTCTCTCTCTTTTTTCCCCCATTTTTCCTTCTTTTTTCCCTTTCCCCTTCCCTTTCCCCTTCCCTTTCCCCTTCCCTTTCCCCTTCCCTTTCCCTTTCACCTTTTCCTTTTTCCTTTTCCTTGTCTTGTTTCACTGCAATACATTTTGCTGGGTACACTCATGACCTAGTTCAGGAACAACCCCCTGCCCTTGATTAAAAAGCTGTTTTTGAAAAGACCCATTTTATCCTGGCTGATTCTAAACACTTTGTTAATACAGTTAAGCTAAAGTTTATTGCCACATAAAAAGAAATGGGTAAATATATTCCTTCACGTACTATAAATTAAAATTACTTTGACAATATAAAACAATTCAGGCACCTACCAACACATAATCCGATATCACCCAAATCAGGATTTTATATATATATATATATATAATTTTTTTTTTTTTCAGGTAATCAATATCAAGCAGGATAGCACATCTGAATTTTGTTAATTTGTTATAAATTGAACAGTTTATTGTCATTTAACAGGACATGTCTATTTGTAAATTTAACTCATTATTATATTGAGTAATATAGAGGTTAAATGAAATATATTTAAAGGTTTTTATTTACATCCCAGTGCACTAATTACACGACTTTATTGTTTATGGTTTTTTTTTGTTGTTGTTGTTCTAAATTTGATCTATTATGATTACTTTTTTTTTTTTTTTTTTTTCCCATTGTCTTACACTGAAAGAGATAGTACTCCTTGCTGCCAGGCAGCTGCCATTTTGCTGCATAAAATTTAGGTTGCAATTAACATAAGGAAAAATTCACCTCACAAGACATTGTTGTTTGATTACTCTTCAAAAATATTTTCAAGGTCTTTCAGTACAATGGGGGCCAAATCATGTGTTAAAGAAAATCAAGGAAAGATATGTAATTTTACTTTTTAAACATGTTACTCAGAAAATGTTGCTAAAAGGATTGTGGACTGGGACATTGACTCCCTGCTTACTTAAAAAAGAAAAACCACAACACTTTATATAGGTTTTATACATACTATATGAGGACTCAACCTCCTATTCACTTTCGCATATGATTAATTTTAAGCATGTAAATAAGCCCAAAGTCTGAAAAGTTGTTTACAAGTTAGGTTACAGTAAGGTTATAGTTAGGTGATAGTTGCATTAACCTAACACTTAATGCAACCCAATCACAGACAAGGAACCATAAAGAGCTGAATGTTGTACAAGTACAGGATGAAGACTCAGAGGGTTTCTTAACATGGCAGAGAAGGTGAAGAAATGTGAGATGATGTTGGGAGTGGAAACCACAAGATAACGTTGGTTTCAAGGTACCAGAATTTGGACTCTGGTGACTTTCTGGACGATGTCAAAGCTAAAGGAAGTTTTAAATGCATCATAAAGTAGTATTACAGTATCACTTTGGGAAACTTCATAGTGAAATTTAATTCCACAAAAAGGCAAAACTGCTTGAAAAAAAAATCCAGTTAGAAATAGAGGTTGATTACACAAACCTAATGCTAGTAAGAGTCAGTCTTTTAGCCCTGAATGAGAGAGCCTAAGCAGGGAGAAAACAGATGGACTGGGTCTGGCTGGGATGGAGTTAACTTTCCCTGCAGCAGCCCATATAGTACTGTGCTCTGCACTTGTAGCTAGAACAGTCCTGATATAATACCAATGTTTAGTGTGTTGCTAAGCAGTGATGGCACAGCATCAAGACTTCCTCCAACCCCTCTAAAACCAGTAGTCTAAGGGTGGGCAGGAAGAGTGGAGGGGACATCACCAAGGCAGCTGACCTAAACTGAACAAGAGGACATCCCATACCATATGATGTCACAATCAGCTTGGCAGGCGGAAGGAGAGGGAGAGGGAGGCCTCCCATTTTAAAGATATCTGTTCTCCCAAACAACTGCAATGTGTCATGAGGCCCTGCTTCCCAGTAAGTGGCTGAACATCTCTTGTTAATGGAAAGTAAAGAATATATATATATTTTTCCTCTTTGTTCCTGTAGGGACTTTTTTTTTCTTTTCTTTTCCCTCTTTCTTTTCCTTTTAATGAAATTATCTTTATCTCAACCCATGAGCCTTTTTCTTCCCATCATAGTTTCTTCTCCCCCTCTTCTTTTGAGGAGGAGGAGTGAGAAAGAGGTTGTGGTGGAGTTTAGCTGCCCAGCAGGTTAAAAACACTGCAACAGACTGAAAAGATTTTTGAAAGGCAAGATGTGCACTTGTAATGGGTGTAGGAGGCAAGGTTTTCATAGTGAGAGGGCTGCAGGAGTGATTTCTGGGAAGGTTAGAAGTTGCCATGGGTCAGTCACAACTGTCTGTACAACAGACACAGCACAGGACAAAGATAAGCCACCAAGTTGGTGGCACCTTGGGAAAGGTAATGTTTTAATATTTGTCTTTGTTTCTTATCATCCAAATCTATTTTATTTGTCAACAAATTAAATTATTTTTCCCTATTTCCAACCTTTTTTCCTTTTGCCTGCAACAATTACTGGTAAAAAATCTCCCTGTGTTTATGTCAACCCAAAAGCTTTTTCATCCCATTTTCTCCCCCTGTCCTTCTGAGGAAAGGAAGTGAGGGAGCAGTTGGGTGGGATTTCAGGCATTAAACAAGGCTAACACACCACAGCTGCTTATGTGGTAGAGAAGATGGATGAGTCATTAGAAAGACTGCCAGAGTGTAAATAGGTTATTTCAGCCTAGGAAAGTGATTGTATTGCAACATTCTTAATGGCTATCATGAAGCAATTGAAGAGGTCACCATAGTCAAAAGTAAAGTGATCTGAGACTTGTTAAAATTACTAATTATATAAACAGTTAGGAAATGCTCTTCCTTAGGTGTAGGAAATGGGGAAAGAATGGGTGTGATAAGTTAGTTCAAAACGATGACTGTCTAAAGATTGGACAGAAGCAATGTATATATATATATTTGTCTTGTGTATAAAACCTGAGGTTGTACGTGTGCTTGTGCATATGATTATTCATGCAAAAGAGATTGTGGTGTCACATTCTAATGCATTACTTTATATTTGAGTTGGGGAAGTAAGTTTGAGTTCAAATAGTTACCTTCTCATATTCATTTCTTAGCATCTTGGTATTATCAAAATTTGCTTTGAAAGCAAATCATGTGTTTCTGTTATTAAGTCAGATATCTGACTTTTTATTTTTATTTTTTTTTTTCCCCATCACTTTAAATTCTGACTAACCTTTAACAAAGGATAGGATAAATCTTTCCAACAGAGTCATTTTATCTTTATTATTGCTACCCACATTACAAACGAATTCATTAACATTCTCATCACAAGCCCCAAGTTCATTATCTGATAAGACAAAAACTTCTTCAGATACATCTTGAGGTATTTGATTTGCCTTATTTATATTCTCAGTAGGCATCTTTCTCTCACTTGCTAGAGATGAGTACAAGCAAATTGCAATTTCACTCATTACTTTGTCCTGATTGAGATTTCTTCTGTCCTTTGCAACACAGAATCCTTATTTATTTATTTTTTCTTCCTTTGTTTAACTGGTTTGTAAATCCTGAGATAGAATATACATTCCGTTCTTGACTACAAAAAAGAAGTTTTTGTTTGTTTGTTTTTTGTATGTAGGTTATATTCATTAATATATTAAATTGAAAACCATATCTGGGCAATGATTAAAATAACAACAACAACAAAATCATATATTTTATGGGATTTATTTAGTACTGAATTCAGGGTGGTTGTGTTATTAAATCTGTACAGAGGGCTTAGTTGCAAAGGGTACCTATTGGGATTTGATGGAGGCATTATATTTTGTTTTATTTTATTTTATTTTAGTTTAGTTTACATTTAGTCTTATTTTTCCTTCAATAAGATATGTAGTTTTTCCCTGTTAATCTAAACCTTTTTGATTCTATCATCCATTGAGATAAGTCCCAATCAATTCAAGTACAGGCTGAACCTTGTGCCAGACCTTCATTACTATCCCAATACATGCTATCAAATAAGAAAATAGACTATATTGAGAATATCGAGTCTTTTGCTGATTAAAAAAAATCAGTAAACGTCTCTATTTTATGTGTTACTCAATGGTATTTTGTCAGGGATCTTTGCAGTCCTTTCTTCAATGTTAGTAAAGAAATGCAGATTATTGTAGTAACTGGTAGTAGTGTCGTAAAGGAACACTTCATTTCCACACAGCCAGGCCACTAAAATACTAGAAACCAAGAAGTTGTTAAAGGAGTGAGCTGGACACAATTACTCTCTATCTTATTTCCCTACTTAAAAAGACCCATGGTTTTATTCAGTAATTGTTATGAAAGTATTATGTATCTCTGTGAGATGTCAAAGAGTACCTGAAAGAACCACATGGGTTCTGAGAGATAATGCAAAGGGCTAAAGAAGGCCTGGGAAATTTTGCAACAGCAGTGGCAGACCAAGTAGACCTCTAAAAACCTCTGGAGTGGTGCCTCATTGTTTATTTGTAGGAAAGTGAACTGAACACAGGCTGCAGTTCATCTCTGCGTTCCAAGATCTGCTTTTTGAGGCACATGAACTTGGGATGCCATCTTATTAGCACTGTGATGCTGTCAGGACATCACTTTTGAAGAGAATGTCTTTACCTAATATGATTTTAATTCATTCCAGAGTGTGTGAACTGTGCTTCCTATGGTGAAAGACATCTTGAAGTCAAAAACGGTAACTCCAGAGATACACTGAGAGACACTGCAGTTGCAAATACATTCTGTTAATGAGTCTAGCCTGGAATTAAAACAAGGAAAATCTGTAGTATGTATATGACGGCACCAAGTTTATTCTACAGATCCACTCCTTCTGATCTGCATGGATTGCTAATGCAGATGTAGCCTCAGCTACGTCTCAGCTGCTGCTACAGAAAGTGGAGATCTTAAGAAGATCAAAGCCTAAACCTTGTCCCAGCTGTCTAATTAAAGGCATTTTAGTTATTGGTTGGCTCTATCATGCTCTACATTTGTTGAATCAGCAGGATCCTCACTGACTATAACAAGAGTTTAAACAAGTGGCATGAAACAGATTATGTTTTAGCAAATTTAATGTTGCAGCATTTATAAAAACATAGTGACCATGAGATTTTTTTTTGTTTTATAGTATTGATTAAAAAATATTTTTTCACAAGTAGATCAAAGCTGCTATAATAGTATAAACTTTTCTTAAATCCATTTGTACAGTAAGACAGAATACTGCAAATGTTAGAATTTTGCTCCTCAAATAGACATGCCTATACTTTAAAATAACAGAAGTACTTCAGATGCAAAGCATAGCTGAATAAAAGCCAAGACCTATGTTAATAAAGATACTAATGTAAGAGTGTTAACAGTGCTATGATTTTCCACTCTTTCTAGTTGCTAATATCTTTTTCAATGTTTGTCATCTGCTGTGAAATACCAGTAGCTTCAAATCCCTCCACCAACTTCCAAGCAAATTGCAGCCATATTTAAGTATTTTAGGATATAAATAATCTGGTTCTGTGAAATTTACAAGTATAGCCTTTTGGTTAATCTTGTAGCATATTGAATGTCTTTGATGGTGTTTATATTGCTCTTGCAATTGTTTTTGTTGTTATTATTTCTACAATATTTGTAAAGCTTTACTGCTCATAGTCAATTGAGTGATTACAGTTTGATGCACTTATCCCTGTTCACCTCAATATTTTGGAGAGAGAGAACCCAAGGATAACACTTCTGCAAGTTTAGCTTATCAAATACTACCATAAAACCAACTTAGCCTACTCTGACAAACCCTTATGATTATGACTGATTCATACTTCTCATTAATACTCAAAATATACCTTATATGAAATATGAGATGTCTCTTAAGTGCTCTAAACACTGAAGAATATGTAGGTACATAGAGATAATTTATCCATCATTACATCAAAGTAAAACTGGTCACAGATGGTAACATTCTGGAATAATGAAGAACTTTTCTTGAAATTTTAGCGAAAAATACCCATAATAGTTCCTTTTATTTTCAGCTATGCTTTGTATTAAGCAATGCAAGCAGCAAAAAGTAAAAGCAAATGAATATAGAAGCTACTAATAGAGAAAATCTGCATTATTGTATAAGGAAATGGTTGTCCTTTCTCCTTCTAAGTGTGTCTTAATTCTGCACTTAATTCTGCTGCTAGGACGTTCTCAATTGTAATATTTACTCTGATCAAGTTGTGTCTTTGGTAGTTCTGCTGTGTTTCTTCACAACAGAACAAATTTAAATCAGGTCGGTATCGCAGTAGCACTGTTAAATTACTTTTGGTCATCTTAGAGTTCAGATGAGGCCCCTTCATGTCTATATGAAACATGAATATCTAGAAATCCGTGTGCACAGATATATACCTCTGTGGTGTAATAATAATAGTAATAAATTATATAATTTAATGATAATAATAACAATGATTATTCAGATATCCATTCTTTCACTGCCTTTACTCACTAAGATTTTGAAAAAAAGATGGGTTTGAGAGATAATCCAGGTGCTTCCACTGCCTCCACTAGGATGTCTGGATGCCCAGTCCCAGTTTTTTAGGAAAACTCATTACTTTGCCCTGTTTTCAGGTCTTTTTATCTTAGGCCTTCATCCTTTGGCAACTATTCTACTTCTAACATTAGGCTTTAAGGCAGTATGGAGACTCCTCTCTGAGAGGCACTGAGGCTCCCATTTGCCATCCAGATACTCTCTCCTGGGAGTTTTGCTGCCTGCCTGGGGCCCGTGTTCATGATATTATGAAGAGCTTAGCAAGTCTGGTAGGTCCCAAAGACTACCATCCCTTCCTACTCTTTCATGTGGGATCAAATGTTACTGCAACAAGGAGACGCTGAAATATCAAAAGGGATTTTATGTCCCTTAGAAAGATGTTGAAGGGATTGGGAGTGTAAGTAATGTTCTCTGTCCTCCCTGTTGGTGACTGGGACCCAAGAAGAAGGAGTAAACAAGACACAATACTTGTGAACAGTCCCAAAGCAATCAGAAAGGGTTCTTCTGGAAATGTGATGTGACCAATAGCCCAGCTGAAGTGCCTCTACACGAACCCATGCAGCATGGGAAACAAGCAGGAGGAGTTAGAAAACATAGTGTAATTAGACAAATATGACCTGATTGCTATCATGGAAACGTGTTGGGATGGATCACATAACTGGGACACTGGAACAGAGGGCTACCAGCACTTCAAAAGACACAGACAGGGGAGAAGGGGAGGGGGTGTTACCCTCTACATTAGGGAAAGCATTGTTTGCAAAGAGTTGCCTCTGAGAAACAACCATGAACAGGTTGAGAGCCTGTGGGTGAAAGTTACCTTACCAATAAAGGACACCTTGTGGTCAGGGTCTACTACAGGCTACCTGATCAAGGGGAGCCTGTGAATGAGGCATTCTTGCTTCAACTACAAGAAGTGTCACACTTGAATGCTCTCATTCTGATGGGGGACTTCAACCACACAGATATCTGCTAGGAAAGCTACACAGCAGTCTGTAAGCAATCCAGGAGACTCCTGAAGTGTGTTGAGGATAACTTCCTCATCTGGGCATTAGACAAGCCAACCAGAGCAGAAGCATCACTGGACCTGGTGCTCATCAATGTGGATGAACTCATTAAAGAGGTCAAGACTGGAGTCAGTCTGGGCTGCAGTGACCACTCCCTGGTTGAGTCTGTGATCTCAAGGAATATGGTCCTAATAAAGAGCAAAGTCAGGACCCTGAACTTCTAAAGAGTGAACTTCAAGCTATTTAAAGATTTAGTGGACAAGATCCCCTGGAACACTGTCCTTAAGGACAACTCTTTAAGGATGTTTTCCTTAGAGCACAGGAACTCTCCATCCACTTGTACAAGAAAGCAGGCAGTGAGGGAAGGAAACCGGGATGGCTCAGCAAGGACCTGCTGGTCAAACTGAGGCACATGAAGGAAATGCACAGGCAGTGGAAGCAGGGACATGTTGGCTAGGAAGACTGCAGAGATGCTGTCTGGATATGCAAGGATGGGATCAGGGAAGCCAAGGCCCAGATGGAACTGACCTTGGCAAAGGATGCAAGGAATAATGAGAAGGGATTATATTAGGTACATTGCTCAGAAAAAAAAGACCAAGGAGAGTGCACCCCCTCTGATGGATGAGAAGGGTGAACTGGTAACAGCAGACATGGAGAAAGCTGAGGTAATCAACAACTTCTTTGCCTCAGTCTTCACTGGCAGTCAGGCTTACAATGTCTCTCATTTCCCTGAACCCACAGATGAGGGCTGGGGGAGCAAAGTCCCTCCCACTGTAAGTGAACAGCAGGTTTGAGACTGCCTGATAAAACTGAACAAGTACAAGTGTGTGGGGCCTGATGACATGCATCTTAGAGTCCTGAGGGAACTGGTTGATGTAGTTGCCAAGCCTCTCTCCATCATATTTGAGAAGTCCTGGCAGCCAGATGAAGTCCTTGGTAAGTAGAAAAAGGAAAACATCACTCCCATTTTTAAAAAGGATAGAAAGGATGACCCGGGAAACTACAGACCAGTGAGCCTAACCTCTGTGTCTGGGAAGATCATAGAACAGATCCTCCTGGAAGCAATGTCGAGGCACATGCAGGACAAGGAGGGGATCTGAGACAGCCAGCATGGCTTCATCAAGGGCAAATTGTGCTTGACCAATTTGGTGGCCTTCTACAACAGAGTGACTGCATCATTTGAAAAGGGAAGACCAACCAATGCCATTTACTTGGACTTCTGAGAGGCCTTTGACACGTTCTCACATGACAGCCTGATCTCCAGATTGGATAGGTATGGACTTGATGGGCGGACTATTCAGTGGATAAGGAATTGGCTTGAAGGTCGCACCCAGAGAGTGGTTGGTGGTCAATGGCTCTATGTCCAGGTGGAGGCCGGTGATGAGTGGTGTTCCTCAGGGGTCTGTTCTGGGTCTGGTACTGTTTAATATCTTTATCAATGACATAGACAGTGGGATCGAGTGAACCCTCAGCAAGTTTGCAGATGACACCAAGCTGAGTGGTGCAGCTGATACAACAGAAGGAAGGGATGTCATTCAAAGGGACCTGGGAAAGTTTTAGAAGTGGACCCATGTGATCCTCATGAGGTTCAACAAGTGCAAGTGCAAGGTGCTGCACCTGGGTCAGGGCAATCTCAGACATGAGTACAGACTGGGAGAAGAACTCATTGAGAGCAGCCCTGCAGAGAAGGACTTTGGGGTTCTGGTGGACAAAAAGCTCGACATGAGCGGTCGATGTGTGCTTGCAGCCCAGAGGGCCATCTGCATCCTGGGCTGCATCAACAGAGGAGTGGCCAGCAGGTCAAGAGAGGTGATTGTCCTTCTCTACTCTGCCCTTGTGAGGCCCCACTTGGAGGTCTGCGTCCAGGTTTGGGGCTCCCAGCACAAGAAAGATGCTGATCTGTTAGAACGGGTCCAGAGGAGGGCTGCAAAGACGATCAAGGGGCTGGAGCACCTCTCCTATGAAGAAAGGCTGAGAGAACTGGGGCTGCTCAGCCTACAGAAGAGAAGGCTCTGGGGTGACATAATTGCAACTTTCCAATACTTAAAGGGGACTTATAAAAAAGAAGGAGAACAGCTTTTTACTCAGGCAGATAATGACAGGACAAGGGGGAATGGTTTTAAACTAAACGAGGGGGATTTAGATTAGCGGTTAGGAGGAAATTCTTCACTCAGAGGGTGGTGAGGCACTGGAACAGGTTGCCCAGAGAGGCTGTGGATGCCCCATCCCTGACAGTGTTCAAGACCAGGTTAGATGAGGCCCTGAGCAACCAGATCTAGTGAGTGGCATCCCTTCCTACGGCAGGGGGTTTGGAACAAGATGATCTTTAAGGTCCCTTCCAACCCGAGCCACTCTATGATAAGCATGCAATCTTTATTTTTAAAATGTTTTTTCTGGATGGGGGTTATTCTGGGCTTCTCTGTGTGTAACTCCATGACCCATAAGTCAAGCAGTTATCTTTTTGCCATATATTTCTCAATGGAGAATACATATCAGTCAGTCGGACAAACAAACAACACCACCCTACCATAAGTTATATACAAACCTTCTTTCTCCTTTTCATTTTGTATGTGTCTTGTAGTCATAAGTGCACAGTCTAAATTTACTTTCTATGATAACTAGTTTTCTTGATACCATCTTGTCCTCCTTTAATGTGTATGCTGTTTGCAGCTGGACAGTCAGATTTCCTCTAGATGATACAATACTTAAGGTTAATACCACTACTGAGCTACCTGACTTTAATTGGGCACCACCTTGATAACATAGAAGGATCTGTCTGCACACTGATAATTGACACAGGTAATATTCCTTATTATATAGTATGCAGACAATTATGTCTAAACTCTAGAGATTATTGAAAAAGACAGTGTTCTTTGATTATAGTTCACTGTTTTTCAAAACTCAAACAGAAGAAGGAAGTTTACAGTATGTAGAAAAGGTGACAGGCCACTTGGGAGGAATATAGGGACAGTGTCAGAGTATGCAGGGATATAACAAGGAAAGCCAAGGCCCATTTGGAATTAAAATCTGGGAAGGGATGTCAAGGGCAACAAGAAGGGCTTCTTCAAATACATCAGTAGAAAAAGGAAGACTGGGGAAAATGTCAGCCCATTACTGAATGGGGTGGGTGCCCCGGTGACAAAGGATATGAAGTAAGAGTTGCTGAACACCTTTTTTTGCTTCAGTCTTTACTGTTAAGACCAGCCCTCAGGAATCTCAGACCCTGGAGACAAGAGAGGAGGTCTGGAAAAAGGAGGACTTTCCCTTTGTCAAGGAGGACCGGGTCAGAAATCATTTAAGCAAACTTGACATCCACAAACCCATGGGCCCCAGTGGAATGCACCCGCAGGTACTGAGGGAGCTGGCTGATGTTATTTCTAGGCCACTCTCCATCATCTTTGAAAGGTCATGGAGAGCAGAGGAGATTCCTGAGAACTGGAAGAAAGCCAGTGTCACACCAGTCTTCAAAAAGAGCAAGGAGGACCCAGGCAACTACAGGCCAGTCAGCCTCACCGCCATCTCTGGAAAGGTGATGGTACAGCTCTCCCTGGAGGTCACCTCCAAGCTTGTGGAGGATAAGAAGGTGATCAGGAGTAGTCAGGATGAATTCACCAAGGGGAAATCATGCTTAACCTATCTGATAGCCTTCTGTGATGGAATGACTAGTTGGGTAGATGAGGGGATAGCAGTGGATGTGGTCTACCTTGTCTTCAGCAAGGCTTTTGACACTGTCCCACATAACATCCTCATAGACAAGCTCAGGAAGTGCAGGCTAAATGAGTGGACAGTGAGGTGGATTGATAATTGGCTGGATGGCAGTCTAGTTGGAGTCCTGTAGCCAGCGGTGTCCCCCAGGGGTCAGTGCTGGGTCCAGTGTTGTTCAACTTATTCATCAGTGACCTGGATGATGGAACAGACTGCACCCTCAGCAAATTTGCTGATGACACAAATATGGGAGGAGTGGCTGATACCCCAAAGGGCTGCGCTGCCGTTCAGAGAGACCTTGACAGGGTTGGGCCGAGAGGAGCCTCATGAAGTTCAGCAAAGGCAAGTTCAGGGTCATTCACCTAGGGAGGAATAACCCCAAGCACCAGTACAGGCTGGGGGCTGACTTGCTGGAGAGCAGCTCTGCAGAGATGGACCTGGGAGTCCTGGTGGACCACAGGCTGACCATGAGTCAGCAATGTGCCCTTGTGGCCAAGAAGGCCAAGGGTGTCCTGTGGTGCATTCGTAAGAATGTTGCCAGCAGGTCAAGGGAGGTGATCCTCCCTCTCTGCTCAGCCCTGGTAGGCCACACCTGGAGTACTGTGTGCAGTTCTGGGCTCCCCAGTATCAGAGGGACATGGAACTACTGGAGTGAGTCCAGAGGAGGGTTACTAAGATGATTAGAGGACTGGAGCACCTGTCATATGAGGACAGGCTGAGAAAACTGGGCCTGTTTAACTTTGAAAAGAGAAGATTGAGGGGAGATCTCATCAATGAATATAAATATCTGAAGGGAGGGTGTCAAGAGGATGGAGCCAGTCTATTTTCAGTTGTGCCCAGCAAGAAGATGAGAGGCAATGGGCACAAACTGAAGCACAGGAAGTTCTGGCTGAATATGAGAGGGCATTTCTTTACTGTGAGGGTGACAGAGCACTGGAACAGGTTGCCCAGAGATGTTGTGGAGTGTCCTTCTCTGGAGATATTCAAAACCCACCTGGATGCCATCCTGTGCAATGTACTCTAGGTGATACTGCTTGGCAGGGGTTTGGACCAGATGGTCTTCAGAGGTCCCTTCGAACCTTGGCCATTCTGTGATTCTGTGGTACTGTTTTTTTCCTGACATTTCTTTGTATTTTACATTTTGCTTCTGGGATTTAAAGGCATGACAGCAATACTTTAAATACGGAATTTATTTAGAGCAACTTCGTTCCAAATTTCTTGATAAATCCCAAGCTTTACTGCCTTAGACCTGCCAGTGAGTCCTATCATTTGCTGCTTCATAATGTTGTTGCAATGTTTGTCAAATTTTTACTGTTGACATGGTGCATAAGAAGTGGTCACAAATAGATGTCCCCAGAGAGCTCTAAATGATACACATGTACATTGTTTTCCTTAACAGTTTAAGAGCTGGAGAGAGAAAAAAAAAAAAAAAGAAAAAAAAAAGTGAGGGCAGGATGGTCTCAGAATAGTTCTGTTATAAAGTAAAGCACTTACCAAAACAAAAACAAAAACAAAACAAACAAACAAAAAAACCCAGCACATTATTTCTACTCTTTCTCCAAAATACATAAGGAATATTAACAATCAAACAGTGTGAGTGGTGGCTACAGTCACATGAAGAGTTTTGTTTTGATTTGATTTAATGAAGTCCTATAATATGAGACTGGGGTAGTTTACATTCTGATTTTGGACATGGTTTCATCCATTTTTGCAGAGGGTAATTTTGTTCAATACAAGTTCTTTGACCTTTGTGATTTCAGTATGCTGGTAGACTGGAAGTTCATCTGCAAATCTATGCCACAAAAATATAAAGCCACTTCTGCGACAATATGTTCCTAAGATGAACCTCACTTTACCTGCTGGACTCTTCCCAAATAAGAAATGTATACATGTCACACAGGTAGACCCAAGAATTGTTCTTCCTAAATCCAGCTAAATTTCCTTTCTAAATATGTTCTTCTTAAATTTTTAATATTTGAACCTGGAATGAACTTCTTGGGAATTTTCATCTTATTTAGTTCAGGAACTTTACAATGTATTGTGAAGACATGATTTTTCTCCCCAAGTTTTCATTTCTACTTTATTCCCACAAAAAAATCAAGCATATTGTAGAAACTATGCAAGCTCAATCATGAGATCTGCAAAAGTTACCCTACTGTGCCTTTATATTTTTCCTTTTAAATCACCTGCGAATTTGCCACGGGTGATTTTATTGCTACTTCAGCTCTCTGTTAAGAGTCAGTTTGGGTAATTAAACAAACCAGTCTGCTGGTTTTAGGCCTGGAGATCAGATGAACAGGTGTGATAAAATTGTCCATTGTCCTTTTAGCAGCCAGAATGGCATGGATACACATATTTAATTATATAATTTCATTTTTCTGTAGAAAACAGGCTCAACCTTTTGTATACACTGTCTTCTCATTCCTCTCAGGGGAAGATGTTTCCTATGTAAAGGAGATAATTCACATGAAAACAACCTCAGCCCGTGGTGTAAAATTCAGTTCTTGTCTCTGCTGTCTCACAGTGAACTGGCTATTCCAGTTTTATTCAGAGAAGCAGAGAATACAGCACAAGCTTTGCAAAACACACTGAGGATGATTCTAAATCTCTCTTCTTCTGTTTCAGTAAAGTTCTGTGTTTAGAGTTATCAGCAGAAAAGCTTTTAGTGTTTTTAAACTCAACAGAAGGCTGAACAACAAACAGCTTTGGAGTTTCATTTTCTCTTTTTACTGATGGTAGCAAGACTATTTCCATGCTTGTCCCCATGCTGCTAGTGTTCTTCTATATGAGGTTGGATTTTTAAGTCAGATATGCCTATTCCTTTTTCCACAGGGAATCTAGAACAGAGGATACATGGTTCTCTCTGTTCCTACTAGATTCTGCTTTCTTATTTTATTTTTTTATTTTATTAATTTTATTAATTTTATTTATTTATTTATTTATTTTCTGCTGCTGCTTGGCATAATTCAACTCCTTGTTGACAGATAGATCTGCAAAAACACAGACACAGACAAAGCCAGTTTTCTCCAGTAAACTTCTCAGGTGCTTTGTTCTGTTCCTCTCTCTGTTTATGCACCTCTGCATTACTTAAATCCACAAGATAGCTTAGACTCTGGCTGTGTCTTGAAGACCAGGGCAGCACTCATTCTGACTACAGCATTCTGTATTTGCTACAGTTTTGCTTCATTTGTTCTGTCTTCTCATCCAAGGCAACGTAAGGATAACTGATGTCTTTGTAGAACATATATCTCAGCTCCCCATCTCCCTAGCCCACCTCCAAGAAACAGATGACCTTACTCCTCAAAAACCTCAAACCCAAACAAAAAACTTTTTTACATATTTAATTGAAAATATGTCTTTATTTTCAGATAGCCCTATCCCCTGCCACTCTCTTTTAGGTCATAGAACAGGACTGAGGCTTTTTGAGTTATGTATCCTTTCTAACTCACTTAAAGATTTGTCTTTTGTACCCATACAATATGCATCAATACAAGCTTCTATCCTCCCTTTCTCAACTGCATTAACTTCAGAGTTTATCCATTCTGAAGTACCACCACTCTTCCGAGTGTTATTCATCAAGGTGTGATATGAAGAGGTGTTTCTTGCAACAGAAGACAATATCACAACAAAATACTTATCTTTCTTGATCACAAGCTATTTCAAATGAAATTTTGTGATATTTAGTTTTCTTTAAGACTTGTTGAATTATTCATTAATGAAATGTCCAACAGATGTTTATTCTTATTTGTATGATAGACACAATCTGTTTTGCAGCTGACTGAGTATAGAAATGAATTAAGACTTAGGACTACTCATTAACTTGCTTGTTGTAATGTATTATTCATGTTGCATCATTGAAAACTTATTTGAAACTATCTGTGATCCCTTGAAGAAAATACTGAGTAGAGGCCATCAATAAACTCATTTAAATCTTAACTTTGATCTCTTATGCCATAATAGAGTTGTACAAAATTTCTCATTGTGTTCTTCAGGCTTACAGGATAGATAAAGAAAAAAAAAAAAAAAAGAGAGAGAACATGAATTAATTGCTGGGTTACAACTTTAAACAGTGAAAAGGAGCAGAGTTCTTACTGGTAACTCATGTTGTCTTACGTAACAGTTTAGTGCAAAGATATCATTTTAGTTACATTATCAAAATATTCTAAGTAATATGGTATTGGAGGCTTCTGTCCTCTCTATGAGTGAAGGTCTTTTCAACTTCATGCCAGAAGTTATTTATGCTTACAGCTGGCTCTCACCTTCCATCCTCTGTGGACACAAATTGTTATAAATTGTCCTGCCTCCTCTGGCCATTCAGCAATCTGCTGCCCTCAGATGTCTTAACATTTTCTGACTCCTAGACTGCAGCTTTTCCAGCAGAGTTTCCTTCCTTTTGTTGCTGTCATGCTCTGGGATGTAAACTCCATTGTGCTTCTGTGGACTAATGTGGATTCCCTCAAAGTCTGTGCTCTCTCATGTCTTTCTATCCATACGCCCAATTACAGTGGTAACATCTCTCTCTCCCTCTCGCCCTCCCCCTCTCCTTTCCCCACCCCTCCCTCCCTCCCTCTCTCTCTCTCTCTCTTTAGTTTAAGAATATAACAAATAGGCTTGGCTTAAATGCAAATATCTGTGGAAAGCATATAAAGATCTAGGTGAATTAACATTTTCTTCTTATGGAAATCACTTCTCTTTTCTTGCTCTCTCCTTGCATCTCCTCCTTCCTGCAGCCAGCTTCACTAACCTTGATTAGTCCAAAATTTAAAGTCCTCTTTTGCACAAAAATCCAGTTCTCTGAAAATTTGATATAAACAAATAATTAAATGAACTAAGTACATTTTTCCTGGTCTGAAAATAGATGTTAGGCTAATAAACACTGTGCTACACAGCTTATAGCAGGGAAAGGAAGAATAGTTCAAAAATATTGCCTAGCTGACTGTGGAGAAATCAAACTGAAGAAATGGTTGATGTTGTCATACCTAAGGGCAACGACAATCAAAGTAAATTTTACTCTTTTTGTAGACTGTTGAGGCTCATTAATGGTCAGAGTTTTCAAAGATATCCTTTATGATCTCTTCTCTTTACAGGAGTTGTCTTGACTCATCTGGCCAAGGGGAAAAGAGTTTGTTGAACATGAACTATAACACAGAACACAAATGTTGAACAAAATATGTGATCTTGTTGCCATTGTTGCAAACATATATTTCATCAAACTATGACTCTCCTGTATTTATGAATTGGAATCCCAGTCAGCTAAATTATAACAGGTGCATTAACTTCATTAGATCTAAATTGACTTTTATCAGTAAGAATTTGTTTGTAAATGTGAAAAAAATTGCTAACTACTGCATGGAAAGCAAGCAATTGAAAATGGAAACTTTACAAGAGAAGTTCAAAACCAATATAACCTAAAAAGACATTGAGTATTAAAATAGATATCAACAGAAAACAACAGACGGTGAGGCGACTTCAATAAAGATGTCATTATTATTTAAAAATTAGAGAAGGTAGGTCTTTTATTGGTTTCTAATTAAAAAAAAAAAAAGGAAATTCATTTTTAATTTCATTTGGCATCAGATTTTGCCAAGAGGGAAATTTAATCAGGTTCAGAAATTATGGAGTGCAAGAGGTCTTATATATTTATTCTCTAAAGATTCCTTATATAACAAATATTTCTTAGTACTGGGGAAAATATTTACTTTTTGTTGACTACATATAATTCTTTTCCATTTGAGTAGCTGAATAGCATTTTTTCAAATAGCTAGAAATTAGGCTCTAAAGAAATTAACAATCAGGTCTATTGTAATGTCTCGGTGAAAAGCTAGTAAGGGTTATTCCATTTCTTACAATTATTCTGAAGATGTGCCTTTTTGCAAAAAGATAAATGTTTTGATGAGGAACAAGAAACGATCCATTCCAGCAGTAATCAGAGTTGTGTAACTGTGACTGAGATCTTTCTGCAATTTCTACTGGATTCTGTCGAAGGTAGTAGTCTTCACCTGAAGATGAGGACTACTATATGGTTGTCTCCTGAGATATCAAAAACACAGTTTAACAGTGAAAAATTCAATGTGAAATTAATTTTTTACGATACTAGGAAAAATATAGACATTTAAATTTGATATTCATAATAACAGACAAGTGAATCAAGTAACTATTTACATAACTATTAGAGAAATGCCCAGTCACATAAAACTATGGACAAGATGAAACATTAAATTTTGTTAAAGCATTGAAAATTAACTGAAGGAACAATTAAATGGAAATTAATATAATTCTGTTTTCAATAGCATAAGTATAGATAAGTATAGATCCAATTACAGTATTACAATTATTACTTTTTTTTTTTTTAACTTTTTAATAAAAACCAGGCACACTTCCATATCCATGAGCAAAGTTCATCTTGAAAAATGATTTAAATGTAAGTATTTTTATTCCTACAGTAATCCTGTGTCCATATTTCTTGGACCTTCATAGATTTGTAAACACGAAAGAGATGAAAGTTGCACTTCACCCTTTTGATTGCCTGTGTTCTGAAATCAGACAATATGCTTTATTAAAGTGTAGAACAATCTTGATTTAGTGAGGAGAGTTTCATGAGCTGAGATCACAGGGAAGCTGTTATATCTTTAAAGCACGCAACTAAAATAACATTCTACTTCATAGTAGTCATTACCTCACTTCTTGGCATCAATAAAGTTTGAAATGGTCATTAAAAGCTATTAATTGAGGCAGGCTTGCCTTTTTATTTATGAAGTATTTGCAAACCAATAACTTTATTGCAAATGAGGTTTATGCTCATCGATCTTCTGCTAATGGCAATTGTAAACATATTTTGTATTATCCTATAGTTTATTAACAATCTCTGGAAAGCCAACACTTCTTTTCCTAGTCAATACTTGAAATCTGCTAATGAAACTCTGTGACAGATGACTTGCCACAGGCCTGGTTTCTGTATCCTGATTAGGTAGAAAATTAGGATAATTGCCTGATAGTCAATATTTCATGAACAGGATGAGGAAAGTGCTATTTGACTTACAGAGAAAACTAAGTCTTGAGAACTGCATTATTTAGCCTTCATTTGTACAAGTGATGTGGTCAGAAGATTCTTTTCAAGCTTATGAATAAGTAAGATAGAAGATCCATTGACATGATAAAGTGATTTTTTTTTTTTTTTTTTTTTTTTTTTTTTTACCTGGGCAGCAGAGATACTGAAAATTTAAGACAAGGGCATCCTAAAAAAAAAAAGTGGGTAGGGTCTTATTTAGACTCTTATGCATTAACCTCAGTGCACACAGTAAATTTTGAATCACATTGGTAGTAATCTCAGGTTCAACCTTCACAAACATCACCTACATTCAAATAAGGGTACTGGAAGATATCCTGAGATGCACTCTTCATGCTGAACTTCACAAAACACCATTTCCTTTCACTCTTCTCTACGCTTTGGTTTCCATAAAAAGGGACATGTAACAAGTAGTGTTTTTTTTTTTTATTGTCAAATCAGGATGTCCCTGCAGGATGTCCCTGTAGATACACATAGCTGTAGCTGGACTAGCTTTATACACAGTATACATTAAGTTCTCTGCACAACCAAGCTGCAGGCATAGTACATACTTGAGAGTTGGTTTGCAGGATACTCTCTAAACTGAAAGTCCATTATCCACGTTTCAAGTAGCCTTACTTCCAGAAGATATGTGAATAGTCTTCAACAAAGTTTTCAAAACGTTTTGAAGCTAAACAAAGTACCTTTCAGGTTAGATCACTGTGTGGACAGTAAAAACAATAGAATTGTTTGTGTTGAGTGAAGTGCAGTGTACAAGGCAGCCTTTTACATTGTTTACATTGGCGTAAAGAATGGAAAGCCTTGACCAAGTGGGACTTAATGTTATGGTACAGTGTTTACAGACATCATGAAGGAGGAAAATGTTTATTCATTGATCTTAAAGTTTAATGTTAAAAAAAAAATCTTATTAAGGAATTCAATCCTTTTACCAAATTCTTCAGAAAATCTAAAAGATTAAAAACCAACCAACCATCCAAAAAAACCCTAGTTTTAAATCTAAAATGTGTAAACAAGACATCTTGTAAAAGTTATTTTTCTTAGAAACATAGATATCCTTCTTAAAATAGCATATCTAGGTTCTGTTCTCTCTTGGCTGTGCTTATAAAGATTTTATTTAAAATTAAAAATAAAAAGGTTTTTAAAAGATTTTGAAATAGCCTCAAAGAAAGAACAGAGAGTTAAAATGATGAATCATTTACTGTTTTATCAGTTGGTGAATTCAATCAAGACTACTTTAGGTCAATTTACAACAGATCAGAAACAAAAAGTCCTAAA
The DNA here is from genome assembly GCF_009769625.2 of Cygnus olor. Taxonomy (NCBI): domain Eukaryota; kingdom Metazoa; phylum Chordata; class Aves; order Anseriformes; family Anatidae; genus Cygnus; species Cygnus olor. The sequence continues at coordinate 123,896,428 of NC_049169.1, read as the reverse complement.
CTTTCTATTCTAATTCACATCTTTTTCATCACAATAAAAGTTATGATGAGAACATAATAAATGTGCTGCTGCTGAGATCAGTGATGTTTAATCCCATGTTATGCCTCAGCAGTGGCATGTCTGTTAGGGGAAATACTCAGATTTTGCCACCTTTTTTGGTTCATTCTTTTTCCACAATTATTACATTAGAGGTATTAGTGGGTAAAGACCAGCCTATTCTTTCAATTTTCTGCCTGTGAAGCCAAATTTGCCTATTTCCTTTTTCAGTCTGCTGTTACAGTATCTGCAATAACAACTAATGTGTATCAGCAAGTTCCTGAAGTTCACTACCTAATCTGTAAAGAAATCCTTTTACCTGCTTTAACACTAATTCTTACAGGTTTTATCAAGTGTTTTCTGCCTCTACATTAACAGGATTTGGTGCATTTTTATTTTATTTTTTTCTCTTAATCCCTTTTTTTCTCAAGTTTTAAAAGCTTCACACATATTTATTCCAACATTTTGGGGATCCCTATGAAACAAAGCTTTTTCACTCCCTTAATAATCTAAATGGACATTCTCTATGAATTTTCTACTACATCCTTTTTAACATTAAAACCAGAACTGCACACAGAACTCCTGACATGGGTGCACATGGCTTCTTGATTGCAACAAAATGACAGCCCAAGTTAATTTCAAACCTTCCTGATAGTCTTTTATTTATGTGTAAATTATGTGTAATTTGCTGTTCTCAGAAGCTTAATGCTCCCTGACATTCAAGAGAAAATGCTGTCATACAATAAAGAAAAACAGCAATACTTGTTACTGGAAAAATATACATGTACGGGGGCATGGAATAAGCATTTCAGAATATGTCTCCACAATAGGTGTCATGGATTTATGGACTAATAAACATGCAGGGACTTTAATTTAAAGAGAACATCATCCCAACGCAAGCAAGAACTGTTAAGAGTTATTCCTTAGAAATGGGAAGCTTTCTCATTTTTAAAAATACTGATATTTCATGGCAACTAGTAGGGTTGGACAGTTTAGAAAAAGGGTTCATTATATGAACGGAAAGTATAATCCATCATAGAAAGCAGCTGGATAGGCTAAACATGTTGTTGATTGTACAGCAGAATATGAGATACAAATTACATAAATGTTGAACTTAGCAGTTTCTTGTGTCAATATTACGATAGCTCATGCCCTTATGTTGCAAATGACTGGGATTTCTCACAAGCTAGTTTTGTCAGTTGTTTATATTGTTTGTAACAAAAGTATTAATGTTATTCAGCAAAAATCATTTCAGCATTTAGAACTTGCAAACAGAAGAGTCAAACTTTTGTAATATTTAAGGGAGTGGATATAGAATAGGGTTAAATAGTGGTATATTAGTATTATGTTGAATTCTTAAATATCTTTTTAGCAAATTTAGCAGTTCTCCAGCTGAACACAGACAGCATGTAAGGGACAGCTGTTTAAAATTCTGAAGACTAGTACAGTGCAGACTAATAATTGATGAAGTATATATTTTAAGGGTGATTTGAAAGAGTATAGCAGCTTGTGACAAATATGCTTTATAGGATTTCTAGGAAATGACACTCCACTAAATCTTTTTATTGGAGAAGCTCATAAATTTCTCAAATTGCAGCTTACAGTATCTAAAAACAAAATTTTATGACAGTGAAGGAAGGTCCTTCTCAAGTGTTTAAAGTATCTTCTCAATGGCTAATCAAGTCTTACTGCACTTTTTAAATTTATGCTTTATTTATTTATAAATTACTGACTCTTCCCTCATCTTTTTAAAACGTAGCCCTGGAAATCTATCCCTAACCTATCATGTGTGCCTTTGGAGATCAGTGTTTATCCACATAAAGACATAAAACCCTGAACATAAAATTAGTGAATATTCCTTGTGAAACTGCCAAAAAATAGCATCAAGCTAAGTGATATTTCTGTTATTCAGATTGGAATATAAGGACATTATTGCTCAAGTCACTCTGCAGCTTTCAAGCACAGTGTGACCTCCATGGGTGGATCTTTTCAAAGTAATGCTGAGCAAGCCATTATTCCATAAGTCTCTGTTAAATTGCCTGCCTCTCCACTCAAGGTCATGCTCTATTAAGACTTTGATACTAAAACAAACTCCACAGAAGGTTCATAGAACCTTGAATATGCTTCCTGTCTTCCTTCTGAACTGTAATTGCCCATGGCCAGCCTGCAGCAACACAACTATTTCTCATGACTTAATGATAATTTTCTATTACATAGTATGGAATCGATCTTGCTGGAAACACTATTATTAAGCCAGAACATGATAAGTAAGATTGCATTGTGATCTCTTTGACACAATGGATTTTAAGAGAATTAGAATGTGATATGTCAAATGGTCTTTGGATAGTGCTAATATTATTCATCAATAAGTGTTTTATTAGCAATACAAATTCTGTATCATAGAACATGTCAGTATTGGATTGATTTCAAATTCTCCTAAAAAAAAACCATTTTTACAATAAATTTACAAGTTTCTTCAAAACAGTCATTGTTTTGCCTTTTTTTTTTTTTTTTTTTTTTCCTAAGAATAAGGATATTTACAAGCTATAAGTGTCTTTTTCCGTTTTCAAATTACTGACTTGTGTCAGACTTTCCAACATGGGGAATTTAAGATACACACATTTTTGCACCAGGGGAGATTTAGGTTGGATATTAGGAAAAACTTCTTTACTGAAAGGATTGTTAGGCATTGGAATGCGCTGCCCAGGGAAGTGGTTGAGTCACCATCCCTAGGGGTATTTAAAAGACATTTAGATGTAGAGCTTAGTGATATGGTTTAGTGGAGGACTTGTTAGTGTTAGGTCATAGGTTGGACTAGGTGACCTTGGAGGTGATCTTCCAACCTAAATGATTCTGTGATTCTGTGATCACTTTTGCTTCCTGTCCAGGCACAACTGATTAGTATATTGTAATAATGCCCTGTTAAGAATTTTGTATTACCACCTGTGCAACTCTGACATTGTGAACCTATAATTATTGTTACTGGTTGGTTTAGATTTATTATAAGAGATGACAGTAGCTAAACTGTCATAAAAGGCATCTTTTTGTTCTCTTATTAATGATGTCCACAAGACAGGCTGCTGTTCATACTAAATGGAAAGAATTGGAAGAAGAGCTACATAACTGGTGCCTTTCTACTGTTTTGCGGAAGCCCATGGAGAGCTTTCCCTTAATTCACACTGTAGCACTTTTCCTTAAGTTTTTCTTCATAAGTTCTAAAATAATTTCTTCCTTCCATTACACATTTGTGCTGGTGGTTATGTTATGTTATGTCATGTTATGTTGTTTCATTTGGTTTGTCTTGGTTTGATTTTTTAAGCTTTGCCTCACTGAGCTGAACTGCTAAAAAAGGGTTTGAGAAGGATCAAGCTACGGATAAGATGCTGTCGTACATTCTTTGCTAGAAAATGATCTGCTACATTGAAGTTTGGAATAGTTCTGTTTCATATCGTGTTAGTATCTGAAATATTTTCCAAACAATAGTACCTTGTATTTTAACAATTTATAGAACATACACATTATTTGTGTTCCATCTGGTAAATAGCTAACGGTAGAAAAAAAGAATCTATGCAAATGGTAAAACAAAACCAGCAAATTCATTTTATATAGCCAAGTCTTGATTGATGATAATCAATCTTGCTGAATTCTTAACCTATTATGGTTTAAGGATTTTAAAAATAGAGAACAGATTTGATCTTTAATTGAGGGGGGATAATGACTAGTTAGGGAAAGGTTAACACAAGCTGGAAAAAAAAAAGGAGGTAATATCTGTTATTCAGCAATGAGTCTTTAGTGGCAAAGATGACTAGAGAAATGCATTTATGTATCATAAAGTGGCATTTTTAAAGAAGAGCAAAATGGAATACACTGAAGAAGAATAAGTTCAAAAAATTGCTGCTTATTAAAACTGTGGTTCACTGACCCTCAAACCAAGAGCATGTAAGATGTCAAGTTATTATCTGCTTTAAAGGTTCTGTCAATAAAAGACATAGGATGTGTGCTGAAACATGTACAACTTACTGAATGTGTACATCTAAGATTTCTAGCCGTCTCATCACTATGGACATGACAGTAATGAGAAGGTTGTCTCTCAGGCATGTAATTATCGTGGTCAGTAGATTATTGTTCAAACCTTTTATATATTGTCACAAGTAAAATAACTGGCAGGTTTAGTTCAATTCCTTGTAAGTTGTTTGTCTGTTTAACGTGGAACAGCAAAATTTTTGCAGCACAAATATATGTCTGAAGGAGGCTGTAATTTACCAATATCCCTATCTTACCTTATGATTTGGAGAAAGCTTCCATTTAGGGCTGCTGCAATATGGTCACAATTACCTAAAGTAAGCAAACTTTATTTTGTAATTATCATCTATATGTGTCAAGAGAAATATTACTGTTGCTTAATGGACATTTAAATAAATAAGCGCTATGCTTAAAACTACTATTTAGCTCTTATGAAGCAATCAATGTAAACAAACAGAAATATTTTCCTACCTGAAATCTATTTCAGTTATGGACCTACTCAAATTGTAACATGCCTATAGAAACGATACATACTTTTGGTGATGAAGATGGAAATTTAAGGGTTGCTTTTCATTTTTACTTTTTTTTTTTTTTCACTTGGAATAATATTTTCTTCAGTTCTGCAGATTCAGCACCCTTATGTACATAAAATGTTCGTATGATATCAACCTTAGAATCACTTCAGATATCTATCTTAAGTCACCTGATGAATGTTGGGAATCTCCTGTTGAAAACATAGTAAAACTGGTCAGAGCTAACTAAGGTGCGTTGAACATCAGTCTGTAAGGGAAAAGATCAAGGTCATGAAGTCTTCCCTAAAGATGCCTGCAGGCAACCCAGCTGCAGTCCAGCTGCAGACAATATAATTCAGTTATATTTTTCAGCATCTTTACAGGAAACTCGTAGACTCTTAATCTCCCTTTTTCATTGGAAAGCAATATCCCAATCTCCCTTTTTCATTGGAAAGCAATATCCCAGCTGGTCTTGGAAGTTAAGCAGCTTCTGTTGGGTACAGTAAGCTGTTCTGACCTATGAGAAATGTGTAGCAGTCATGCTGAAAAAAATATGTAGTCTGTAAAAAAAGGGTAATTCACTAAAAAACCTGTTCTTTGGGGTTTACTATAATACCTTAAGTAGATCCTTGGTTATGTTTGTCCTCTTGGATCCTGAGCACTTCTTAGTTTCTTCATCTGGCTACACATCCTGATCATATTCAGACCCTATGTCAGGTGAAAGCCTTAGCCCATGCTGGTTCCTTCTCCCTCACATACCCTTTATTTCCGAAACACAAGTCCTGGCACAGTTTGGAAGTGGTGTGGCCCTGGGAGGAAGCCCCTGGACTGGTGGGTGGAGGAGTTGTTCTGCCAGCGTACCTTGCAAGATATGTGAGTGATGCACAACTTTTGGACAGCAAAGTTCTTTGGGACTCCGCCCATGTCCATGCTATTACTGGGCTGTAAATACAATGAGAAATGTGCTGGACTGAAAATTTCATCTCTCTAGGTAAAAGGTAAAGGGTCTTTTCTGTGTTACATAATTCTGTGTGCTAAATAATAGTACATGACTCAATGGGCTTTATCTGTGTTTTCTTGTTTGTCTGGTTTTTTTTTTTTATTATTATTATTTTCTTTCACTTTTTCATTAGTTATCATTCTAGCTTTAAATTCATCAGTTCTCCAATGCCCCAATTTTTCCTAAAAATGTGTGTCCCAGAAAATTCATCACATATAAGATATGGCTGCCTGTTTCAGTCTGGCAACATCTCACTTTCCTAGTGCTACAGTTATAATAAATGTATTATTCAGGAATACTCCTACATTATTGCATTCCATGTCACAGTAAAACGTAGTAAGCAGCAGTTAACTAATAAATTATGAAGAGGCTCATGCATTGAATTTTCCTCAAAGAGAAAAGGCTACTTATGGCTCAAATTAAATGACTAAATAAAACAATAAGCAAAGCTTGCAGTATGAAAACTGACACAATTTCAGGTTTTGTCAGCAAGCTATTTTAGAAGGATTTAGCTAAACTGCTGCAAGCTGTGTGTTCACTATCAAATCTAATTTGCTATACCTTTTCAATATAAGATATTTTAAGGAAGAGGAAACATTCAGAAAGTCCTCTGAGACTGTGTTATTTACCAACTTGTGTACAAATATTGTTAGACCTTCAACATTGTGTATTGAGTCTCATTAGGATAGTCTCTAGCTGGTATTCTGCCATGCATGTTGCACATATAAAGACCAAAAATGTTAACATTGTCTTAGCCTAAACCAATTGCTGTGAAAGGCAGTGTATGTCCAATAACAAGTGTGTAGAAGGGAGACTCAGGAGACCTATATATTCGTTCATGGTTGCTGTTTGGCTTTTTCCTCTCTACTGACCTTCATGTTGATAAATCTGTATATAGAGTATATTTACAACCATCTGTATATGGCTGCCTATTTCATCCATTTTGCACTTAAATTAAGACTGAGAAATAATTAAGATGTATTCTGTCTTGCTGATATAATTGCCTGATTCTTCTAGTAACACATTTTCAGCTCAAGTATCATACACAATACACAGACATAATGAGAATATTTTTAAGTGTTTTTGCTACTGGCTGTATCTATAAAATAAATAAATAAAAAGTGTGAGAATCCAAACTCTTCGGTGTAGTTGTTAGGACTTACATTCAGAGCACATATCACCTTTTGTAAGAAGACTGCAAACTATGGTCTGATAGAGAACAAAGCAGCTCATCCTTCTTTTTTCAAAGTTTGCATCTGTGTGTGTATATGAGAGAGAAAAAGAGAAAGAAAGATCAGGAAGAGAAAGAAACTAATCTAGGGACATACACAAACCAAAATATCTTAGACTTCTGTCCAGAAAAGCCTTATATGTATATTTCAATTTACAAACAGAATAATCTCACTTATTATTTATCCTGTCTACATATTTAATTTTTCCTTTGATTGATATCTTAGTTTACTGATACTGAAATTATACCTGCGTATATGCATCTGATTGAAGAATTATAAAGATGAAGATTGTCCAAAATTTCACTAACTGTTTATTGAGCATTTTAAGACTTAACTTTACATTAACCTAGATCTCTTTCTCACTTTCTTTTAGCTACAATTCTAATCCATATTGAATTTCCATTATTGAAGCATTGCAGAGAACAATGAAATTAGAGCCAGCTCCCCTATTTCTGGAAGAACCCAGCAATAATGCTATGAAGAAAAATGAGAAATTAGCACTGCAATATTGGACTATCAGTCTCTGGAGTTTTTTAGCACCTCCTTCTCCACTTCTCCCAAGTGGCCCAAACTTTTTTAAGATAAGTCTCTGCTTTGGAAAGCATATCTTTGCTACTGAAATGCAATGTGAGTTTCCTTTGACACAGAATCTATTTTTTCCAATTATTGGAGCCGGTAAGTGTTAACCTACATAGTGAAACAAAATAAAAACGTGAAAAAAAAAAAGAAAAAAGTAATTATTCTATAGGGAGAGTAGATTGCCCTTTAACAAATAATGAAAACAAAGAGAAACAATGTAATTTTACCTTCTCATTTATATTTTCCTATGTGCCTTTTAAAAATTTAGTAGCAAAAAATAAGAAGAAATAAGTGCTAGCTATTGGGTTTGCATTTTACAAGCATTTTGTTTAAATTATATATATATATATATATATGTATACGTGCTTTGGTGTTCAAAACATGTTGTCTTTACATATAACCAGAATTTAATGCATATATATTCGGTGTTTCAAAAAGTGTTATTAATTTTCTCAGCATACTTTATTCCTGGGGAGGAGGTGGGGAGGTACTTGACTACCAGTTTTCATTATATATCAAGCAGACCTGTTTCCCGCTAAAGTAAAACTAACCCAAAACATCTGGTAGAAGAAATATTTTTAAGGAGATAAGCTTGTAGATTTGTTACCTTCCATTCACAGAATCACAGAATCACAGAATCGTCTAGGTTGGAAGAGTCCTCCAAAATCACCTACTCCAACCACTGGCCTAACACTAACAAGTCCTCCACTAAACCATATCACTAAGCTCTACATCTAAACGTCTTTTAAAGACCTCCAGGAATGGCGACTCAACCACTTCCCTGGGCAGCCCATTCCAATGCCTAACAACCCTTTCAGTAAAGAAGTTCTTCCTAATATCCAACCTAAACCTCCCCTGGCGCAACTTTAGCCCATTCCCCCTCGTCCTGTCACCAGGCACGTGGGAGAATAGACCAACCCCCACCTCTCTACAGCCTCCTTTAAGGTACCTATAGAGACCGATGAGGTCTCCCCTGAGCCTCCTCGTCTCCAGGCTAAACAACCCCAGTTCCCTCAGCCGCTCCTTGTAAGACTTGTTCTCCAGACCCCTCACCAGCTTCGTTGCCCTTCTCTGGACTCTCTCGAGCACCTCCATGTCCTTCTTGTAGCGAGGGGCCCAAAACTGAACACAGTACTCGAGGTGCGACCTCACCAGAGCCGAGTACAGGGGGACAATCACCTCCCTAGACCTGCTGGCCACACTGCTTCTTATACAAGCCAGGATGCTGTTGGCCTTCTTGGCCACCTGAGCACACTGCTGGCTCATATTCAGCTGCCTATCAACCAGTATTCCCAGGTCCTTCTTGGCCAGGCAGCTTTCCAACCACTCATCTCCCAGCCTGTAGCTCTGCTTGCAGTTGTTGCGCCCCAGATGCAGGACCCGGCACTTGGCCTTGTTGAACTTCATACAGTTGACCTCAGCCCATCGGTCCAGCCTATCCAGATCCTCCTGCAGAGCCTTCCTTCCCTTGAGCAGATCGACACACGCACCTAACTTGGTGTCATCTGCAAACTTACTGAGGGTGCACTCGATCCCCGACTCGATCCACCCCAGCACTGAGCCCTGGGGGACTCCACTAGTAACCGGCCTCCAACTGGATTTGACTCCATTCACCACAACTCTTTGGGCCCGGCCATCCAGCCAGTTTTTAACCCAACGAAGCGTACACCAGTCCAAGCCACGAGCAGCCAGTTTCTTGAGGAGAATGTTGTGGGAAACGGTGTCAAAAGCCTTACTGAAGTCAAGGTAGATCACATCCACAGCCTTCCCCTCATCCACCAGGCGCGTCACTTGGTCATAGAAGGAGATCAGGTTCGTCAAGCAGGACCTACCTTTCATAAACCCATGCTGACTGGGCCTGATCGCCTGCTTGCCCTGCAAGTGCCGCGTGACGACATTCAAGATAATCTGCTCCATGAGCTTCCCTGGCACTGAGGTCAAACTAACAGGCCTATAGTTCCCCGGGTCTACCCTCCGGCCCTTCTTGTAGATGGGTGTCACATTTGCTAGCCGCCAGTCGACTGGGACCTCTCCTGATAGCCAGGACTGCCGATAAATGATGGAAAGCGGCTTGGCCAGCTCCTCCGCCAGTTCTCTCAGTACCCTCGGGTGGATCCCATCCGGCCCCATTGACTTGCGTACATCCAAGTGCTGTAGCAGGTCGCCAACCATTTCCTCATGGATAGTGAGGGCCACATCCTGCTCCCCATCCCCTTCCACCAGCTCAGGGTACCGGGTATCCAGAGAACAACTGGTCTTGCCGCTAAAGACTGGGGCAAAGAAGGCATTGAGTACCTCAGCCTTTTCCTCATCTTTTGTAACTAAGTTTCCCCCCGCATCCAGTAAAGGATGGAGATTCTCCTTAGTCCTCCTTTTTGTGTTGATGTATTTATAAAAACGTTTTTTGTTATCTTTAACGGCAGTAGCCAGATTGAGCTCCAGATGAGCTTTGGCCTTTCTAATTTTATCCCTGCACAGCCTCGCAACATCCTTATAGTCCTCTTGAGTAGCCCGCCCTCTTTTCCAAAGATTATAAACCCTCCTTTTTCTCCTAAGCTCGAGCCACAACTCTCTGTTCAGCCAGGCCGGTCTAGTTCCGCGCCGGCTCGTCTTTGGGCATGTGGGAACAGACCGCTCCTGAGCCATTAAGATTTCCTTCTTGAAGAGTGCCCAGCCTTCCTGGAATCCTTTGCCCTTCAGAACCTCCTCCCAAGGGACTCTGCCAACCAGTGTCCTGAACAGCTCAAAGTCAGCCCTCCGGAAGTCCAAGACAGCGGTTTTACTGGTCCCCTTCCTGACTTCGCCAAGAATAGAGAACTGAACCATTTCGTGGTCACTCTGCCCAAGACAGCTCTCGACCACCACATCTACCACCAGTCCGTCACTGTTTGTGAACAGAAGGTCTAGCGGGGCACCTCCCCTAGTAGGCTCTCTAACCAGCTGCATCAGGAAGCTATCTTCCACGCTCTCCAGAAACCTCTTAGACTGCTTTCTCTGGGCTGTGTTGTGCTTCCAGGATACGTCTGGGAAGTTGAAGTCCCCCACAAGAACAAGCGCTGACGATTTCGTGGCTTCTGCCAGCTGCCTGTAGAACTCCTCATCTGTCTCCTCATCCTGGTTCGGTGGTCTATAACAGACCCCCACCAGGATGCTTGCCTTCTTGGCCTTCCCTCTGATCCTAACCCGAAGAGACTCAACCTTATCATTCCCAGCCTCAAGTTCCTCAACATCAAAACACTCTCTAATATAGAGAGCCACACCACCACCCCTTCTGTGCCGCCTGTCCCTTCTGAAGAGCCTATAGCCAGGCATTGCAGCACTCCAGTCATGAGAGTGGTCCCACCATGTTTCCATGATGGCAACCAAGTCATAGCCTTCCTGCTGCACGATGGCTTCCAGCTCCTCTTGTTTGTTACCCATGCTGCGTGCATTAGTGTAGATGCACTTCAGTCGGACCATTGTCTTCTTCCCTGGCTTTGCCATTGTTCCCCCTGGCACAGCTCCAACAAGCCTTATTTCAGCCCCGTCCCCCTTCTTTCCTAGTTTAAAGCCCTCTCAACGAGCCCTGCCAGCTCCTGGGCTAGGATCCGTTTTCCCCTTAGAGATAGGAACCCGTCTGCGGTCACCAGGCCGGGTGCCGAGTAAAGCGCCCCATGGTCAAAAAACCCAAAATTTCTGTCTTGGCACCAGCCTCTGAGCCACGTGTTAATCAGGTGGGCTTTCCGTGTCCTCTTGGTACCCCTCCCTGCCACTGCAGGGATGGACGAAAACACCACCTGTACTCCTGCTCCATCCACTAACCGTCCCGGTCCCCTAAAGTCCCTTTTGATAGCCTTCAGGCTTCTCTCTTCAGTATCATCACTGCCAGCCTGGACTATCAAAAGAGGGTAGTAGTCAGTGGGGCAAACCAGGTTGGGAAGCTTTCTGGCAACATCCCTGACCCTGGCCACAGGGAGGCAGCAGACTTCCCTACGGGTAGGGGCAGGTCGACAAATAGGGCCCTCTGTTCCCCTGAGAAGGGAGTCGCCTACAACGATCACCCTTCTGTCTTTCTTGGTGGAGGCAGTCTTGAGGCGTGGAGTCGGCTTCCTCGCCCTAGGCATCCTCCTGGGTAGACTTTCTACCTTGTCCTCTCCCACCGGTCTCTCAAGCTCCAGGGCCTCAAATCTGTTATGTAAGGGCACCTGGGAAGGTGGGGCCGGTAGGGGGGGGGTGTTGCCTGTGAGATCGAGCAGGGACCTGTCTCCATTCCTCCTCAACTCCTAGGTCCCCTCCCTCTGCCCGACAGCGACAGGGCAGGGGGTCCACCCCCATTTGGGGTGTCTCACCCTGGTACCTCTCCTTCAGGCCCTACAGGGAGTTGCTCCACCAGTCTATCTCCCGCTCACACTCCCTGATAGCCCTCAACCTATCCACCTCCTCTTTGAGTTCTGCCACCGGGCGGACCAGGTCATCCACCTGCTTGCACCTCACACACACACACATTCATGTCAGCAAGTCTACCCCAGTACTTTTTGTTGTTTAAGATGTTTACAGGACCTTTGATTTCTACTGGGTACTTGTCCAAACTACACATAACAAGAAGAGTGTAGTTCCAGATGCTTTGAGGCAATGTTTAACTATGATCACTAAGTGTGCCTTTGCTATTTAAATTTTCCCACAACACTGACTGAATACTTTTGAGTCTCTGCTTGAGCATTGTCTCTACTATTGTGTGAAAATGATTCCACTTTTTTCTGATTATACATTATAGCTCTATTGTTTTGTTAGACCCGTCTGAAGAGAAATAGAAGCATCAGTTAATGTTGATTTCCTTTCTTCCAGCATTCTGCTTTTTTGTGTAGCAAATGACATCAAATAACTATACGACTACTTCCTATAACAAGCAGAGTATAAATTTATTATTATTATTATTATTTTTTCCTTTCACAAATATACACCATTTTACTTGGAAGCACCCATGATCAGTAGATCCGTATTATTTGGTTATTTTGTTTTGTCTATCTTTTCAATGCTTTTGCAGGTCTACAATATCTGGCATTAGTCTTTTGCTCTACAAAAATTCTTTTGCAGACCTTTTTTTTTTTTTTTTTTTTTTTTTTTTTTCTACTTAAAATGTTCACAAATGATAACTAGGTTTAACCAAATACATTCTGCATTTTCACAGAACATACTTCTGTGCACTTTACTTGTAGTACTTTATTTTTTACTAGATATCGGTTTGATTAGTTTGATTTTTAACTAGATAGTTAGAAGATTACATGTAAAAAACTTTATTTCCCTGGCAACTATTTAAAGTAATCCTGACTAAGTGAATTTCCATCCGTTAAAATTTCCGTTATGTTTCCATCGTTATGTGTTAATTATTATATTAGGTATATCATGTTTAGCAAATAAGTATTAGATTAAATTAGGTATATCATGTTTAGCAAATGATATCTAAAACCAATAACTCAGTAATCTACATGTTCCAGAAATCAGTCTTAGAAGAAGTAAAAATGAAAATACAAGAACAAAGTCCCTTTTCCCAAATTGTCTTAAACATCTCAGTATGAGAGCCTAAATTTTCCATGTCAGCTGAATAAAAACCATCCATTTGACTTAGCTTGTACTTTTGAAGTAAAGCTTGAAGTGAAGCTTGTACTTTTGAAGTAAACAATGTAAACAATAGCTTTCTCACTGTTTTCTTACATTTAAAACCAATATAAAATATTTCTCGCTCTCTTATTGTTTTTTAAATGACCTTCATATGTCCTTCTTATTAATATGACTTTATGAAGAACTACAGAATTGACATCCTTAAAGAAAATCCCATCTAATACTGAGAGTTCTCCCTTAATTTCCTTGCAAAGCTAGAAATACAGACATCATGTGCCTACAGACTTAATTATTCTTTTCAGGATCTTTGATCAAAAACATACCTCTTAGTTGTTGTACTTATGTAGTGTGACTGCACTTCATTTTATCAAATACAATTTCAAACTTACTTGCTGCTTGAATTAAGTGGGAAAAAAAAAAGAAAAAGAACACAACAGTGCAATAGAACCCACAGTTATAGAGTTGCCTTCTGACTAACTTCCACTTAAGGATATCCATTGCTGACTGATATAATGCAGAAAGCTGTCCTGGTTTCCTCCATATTTAGGAAAAAGAAAAAAAAAATGAACCAAACCAAACCAAAACAAAAAACAACACAAAACAAAACAAAACAAAAAAACACCACCAACAAAAAAACAGCTCCAATGAGGCTTTGAATTACTCCAGTCTTTCTCTTCAATGTTTTCAGACCTCATTTTCACTATGTGTTATCTTTCCACACTAACTGTTTACAAAAGATCAGTTCCATTCTCTTTGTGACTCTGTTTAGCTCCCCTTAAGAACATGAAGCTCAGTGAACTGCTTAGACTGGAGGGGAAATTTCCTGTTGGAAACACCCACAATATGACACCTGCGCAGGACAGTGTTACCTTCTCCCACATTCACTCCAAACTCAGTAGATATGAGACTGTGTCAATGAGAAACCATGACTCTGCATCAAATACTTTTGTGCCATTGTACTAATTCCTTCCTTAATGATTCATTCACATCTTCCAAATGGACAAACCACACATGAAAGATAAACATGAAATGTGGATTGTGTTACCTTGGGTGTAGCTCTACTGGAGGAGAACAGGATGTCTATTCTTCATCAATCCAATACATAGCCACAATTAACGTGGTCTCTAGCTTCAGGAGAGAGAATAATGTACAATCATCCACATCTGGTTGGGAAGGAAAGTATCCATGGACTGAGTCAAATGTCAATGTTGGGATCATATTTTGAAATCACTTTTTATTAATGTATTGAAAGAATATATTATTTCCATGATCTTTTTGCTCAAATTATGAGCCAACTGCTGAAGCTTAAAATTCCTTGGTGAAGCTATTCCACTCCTCCCCAACTCCTCCAACATCCCCCCCCTCCCCTCAAAAAGTAGAGAAAGAGTTCAGTTATAAAGTTTTTTCAAATTCTATGTTAAATCTAGTTTATTTCATATTTAAACAATTAAACTGTATAAAAGGGATTATATAAAGAAATCTTGTAATACGTACTTCACTATGGTATAGATACAGATACACTTGAAACTTAACTTACAGCCTTTTGCTACCAAAATGAAAGGAGCAGAATTGTGACCTACATTTCACAATTATTATTCATTTTTTCATCTTCCTTTAGCTTTCAGAACAAAGAGCTTCTGCCTAAAGGAATTCTCTTTGATTTGACATGTTAGCATATTTGTATAATTTATTCTGTGTGTATCAGAAGCTAAAGAATCATCTTGTGGTGTTCTATTATATAAAAATATATTTTTTGTTTAACATTGAATACTAGCATACTGGAGGCTCCGAAGTACATTTATTTATACTAGTATTTCAGGAAAAAGGTAATTTTATTCAGAACTCTTTTCCTGACAAATTTCTTCTACTCAAGCAGACAGTTGAAATACATATACATTTTAAATATATATTAACATTCAATCAATACTTTGGTATTAATTCCCCTTTTACTGTAGTAAATTGGCTTCCTGAATGTATACGGCTAACAATTCAGTTCTTCTATCTGTAACTAAGGAACACTCTGGCAGACAATGTTATACTTTGCCTCCCCAAGGTTTAACAACCTACAAGTTGAGTATGTCTTGATGGCTTACATTTTCCTCCTAGGTGGCTGAAAATACCTTTTTATCAAACATCAAACCTACTATGCACTATGAAGAGCAAAAATGAGAATTTTTTCTGAGGGAAAGTGGCTCTCAGATAAATTATATCTTTTTCCTATTTTTTTCATATTTTTTCAGATATATATTTTCAGATATATATTTTTATATTTTTTATATATTATATTATATTATATAATATTTATAATATTATATTATATTATATTTATATATATTTTTATATATTTTCATATATATATATTTTTCAGATATATATTTTCAGATACATATTTTTTTCAGATTTTCTAAACAATTGAAACACTAAAAAACAAACACATAGAAACCTCAATGGATTACATTAAGGTATAAAATAATAATTATTGAGGAAGTGTTTTTTGAATTAACACTTTCTTTTTCCTCCTTCTTTTGTTCCATCTTATAAAAATATTCAAAATATATTTCTGAAAGGAAAATTAAAATCAGTTGTAAACAGAAAATATTTTTGCAATGCCATTTGATGAAATAAGAGGGAAAACAACAGAACTACATTGGAGAAGAGAAAAAAAAAAATCTTAAACATATCAAAGTACGAATTGCTATTCACAAAATGAAACTGATATTTTTGGGGTTGGAATATCATAGTTTCAGAATAAAGTTTCAAACTTTTCCAAACATTTCCTTTCTTGTAATTATGAAAAGAATGCTGAACAAAAACAAAGATGATATACAGGTATAAT
This sequence comes from Cygnus olor, assembly GCF_009769625.2. NCBI lineage: Eukaryota > Metazoa > Chordata > Aves > Anseriformes > Anatidae > Cygnus > Cygnus olor. Next base: position 123,880,612 of record NC_049169.1, on the reverse strand, counting down.
TTAATTTATTTGTCTCAGGATTTGGAAAACAAAAGTAAAAGTGATCATGTTTCTCAGACTATGAGGAATTTAAATCTGTTATTCCCCTGGAATCCAGAAGAGAGAAAAAGCTGTAGTTGAAGTCTTTTTGTAGATTCATCATTACCTCTAGCATTTTTGGAATAATTAAAGATTGTGATAAGGTTCTTTCAACACTAGAAATAAATATTTAGTATTATTAATGCACTGGATAAGGTGAAGAAGAATGGACATCAATCATTTGTACTTGCTGAAATATGGCAGTATTTCCAATCCTATGCTCTGTGAATATGCTAAACAGTAAATTTGCCCCACTTTGCTGTTTTGAGAGCATACAAAATGTGTGTACACCACCACAAGCTTCTTATCCATCTAAGACTCCTACATAACCCCATTATCATAGTGTTTAACTGTGTTATAATTCTGCTTATTCACACAGAAGACATATGAAAGACAGAGAATTTGTTACTCCCAGAAGTGAGAAGAAAATGCACAGAGGCACAGAGAGCTGAATTGACCTACCCAGTGCCACACAACTCAGTGTTGGAACCAGAAGTTAAATATCCAACTGAAGAGACTCCAGAAAAAAATCCTAGACAAGACATTTATATAAATGGCAGAATTTTACACTAATGCATTTGAAGCTGAACGATAGACATAAGAAGATCAGCAAGAAAGGAACAGCAAGCACAGAAGAGGCGTGTTTCAAGTATCTTTGAAGCAGTAAGAGGTGGTGGTGACATGTTTGGAAGATCAGGTAGAAGGTAATGAAATCAGGCAGATGAAAAAAGGAACGTGAAGATCACAGAGATATTGGGAAAGAGGAAGATTATCAGCTAAAGGAGAAAAGAAAGATTTGGACCTTGAGATCAGGAAAGAGTGAAGAGGCTGGAGGAAAAAGGGTCATGAACCAGAGTCAAATAAATTGGGAAAACATTCTTTACTCAGTGGGTTCTATATCAGGCCAAACTAGAAAGAATAAAGCAGACAGAAAAGAAAATCAGGAGAAAAAATATAGCTGGGAAAAACAAAACAAAACAAAACAGAAGTTAATTTAAACAGAAGTTAATTAAAGAGAAGTTAATTTAAATTATACTAGATGAAGAGACTGAGAATGTATGCCTAAACATCAAAAACTCTCAGAAAATAATTATGGTAGATATGAATTTGTGAAGAAAAACAGATTTCAAGTTAATAATGCAATAATTTTCTATTTGTATGTTAAAATGCAAGCGGCTTTCAAACACAAAAAAAAGAATTTAATTAAATTAGGTCTTTACACCCTGTGTATGACTCTCATAGTTTATTGATAATAGAAATTAAATTAACTAAAGTCTATTCAGATGGCTATCAGAAATGTCAGATCATTATGTATATATATATATATATATATATACATACATACATATACAGAAAACATCACCACCAACAACAAAAACTCTCAATAAATCTTAGGGCTTTAGTAACCTGTTTTTATGGATTCTCTTTGTAAGCACTGAAAAAGGAGGGATTCTAAAAAGTCACAGGAAACATTAAAAACAAGGAGAAAAAAAAAAGAAAAAAAAAGAAAAAAAAAAAAAGGATTTTTAATACTTCTGTTTCTAATACCCACCCACAGAGAATATCACCACATTAATCACTTCTGTTGAACAATGTGTTTCTTATTTGTACATCAGGATGTATTTGGGTTGTCTTGTATGACAGGGCTTTTTGTTGTCATTTGTTCATTTTGCTTTGTTTCTCATTTTTCAAACTTTGGTGTCAAGATATTAAATGTAGCAGCATTTCCTTGATGTTTGTGATAGTGTGGAGTTGCTGTTACTCCACATAAATTTGTGAAGTGATTGAAGAGACCATGTAATGCTGTATGCTTGTTGTAACGGATAAAAATAATTCTCACCCAGAAGAAAAACAATTGAATCACAATACTTCATAGGAGGTAAAAGGAGGCCAGCGTTTCCATATCTGGAGGAAAAAGCACAACAGCTCAACTTGTGTAGAAGATTTGAGTAATGTGATTCACATGAAAACACAAACTGTTCCCTTTGTGAAAAAGCATACTAGTCAAAGTCCTCTGATCTGCATAATAGTAGGAGTTTTCCATTTCTGGGTATCTAACTACTACTGTTTTATTGTCGTCATTCAAAGAGAATAGAAGAACTACTGGACAAAATCTTACAGCTATTTCTTTCCTATCTTATTTTCTTTGGGTACGAGACTTACATATAAAACTCTTTTGCTACCTCACATAATTTGCACACTATATGACAGCTATCATCAGTTTTCTTTACCTACTTATTTACTGAGATTTGTCACTAAAACAGTAGCAAATTATCAGGGCACTCTGTGTGGTCTGGAACCACCAGGGCTCCCCACATGGGGGTCTCAGAGCAGGTCCTGGCAGGCAGGGCCTTTCCCATCACCCCATGAGGAGCAGAACAGCTGGGGGAACTGGTGCAGCCCCAGTCCCAGCACTGGGCACCTCCCTGGGGATGAGACTGGGTCAGGCCATGGATCTGTACGTGAGCCTGTCTGGGCTGGAGCCATACCCAGGAAGGGCAGGGCTGTGTGGAGCTGAAGCCCAGCCCTGCTGCAGCCTGCTGGTGCAAGGGCTGATGGCCCCCGAGATGATGTGGGGTCCTGGGCAGGTGCATTATGGCCTGTGAGTGTCCTCAGGACCCACCTGATGTCTTTTCTCAGGGAACTGTTCATTGCACATAATTTAATTAAAATGGCTATTTATTTATCTATTTGTTTGTTTGTTTGTTTGTTTTTCCTAGATCTCAAAGGACAGGTATTCAGATCCCTCTCGTTTATGCTCTGTCATGTCTGCAGCACTGGCAGGAGGAGGCAGCAATGAAGATAGGGAGAAGTTAGTAGCCCTTATCAGTGGCTTTGCTGCATCAGTCTTGCCTGTTACAAAGCTGTCAGCCACTGTCATCTGTCCACGTTGTTTATATATTCACTATCTCTGTGATACTGATGGTGATGAGACTGGTACAATACGTGGGTGATTTGTGACCCACATCATCATGAACTGCAATCCCACATCTTCATAACTCTGCACCAAGACAGAGGATCCCAATTGCTTTTATGAAATGTTAATCATATTGCTGGTTAGGACCTGACTGCTTAGAAGTCACAAAACAGCTCCTGATCTATTCCAGAACATCATAAATGTAAAGAAAAGTCTGTGCCCTGATGATGGGACCTGGTAATGGCCATCACTGTACTCTATTCTTTTTTGATCTTTTTCTCATAAGGGAAGTTCATTAGACTCATTGCCTTAAAACCTGCAGCCCTCACCTGTCTCAGTATGGTGAAACCTTGTTTACACCTTAAAACGTTTCCCGCAGCCCAGTCTCGGTCTCCAACCATACCCAGTTGTATTTAACAACAAGACTTTCCTTATTCTGTTTATTCCTCTGCTGGTTAACAGTCAAGATTCTTTGTCATCTGTTCTGCTGAAACATAAATTTACAAATGCTTTAGGGAGTGTGCTTTAGTATAAAGTATTATGATGAAATGCATATACTGGCAGACCTCAAGCTGCAAGGACTTGTAATTTTTTTGTTTGCTCATTTTTATGTCAGGAGAATATAGGATTTAAACAACATCAACAAAATAATGCTTCTAAATTTCTTTTAGACAAACAAATACCTAAGTAGGGTAGCCATATATCACACAGTACAATCTACATGAAAACTGACTTCCTGACAACTTTAGAAACTGGTAGTCACCACCTAACATGTATACTGCAACTCATTGAAATGAATGCAGTGTCCTATTTTCTTCAACAATACTTTGCAAAAGGTGACAATGAAGTAAAGCTTACTGCTATAGCAATGCATTCATTTCAGTCTGTTTTGGCACCAGGAAGTAGCATGTAAAACCTTGATCATGAAAATGATACTTACTGGTGACAAATGTATAGAAAGTTTTTTTGTTTGTTTGTTTGTTTGTTTTTTTGTAATTGGAGTGGCTTGTCAAACCCTTTGAAATGGCACCCTCCACATATGCAATGAAATTGGTATTTTAATCATGCAGCTGTTAGAGTGATGCTATTTTACAATTCCAATATGCAAACATCAGGTCCAGGAGCACTCCCAAGTATTTTGTGCTGAAAGCCACCACTGTGCATGGCCTGACTCTACACAGGGGAAAGGCTCCAGCACAAACCAGCCTCCTGCATTTTTGTTTCCAGAGACATTTGATCATACATGCATATATTTAGGATGTGGCAAGGCGCAGAATGTAAATTTGTATACGGCCACAATGATTATCTTACGACCAATTTGGAGTCTTGTCAATATGAGAAAATGTTCTCATTAGCTGCAGTAGGAATCACACTTACTAGCCCAGATGTTCTATAGTCATCTCACTCAGGATGAACAGCTCCCACCAGTGTCATTGCATATCTTGCAAACCTAAGAGGTATGCAAAAACCTTTGAATTGATATGTGAACAACAAATTTTTATTTCTAAGCATTTGTAAGTTAATTCTCAAATGCTATCTTCCCATATTCTTCCCATTGTGAATTGTATTTTTTCCCAAATAAAAATAACTCCATTTCACCCACTGAACTGACATTTAATTCAGCTTTCTCTTTAAATAAAAACATATGTCTCCACTATCAAAGAGCCTTTTCATTTACATAATTAATTTGATCTGGAAATGTCAATAAACTCAGAGAAACATGCTCAGTGATTTTAACCTAAGTATAGCTTTTCTCAGTGCTGGTCTCTGGTTTTGTAAAATATGGAACAGTGGAGTTTCATCCAAGCCTTTCTGAACTCAAAGTAAATGCAGACATTGACTTCTCTGAGATCAGGTGTTGACCCTCTTACAGCAGGGAGCAGGACTGCAACCTCGTTTTGGCAGAGAAAATGCCTTTGAAGGGTCTGCTGATACATGCCGCTCAAAGGAATTATTTACCAACAAAAGCAGATATGGTGTGATAATATGGCCATAATCAAGTATGGATACCATAAAGTTTGGATATATAGAGCTTCCATGCTTTTACCTCCACAAGTTAGATGGTATATTTTACTGAGAATAGGCTAAAGATCTGAAAAAGCAAAAACAATCTTTTATTTAAACAAACAAACAAGTAAACAAGAAAACAACAACAACAACAACAACAACAAAACACAACCAAACAGAAGGGTAAAGGGAGACAAAAGGAAGGGAATCCTGTTTCCCTTAATCTGTGTAATAAGGCTTTTAAAACCTCATTTTGCAAAGCAAATTTCATTCACAACAAGATCCAAATTATTCATGCTGAAGCCAAGGGAACTTTCCAGGCTTTGATTCAATGAAATGTTTAATTTCATGTATACACTTACATTAGTACTTGGTCAGTGAAAGAGATAGAAATAAGTCAATATACTATCCATTAAAACCCTGGTGACTACAGTGAGACATTAGTTTGCAATGAAATTGTTATTTTTTGGAACTCATGTAATACTTTGGGTAAATCAGTATAACCTCTTTGTGACAGCTTATACTACTCGGAAATGTATCCCATATTCCTAACAGTATTCAAAATAACTGAAGTCAACAGAATACGCTAAGCACACTCATCGATTTCAGTGGCTTGAAATGAGGCATATAAATAAGTACTCTGCTCACTCCTAGAGACTCGTTCATCATTAGAAAGATTTGTTGCATTACAAAGCTGTCCTTATAGATGGTATAGACTTTTTCATAGATTTTAAAATTAGATTTCACAAACCATAGTCTGAAATGTATACCACTATGTAAATTTATTTTGTGGATTGAAAATATAAGAAGGTGTTATTTTGCAGAAGCAATGCATCCTCCATCTTTAGTTACTTTTCAGAGAATGTATTTATTACTGCTGGCTTTAGCAGCCTCCACTTTATATTTTTCAAAATCCCTTCCTTTCCTGTTTCATTTTGATGTTTAATGCATGATAGAGATGTCACTCACATGTAAACAGACCCCCTGTGGAATAAGTTATGTGGATTCCCAAATGACAATTTACCTTTATCTAAGTGTTATGGCCCTGAGTGCATTAACTGGCCTTAACTAACATTACCAGCCTTACCTGGGTTCCCCACCCATGAACCTTCCGTCCATTTTTCCTGGGAGTACCATGTAAGCCCTGGCTTGGGCACTCAGTCCTGGCCCATGCTAAGCTATAGGTGAGGTGTACCTGTGCCCAGCCCTATGCTCTGTGACACTGTGCTTCCTGGCAGGACCTGTGTCCTGGGTCCGTTCTTATAGGTAATCTCGTGCTTACTTTTGTCCTGTCTTCCTGGTTATCTTTCTACCTGCCAACTCCCTGTACAAAATCATTGAAACATGCTCAGTGCAGTCTCAAAACATTCATTAGGCTTTGTGCAGTAGAGTTTTGCAGTAAAGCAAAGTTTTCTTTGTTTCCAGAAAGAAAAAAAGGAAATAAAAAATAGCAAATTGTCAACAGAACAAAAATTGCACTTCCATTACCTCTTTAGTGTTCACCATTTCTCTGTACAAAGAAAAAGAACTACCATGGCAACATTACTTGTATTAGCAAATCTAAAGGACTGTAGCCATTCTCCTCTCACTTAGTCTATTAAATCTTCAATCACTTCAAAAGCTTCAGAAAGTCACTCTGAAATGTTAAAAAGTCTGAGAAAATCTCTTCTAGGTTTTGAGACGTAGTATTATCATTAAGTGAAAGTCGGAATACATTTAGAAATTTATTTATGTATTTCTATCTGGGAGCATTAGGAAATTAGGAGATGATTTATTTGCTGTTATATATAGTTATATATATATTTGATATATATAAATATATACACCTTATAGTTATATATGTATACATGATAAATAAATAAATAAATAAATGTTAACGTTTTATATATCTATAGGTTTCTTGCAGGAATACACACTGTGTAGGCACAATGTTCCTCTTCAGTAGTCCTACCAAAAGATATGAAATAGGAGAGAATTCAGAAGACTCTAGAAAGATTATACAAGACTGTAAACTCAACATAGACTACAGGTTCAGACTTAACTAGGGGATGTACTGCATTATGAGGGCAATCTTCATAGAATCACAGAATCATAGAATCACAGAATCACAGAATCACAGAATCATAGAATCATAGAATCATAGAATGGAAGGGACCTTCAAGATCATCTAGTTCCAACCTCCCTGCCATAGGCAGGGATGCCACCCACTAGATCAGGTTGCCCAGGGCCTCATCTAGCCTGGTCTTGAACACTGTCAGGGATGGGGCATCCACAGCCTCTCTGGGCAACCTGTTCCAGTGCCTCACCACCCTCTGAGTGAAGAATTTCCTCCTAACCGCTAATCTAAATCCCCCTCGTTTAGTTTAAAACCATTCCCCCTTGTCCTGTCATTATCTGAATGAGCAAAGAGTTGCTCTCCAACTTTTTTATAAGTCCCCTTTAAGTATTGGAAAGCCATACTGAGGTCACCCCAGAGCCTTCTCTGTAGGCTGAGCAGCCCCAGTTCTCTCAGCCTTTCTTCATAGGAGAGATGCTCCAGCCCCTTGATCATCTTTGCAGCCCTCCTCTGGACCCGTTCTAACAGATCAGCATCTTTCTTGTGCTGGGAGCCCCAAACCTGGACGCAGACCTCCAAGTGGGGCCTCACAAGGGCAGAGTAGAGAGGGACAATCACCTCTCTTGACCTGCTGGCCACTCCTCTGTTGATGCAGCCCAGGATGCAGATGGCCCTCTGGGCTGCAAGCACACATCGACCGCTCATGTCGAGCTTTTTGTCCACCAGAACCCCAAAGTCCTTCTCTGCAGGGCTGCTCTCAATGAGTTCTTCTCCCAGTCTGTACTCATGTCTGAGATTGCCCTGACCCAGGTGCAGCACCTTGCACTTGCACTTGTTGAACCTCATGAGGATCACATGGGTCCACTTCTAAAACTTTCCCAGGTCCCTTTGAATGACATCCCTTCCTTCTGTTGTATCAGCTGCACCACTCAGCTTGGTGTCATCTGCAAACTTGCTGAGGGTTCACTCGATCCCACTGTCTATGTCATTGATAAAGATATTAAACAGTACCAGACCCAGAACAGACCCCTGAGGAACACCACTCATCACCGGCCTCCACCTGGACATAGAGCCATTGACCACCAACCACTCTCTGGGTGCGACCTTCAAGCCAATTCTTTATCCACTGAATAGTCCGCCCATCAAGTCCATACCTATCCAATCTGGAGATCAGGCTGTCATGTGAGAACGTGTCAAAGGCCTCTCAGAAGTCCAAGTAAATGGCATTGGTTGGTCTTCCCTTTTCAAATGATGCAGTCACTCTGTTGTAGAAGGCCACCAAATTGGTCAAGCACAATTTGCCCTTGATGAAGCCATGCTGGCTGTCTCAGATCCCCTCCTTGTCCTGCATGTGCCTCGACATTGCTTCCAGAAGGAATCTAGTATAGATGTAAAGACACATAGAATCATAGAATCATTTAGGTTGGAAAAGACCTTTAAAGTCATCAAGCCCAACCATCCACTTAATACTACTAAACCAAGTCCACCAGTAAACCATGCCTCTAAGCACCACATCCACACATCTCTTAAGTACCTCCATGGATGGTGACTCCACCACCTCCTTGGGCAACCTGTTCCAATGCCTAGCCACACTTTCCGTGAAGAAATTCTTATTTCAGTGTCTTCATATATTCCATATACACTAAATTACCAGTGAACTCATCTGTATTATTATACCTTGTTATTTCCTTGGTTTCTTCTGTATTTCAACCATTCTTGAAACCCCATATTGTCTTAAGGAAGAGATTTTATAGACCTCATTTCTGATGCATGTCATATATCCAAGAGGGGTAATGATATTTAGCTTGAGTTGACACATATTCATCTTTTTTTTTTTTTTTAATTTTTTCTATTTTTCCCCTAATATCCAACCTAAACCTCCCGTGGCACAACTCGAGGCCATTTCCCCTCATCTTATCACTTGGTGCTTGGGAGAAGAGACCAATCTCCACTTTGCTACAACCTCCTTTAAGGTAATTGTAAAGTGCAGTGAGGTCTCATCTCAGCCTTCTCTTCTCCAAGCTAAACAACCCCAGATCACTCAGCCATTCCTCATAAGACTCATTCTTTAGACCCTTCACCTGCTTTGTTGCCTTTCTTTGGACACATTCCAGCACCTTGATGTCCTTCTTGTAGTAAGGGCCCCAACTAAACACGGCATTCGAGGTGCGGCCTCACTACAGCCAAGTACAGAGGGATAATCACTTCCCTAGTCCTGCTGGCCATGCTATTTCTGATACAAGCCAGGATTGTGTTGGCCTTCTTGGCCACCTGAGCACACTGCTGGCTATTGACATATATCCCCAGGTCCCTTTCTGCCAAGCAGCTTTTCAGCCACTCTTCCCCCAGCCTGTACTGTTGCATCCGGTTTTTGTGCCCCAAATGCAGGACCTGGCACTTAGCCTTGTTGAACCTCGTAGAAATGGCCTTAGCGTATCAGTCCAGCCTACCCAGATCCCTCTGCAGAGCCCTCCTACCCTCAAGCACATCAATGCTCACACCGAATTTGGTGTTGTCTGCAAATTTTGTGAGGGTGCACTCAATCCCCTCATCCAGATCATTGATAAAGATGTTGAAGAGAACTGGCCCCAGTAATGAACCCTGGGGGACACCACTAATGACTGGCCTTCAGCTGGATTTGACTCCATTCACCATGACTCTTTGTGCCTGGCCACCCAGACAGTTTTTAATCCAATGAAGCATATACCTTTCCAAGCCTTGAGCAACCATCTTCAGGAGAATGCTATGGGAAATGGTGTCAAATTCCTTACTGAGATCTTGGTAGACCACATTCACTCCCTTTCCCTCATCCACTGAACACATCGCATTGTTGTAGAAGATCAGATTCGTCAAGCAGGACCTGCCTTTCATAAACCCATGCTGACTGGGCTGATCACCAAGCTGTCCTGTAAGTGCTGTGTGATGGCACTCAAGATTATCTGCTCCTTGAGCTTTTCTGGCACTGAGGTCAGACTGACAGGCCTCTAGTTTCCCAGATCCTCCTTTCAGCCCTCCTTGTAGATGAGTGTCATATTGCTAGCCTTGAGTCGACTGTGACCTCCCCTGATAGCCAGGGCTGTTGATAAATGATGGAAAGTGGATTGGCAAGCACTTCCACCAGTTGCCTCAATACCCTTGAGTTGATCCCATCTGGCCCCATAGACCTGCATGCATCTAAGTGGAGTAGCAGGTTACAAAACATTTCCTCGTGAATTACGAGGGCTTCATTCTGCTCCCTGTCCCTATCTACCAGATCAGGAGACTGAGTGCCCAGAGCAGAACTGGTCTTGCTGCTAAAGCCTGAGGCAAAGAAGGCATTAAGTACCTCAGCCCTTTCCTCATATCTTGTCACTATGTTTCCTCCTACATCCAATAAAAGATGGAGATTCTCCTTAGTCCTCCTTTTCTTGTTTACGTATTTAGAAAACTTTTTTTGATTGTCTTTAACAGCAATAGCCAGGTTGAGCTCAAGTTGGGCTTTGGCCCTTCTAATTTTGTCCCTGCACAGACTCACAACATCTTTGTAGTCCTCCTGAGTGGCCTGCCCCTTCTGCTAGAGGTCATAAACCCTCTTTTTCTTCCTGAGCTCTAGTCACAGCTCTCTGTTCAGCCAGGCCAATCTTCTTCCACACCCGTTCATTTTTCAGCATGTGGGGACAGCCTGCTCCTGTGCCTTTAGGACTTCTTTCTTGAAGTGTGTCCAGCATTCCTGGACTACATTCCAAGAGACTCCCCTGACCAGTCTCTTTAAACAGCCAAAGTCTGCCCTCCAGAAGTCCAAGGTAGAAGTTCTGCTACCCTCCCCCCCACCCCCCCTTACTTTTCCAAGAATCAAAAACTCTATTAATTCATGATTGCTGTGCCCGAAACAGACTCCAACCTTCACATCTTCCACAAGTAACATATTAGCACACTGTAACTTGTTCTAAACCATTCCAGTCAAACGACAGTTCACTTGCAGCTGTCTGCAACTCACCCATTGCTCAAGACCAACCTTCCGCCCCTGGGGCCATCAGTCCCTGACTTGATGAGTCTGCAGCAAGTCTCCAGCTCCCCACAGCCCTGCCCTCCCAAAGGTAAGCCCACGTCCCTATCCAAACTCAGCCTGTCCCCAGCAAGGTGCCTGACCAATCCAGAGCTGCATCTGATGCTAGTTACCTTCACCAGGCCTGATCTTGACCTGTGAATTAACCTCAGACCTCCCCAGTAAGGCCCTTGCCCAACCAGATGCCTCTTTGCTCTGCTCTCCCTTTCCTTACAGTGCAGCTGGTCTTCACTGCTCCCTGATAGCTTTTATTTAAGATCATGTATTGGGGTTTAACCCGGCCGGCAGCTAAGCACCACACAGTCATTCACTCACCCTCCCCTCCCCACAATGGGACGGGGGAGAGAATCAGAAAAAAAGTGAAAGCTTGTGGGTTGAGATAAAGACAGTTTATTAGGACAGAAAAGAAAAAAAAATATTAATGATAATAGTACTGCTACTAATAATGTGTACAAAACAAGTGATGCACAAAGCAATTGCTCACCACCTGATGGCTGATGCCCATCCCATCCCCAAGCAGTGCCCCCACCCACCCTGGCCAGCCACCCCATATTAATTTTTCAGCATGACATCAGATGGTATGGAATATCTCTTTGTCCAGTCCAGGTCAGCTGTTCTGGTTCTGCCCCCTCCAGCTCCTGATGCAGCCCCTGCCTGCTCACTGGCAGGGCAGTGTGAGAAGACGAAAAATTCTCTGGTTTAGTGTAAGCACTGCTCTGCAATAATTAAAACATCACTGTGTTATCAACATTATTCTCATCCTAAATCCAAAGTACAGCACCATAGCAGCTACTAGGAGGAAAATTAACTCTATCCTAGCTGAAACCAGGGCATCATAACACTGGTAAGCTCCCTGATCTTAAATGCAACTCCCAGGCCTGTGGGTTGAAGGTACTTGGGTGGAACACCCATATAGAGCTGGTCAGGGCAAATAAGTCCCGCTGGTGCTCTCAGTACTCTGACAAAAAAAGAAGGAGTTTCAGCTCATGAAGGTTGCCAAAGGGCTGTTATATGAGATCTCCTATAAGCAGTCTTTCCATGAAAGTCTTCATCATATGTCATGAGAGAGGTCTCAGCTAGGACCAAGGCACAGAGAAATCTGCAACTCCAAAGAAGTTTAAATAGAAGTTTGCAAAGTAAATTGAGGCCTGCAATAGAAATATTTCCAAAAGCAGTCTTTACACAGAAGCAGGCTAATAGGTCACAATGTTTTTTTTTGTTTGTTTGTTTGTTTGTTTTTTTGGGGGGAGGGGGATAGACCTTTTCCTGTTTATCACTTGTTGTTTTTTTGTTTTTTTGTTGTCCTCTTTATTAGTTTTTGGAAAAAAATCAAAAAAACAAACAAAAAATACCACCACCACCACCAACAACAACAAAACACAACAATTAGTTGCCTATTTTTGTCAAGGAAAATGGGGTATATATGTATTTGGGGAAGGATTCAATTTTCCAGATATCTATTGGAGTCTACAGAAAAATACACCCGTCCTTCTTCCAGAGTTATATGTCTGGCTATTTAATCATAGAATCACTGAATCATTGAATCATAGAATCATGTAATCATAGAATCATACAATGATTTGGGTTGGAATGGACCTTATAGACCCATTCCAACCCCCCTGCCACGGGCAGGGACACCTTCCAATAGATCAGGTTGCTCAAAGCCCCATCCAACCTCACCTTGAACACTTCCAGGGATAAGGCATCCACAGCTTCTCTGGGCAACCTGTTCCAGTGCCTCCTTTCATAGTAAAGAATTTCTTCCTAATATCTAATCATAATCTATTTTTGTTTGTTTGTTTATTTAGTTTAAAGCCATTAGCTCTCCCCTTTCATGACACTTCCTGATAAAGTGTCCCCCTCCTGCTTTCCTGTACGCCCCTTACAGGTACTAGAAGGCTACTACAAGGTCTCCCTGGAGCCTTCTGTTCAATCTGAACAACCCCAACTGTCTCAGCGTGTCTTCACAGGAGACGTGCTCCAGCCTTTCATGATCCCCGTGGCCCTCCTCTGGACCTGTTCTAATACATCCATGTCCTTCTTGTGCTGGAGGCCTCAGAGCTGAATACCGTACTCCAGGTGGGGTCTCAAGAGAGCAGAGCAGGGGGGGAGAATCACTTCCCTCAACCTGCTGGTCATGATGCTTTTGGTGCAGCCCAGCATAGAGTTGGTTTTCTGGGTTGCAAAAGCACACGTATGCTCATGTTGAGCTTCTCATCAGCCAACACCACCAGGTCCTTCTCCTCAGGGCTGCTTTCAATCCATTCTCCAACCAGCTTATATTTATGCTTGGGATTGCTCTGGCCCAGATGCAGAACCTTTCACTTGGCCTTGTTGAACCTCATGACATTTGCACAGGTCCATCTCTCAAGCCTGTTCAGGTCCCTCTGGATGGTATCCCTTCCCTCCAGTGTGTTGAGCTCACCACACAGCTTGGCGTCACTGGCAAACTTGCTGAGGGTTCACTCAGTCCCACTGTCCATGTCATTGACAAAGATGTTAAATAAAATATCCCAATAGTCATCTCTTAAGAATACCACTTGTTACTGATCTTCACCTGGACATTGAGCTGTTGACCACAACAGCCATCCAATCAATTCCTTACCTACTGAGTGGTCTATCTGTCAAATCCATGTCTCTCCAGTTTAGAGACAAGGATATCAGGGGGACAGTGTCAAATGGTTGGCACAGTCCAGGTGGATGATATTTGTTGCTCTTCCCCTATCCACCAATGCTGTAAGCCCATCACAGAAGGCCACAAAATTTGTCTGGCATCATCTGCCTTTAGTGAAGCCCTGTTGGGAGTCCCCAGCCACCTCCTTATTTTTCATGTGCCTTAGCATAGTTTCCAGAAGGATCTGCTCCATGATCTTGCCTTCCTGTTGCCCTTGATATCCCTGGCCAAATTTAATTCTTAAAGGGCTTTGGCTTTCTTTCCTAACCTGATCCCCATCTGCTTGGGTGATTTCTCTGTATTCCTCCCAGAATATCCATCCTTGCTTCCACCCTTTGTAGGCCTCCTTTTTCTGCTTGAGTTTGGCCAGGAGCTCTTTGTTCATCCATGCACGCCTCCTAGCATTTTTGCCTGACTTCCTCTTTTTTTGGGATGCAGTGCTCCTGAGCTCGGAGAAAGTGATCCTTGACTATGATCCAGCTTTTTTGGGCCCCTCTTCTCTCCAGGGCTCTGTCCCATGGCACTCTACCAAGCAGATCCCTGATCCAAAACTACACCACTAAAGCTAAGGCTGCTATTGAGTTTCACATTCCCCACAAGCACATCTTTGTTGGTGAGAATGAGGTCCAGCATGACACCTCTCCTTGTTGGCTTCTCTGTCACTTGGAGAAGGAAGTCATCATCAATGCATTCCAGGAACCTCTTAGATTGCATATGCCCTGATGTGTGGTCCCGCCAACAGATACTGGGTTGGTTGAAGTCTCCCGTGAAGACAAGAGCTTGTGAACATGAGGCTGCTTCTGTCTAAAGAGGGCCTTATCTTCAGGTGGCCTGTAGCAGACCCCCACTATACTGTCCCATGTCACTGCCCTCCCTTTAATCCTGACCCACAGTCTTTCTGTCAGCTCCTCATCCATTCACCGGCAGAGCTCCATGCACTCCAGCTGCTCATTGACAAAGAGGGCGATACCTCCCCCTTATCTCCCCTGCCTATCCTTCATGAAAAAGCTGTGTCCTACCTTCCAGCATTCCTGCCATGGGAACCATCCCACCACATCTCCATAATGCTAATGAGGTACATCTCTTACTCTTCTTGTTTATTCTCCATGCTACGTGTGTTAGAATAGAGACGTGAGTTGGGCCCCTGATGAAGCTGACTTACTGGCTGGAGTAGCTGGAATTCCTTTGTGCTGCTCTTCAGGTGCTCTCCTGCTGACCCATGACCCTTCTCCAGGCTTTGGGCACCTGTTGCTGACACCTGCATCAAACTGGGAAGAACAGGATGGATTGTGGTTTGGACTCCCTGGCAACTTTAGTTTAAAGCCCTCTTCACCATCTTGACAATCTTATGACAGAAGATGCTCTTCCTCTTCTCTGACAGGTGGGCCCTATCAGCCCCCAGCAGACCAGGTTTCTCGGAGTCCCATGGTCTAAGTAGTCAATCCCCTTTCTATGACACCAGTCCTGTAACCATCTGTTTGACAGATTCAACTGGCCCTTTCAATCCCCTTCCCTTTGATCAGAAGGAATGATGAAAAAACTACCTGCTATACTAAGTCCTTTACTGCTCCTCCTAGGATGTATCCACTTAAGTACTCATGCTGCAGCTGTTTTACTTCTAGTCATTTTTCTTGCTTTCTAATCAAGCTTTCTGGATATCTTAATGATATATCCCAGTGCTGGCATGTGTAGCATTTTCCATGACTTTATAACATAGTGAGGGTATGGACTGAAAGACAAATTTACTGTATCTTTGTGGGATAAGACACTGAGGTGGTCAAAGCTATGAGACTGAATTGCTCATAATTTTTCTTGAAGTAAATGCATAAAAATCAAGAAAATATATGTATTAATCGAACAGAAATTAGCATAATGATTTCTTAAAAGACAAATCTTTGATCTCAGGGTTGAGACATTAAAATAAAAGATTAATTTACATTTTTTTTGTCTACCTGCCGTGCCCATGCTAGGTTCATCCTATTGATCTGACCCAGTCTTGTTTTAAGTTCAATAGCATAACTTCTCAGTTATGAGAAAATTCACAACATTTTCTGTGAATTCAGGATCTCTGCTCTTTCCTTAATGCTAAGGCTTGACTGTGTTTTTGCTTACACAGGACTCTGAATGTAGGTACTCTACCTCAACTTCTCAAATCCTCAACTGCAAATCTTCTGAAACCAGAGTTCAACAGATATGATCACAAAAAAACAACTTCTCTTTCTGCTTTTCAATGACAAAGATTCCACAAGACTAACATGTAATGCAAACACAGAATCTCTAAACAAACCAATCAGTTATAACATTCATCACACTTTGAATTTTACCTCCCTTCTCTTCCTTCAAAACTCCCCAGACTTGTTCTCTAATAAGTAAAGAAGGATGATATTAGATGGCTGTTCCTGGATGGCTTGAATAACCGTTATTTTGGACATTTGTCTAGGATTGTGCCACTTTTCCTCATTAGTTACTCACAAAGCCAAGCTATATAGGAATTTAAGAAGACCCCTACTAAACCACATCAAAGTTCAATTTAGCCCAGAGGCTAGAAATCAATTCTCAGGAAAAACATTAGACCACAGAAACTGTATAGTGACATTTCCCCAGGATACACCAAATAATTTGTTTCAGAGTTTAGGGGCTACAAAGCCATACTGTCTTAGGGAGTAATGTAAATCAGCCAATGTAGGAGCCATGGTATTAGAGAAAAAAATGTATTCAGTGTTTTTTTTATTATTATTAGGAATTACCATCTTACTTTTGATCAGGTGCCAACAACTATCCTCTTGTAACACTTTTCAAACACTCTGTGAGTTTTTTTTTTTTTTTCTGTTTGTTTGGTTTTTGTTTTTTGATTTTCGTTCCACTGTTATAAGTACTTCTCCTTTCCCTCAAGAGGGTTGGATTACTCTGATTCTTTCTGCTTGTGTATTTACCTTTGATTTTCTCATTTCAGTGAAAATGACGAAGCTTAAGTAAGTCAAGGTATATAAAGGGGTAAGTAAAAAAAGTAAATATTTTTTGTTTGTTTGTTTGTTTGTTTTCATGAAGGAGGAAGAGGATAATATCTGAAATACTCTGTTGGAATCATTTCACCTGATCACTCCAAATTCTATCAGACTAGCAGATGGCAAGAGCCATCATAAATGACTACAAATTATTCTTAGCACTTTTATGATCCCAGGAACATAGTATTTATTCTGATGGTAAGTATCTTGAAAAATCACTGCAAAAATAGATAATGTCACAGAACAAAACTCATAGCACAGAAGAAGAATATGAATTTCAGAATCTCTGATGGACCTTCAGAATGAAATTGAATTGCAAGTGATGATAAGCCTGCAGTCTTTGTTCACCTCTTGTTTGGCAAAATCAAAGAAGACAACAGAAAAATATAATTCAAAGACATGCAAGGGAAGTAATATTTGATTAATAAATTGAAATATGAGCAGTAATTTCTATAACAT
Organism: Cygnus olor; assembly: GCF_009769625.2. Classification (NCBI taxonomy): domain Eukaryota; kingdom Metazoa; phylum Chordata; class Aves; order Anseriformes; family Anatidae; genus Cygnus; species Cygnus olor. The sequence goes on along the minus strand of NC_049169.1, from coordinate 123,863,371 downwards.
TAAAATAATTTGGTTTTGTAAATTTGTAGAGTAATTTTATAATAATTTTTAATAATATTAAGTTACAGTCATACCCAACAGAAAACATTGACACTCAGCCACTGAGCTTTTTCTGTTTCTATCTTTCATTCATTCCTTCATTTATAAAACACTGGAAGGCTGTGATGCTTGTATAAATCTATATTTCCTAAATCTTTTTTTTTTTTTTTTTTTTTTTTAATCTGAAAGGTGGAAAAAACACATAGTATTCTATTTATTGCATGAATCCCATCTTTTCTATTATTTACTTTCTCTCCTCTAGAATACCACAGTAGAGAGCTGGGGTAACGCCACAGAAATCACTAAAGCTACATGAATGTTACACTTGCATGAGGTACGAGAAAAGAGATAGTTTTCCTAAATAAAAGAAACTAAATTAAACTGAAGTTGAGATTCTGAATATAGAGCAAAGGATGACTGGAAAAAAATATCTAGTACTGTAATTCTCTAAAAAGAAAGTATATGCCCAGGAATTCAAAATTAAGAAGACTCTTAAAAGACAGCTAAATATTTTAAAGAGGGAAAAAGCATAATTTATACTGCTAAATGTGTTACTTCAATGGAATGATTGAATAGTGCATTGCTAGTTGAAACTGGTCATTATGAACTTGCTCAATTCTGGTGGCTTTTTTTTTTTAATTTTATTTATTTAAATATTAAGTATTTAAGTATTAAGTTGGAAAGATGTGAGTAGCCTCACTGTAGCAATACTAAAAAAAAATAAAGATAATAAAAGTATTCAGCATATGTTTTTGAAATGTTCATGTTTGTGAAGGAATTGTTGATAGCCAGTTTAAATTCTTCATAGGACTAACCAAGGTGAAGAGAGTGGGAACTAACACAGTAATGATATGATTGATATTAGCTAGATCTGGCAATGTATTCAAAGTCTGTTCTTTGAAAGATATATCTCCCTACTGTTAGAAAACTACACAGCTGAAAGAGCTGTACTTGCTTCTTTCCAAGCCCAGCAGAAATATAGCTTCTAAAATGCAAAGCCATGCACAGTGAAAACACAGTAGAGACTTATTTCATAACTACTTTAAGCTGTTAGTATAGGTAAAGGAATTAGGAGAAAAATATTGTGTGAACAGAAACTAACCCACTCAAATTTCTTGGTCTATATTAAATATAAAAAAGTACATTCTGATGAAGGTATTATACTCTTTGAGAAGTAACAGTACCTCTTCCAAACTGATTTTCAATTATTTGTACCAAGATTTTTCTTTTCCAGTTTGATACTGCAATTTTTGTAACACTGATGTGATGGCTCATAAAAATTGCATTAAAGAAAAGGTCAAATTTTTAAAGTACAATCAAGGATTGGAAATATTAATTTATGGCTACTATTTGGGAGCTAAATCTAATTTCAGAATGAATGTTTATGTTGCAGAGTTGTCTCTGTTGTTGCAGATTTGGTGGGCCATACTACTAAGGGAGGTAATGTCAACATGATGGCATCACTGCTATATCCTGTTGTGACTACAGATGTCCATATTTCTAGCCTACTGAATTTGGCAATGATTCACAGGTAGCAGTAGTACATTAAGGAACAAATTGAGCTATAGGCCAAAAAATATGAACATTGGCAACGAGGGTTTGGAAGGAAAAGCAGGATTTAAAAAAAAAAAAAAAAGACAAATATGAGGTCAAAGAGCTAGGAAAACAGGACAGTTAAATATTTTCACTGAATCTTTAGCAATGTGTCCTACATTGTGATTTGTTTGTAAGAGATAAATAATAAGAATATGATTGTTTTGATGATCAACAATTCAAAATTAATTCAAAATAGAAGAACTATATATGATTACTTTATTCAGATTCAGCTTAGTTTCATCTAAGGATACAATTTAATGTATTTATGAGTCTTCCAAAGTATGTATCTTACACATATCTCTGCTGCATGTTAAGGTGAATCTAACTGAAGTGGCCTTCAAGATCCAGGGGAGTGCTCCCTCCCAGTCTGCTTACAGCTGATTCCAGTGCACTCTCAGCACGTAGTTCCTCCTGTCTTGGTCCAATGGATACAGCTCATGCTGTCTGCAGGTCAAGCCAGCAGCAAGGATGAGAATATACTACAGAAAAGCTCAGCTTGATCCTTCCCTTCTGCCTAATTACGACTGAGGTTCACTGGTGAAGTATGGACACACCCTTGCTCTCTGTTGCAAACAGAGATGGATCACTTATGGATCACTTGAATAGTCACATTGCTTTAAGCCTGCAGAATACCTAGGCTCAGATCTCAGGCCCTTTACCCAGTCACCAGATCAGACCTTTGGTATTTCCAGGTGTTGTTTTCCTCCTGCTCACCAGTAGGACACTTGAAATTTGCTGGCAACTTAAAGAATCATACTCTGATCATGACTAGGATTCACCTCCAGAATCAGACACATAAGGCTGCTTGAATGTAAACCTCCAGTGCCAGTATATCACGCTGTGGCTGCCAGCTCTTTCTCTAGAAGAATTTGTGCAGGATATATCATCCTGTTCAGGAGCCTATGTTTGGGCAGCTTAGTCATTCTGCTATATTCTGCAATATAAACGATTACACCTGAACTAGGTAACTAAGCTCCTGCTACAGTCAATACCAATCTAGTCAATACAGACAGTGGATATACAGAGCTATTCAGCTATCTTAAAGCAGACGTCTACTTTAGGATGAGATAAATAGGTCCCTAGACTTCATTGACTATACTGGCTACATCTTCATTGATTATGATGGATGCTTAAACAGCAGTTTACATGTTGTAAGCTATGTTGTTACAACACGGATATAGATGTCTGAATCTGGAGCTAAATTCTATTCTTAAAGACTTGCATTTATTTATTTAGTTATTGGTGGAAAAAAAAAAATATATATATATATTTTACGGAAAAATTTGGCCTTATTTATGATTTTCTTTCATATTTTAGATAAATTGTACTATAGCATATATTGAACAAGGTAATAATCCAAAATAAGTTTCAATCAGTCTTATCTATCTCAAGTATAATTATCTAATGTTACTCTTTGTTTTGACTGTTCTACATTAACTAAAAATTGTTTGTATATTTATTCTGAATTTGATGCTTATGGATCCAGAAGCATTTGGGGGGGCTAAATTATGAATTAAACTCCAATAGTAAACAGCAGTTAAATATAGTTATTTTTTCTAAATGTTTATTTTATAGAATACAAAGCACCAATAAAACTTGTTTGCTCAGAACTTTCTTTTTGCCTGTCATATACAAAATGTCTTGCATTTTATTATTTCTTATATGTGAGATGGATGCAATTAATAATAATGCATCCAGTATTCTTAAGCTATTGCTTTTGACATAGACAAAAATTAGATAATTCTGTGGAGTACTAGCTGTTAAAAAGACCTTAACGATTAATTAAAGATTTAAAGATTAAGGATAAAAAGATTGCTGCATCCAGCTCTGGTCTCCTAAGGAAAACAAAACAAAACAAAACAAAAACAACAAACAAACATTGAGGTGCAGGAGCAAGTTAAGTTGTTTGGGGGCTACATTTGTTCCTCCTGGAGAGAGAAGGTTAAGGTCAACTCTCATTTGTATCTACAACTACCTAAAAGGAGGGTGTAAAAAAGAGTTGGGATGGATGCATCTTAATGGTATGCAATGGAATGATGAGATACAACAGACACAAATAAGAAAGTGGGAAAATCTGAGTCAACATGCTGTGTTTGGCTGGGTCAGAGCTAATTTTCTTCATAGTAGCTTGTATGGTGCCATGTTTTGTATTTGTAATGAAAGACAGTGTTTATAACACAATGATATTTTAGTTGTTGCTGAGCAGTACTTACACAGAATCAAGGTCTTTTTGGTTTCTCATACTGTCATGCCAGTGAGTAAGCTTTGGGTGCACAGGAAGCTGGGAGAGGACACAGACAGGACAGATGACCCAAAATGACCAAAGGGATACCCCATACCATATGACACCATACTCAGCAATAGAATCTGGGGGAAAGAAGGAGGAGATGGGGTACATTAGGAGTGATAGCATTTGTCTTCCAAGTAGCTGTTTGGTGTGATGGAGCCCCCATTTCCTGGAAATGGCTAAACATCTGGCTGCCAGTGGGAAATAGTGAAAAAAAAAAATATATTATTTTGCTTTGCTCGTATGCACAGCTTTTGCTTTACCTAGTTAGCTATCCTTATTTCAACCTACAAGTTTTATCAATTTTACCTTTCTCATTCTCTTACCCATCCTATCATGGGAGAGTGAGCAAAAAGCTATGTGGGGCTTAGCTGCCTAACAGGGTTAAAACACAACATTCCATAAAAGGAGAAAACAATTTGACAAGACTTTAACATATGTCCAGAGATGTGGTGCAACCTGTATGTCCTTGGAGACATTCAAAGCTTGAAGCTTGACTGGACATGTCCTATGCTGCTTTGAACAGGAGGCTGGGCCAGAGGACCTCCAGATATTCCTTTCAAACTATGTGAATCTCATTCTATGCATTTAACTTTTTAAATTTTTTTTTTTCCCACTTAAAGCAATCAGATAAAACCAGGACTCAATTCTCATTTTTCATCCAGAATTTTGTAATGAAAAAGATGATGAGCTTCTACTTGTCTCATTGTTTCTCTAAAGGGGAAAATAATACCTTTATTAGATATCAGCTGAAAAGCAAGTGAGCTTTAGGCATATAAGCCATTTTTCACATTAAAAACTACAACAAGCTGTGTTCCAGGGCTTTGATTTTCCAGTCCTCTAAGATAGGTATCTACCCAAGAATGATGTAATTTCAACAGGGTTGAAGAAGACCATGATTCCTCTCTATGGAAGCAAGAAAGTGGAAAGTTTGTTGGGTTTACTGTTATGGAAGAGTGATGAGGGCAAAGTGCACATTTTAGAATACAATATATTTCTCAGCTTCTCTATACTAAACATTAGACCTTGTCTGGTCTCATAAAAGATGCTACTTTTCCTTCACATCCTTGTAACATTAACATTAACCTATCCAAGCTAGTGCAATACTGTCATTGCTCCTGCTGCATCTAGTAGAAGTAAAAGACATTCCTCTGAGTGGCAGAATTCAAAGTGAAACCTCACTGGTTTGAAATCAAAAGCATCTCTAATAACTGACGGAATGAGGAATGATTTAGGGCTTCAGAACTTCTGTTTTTAGCAATCTAATATAAATCACTAGAGAGTTAATGATCAGAAGCTGTCATTATTAGATTATTATTAGATTTAATTAATAATCCAGATGTTAAATCAGTTTTCATCTTCATTTTATTATTATAATTTCTAGTGTTACTTTGAATGTAGTTGCTTCCACAGCATCTGGAAAACAATACTGAAATGAAACAAAGGAAGAAGATCTGTATTTATGATGAAGGAAGTGTGTTTCCTTGAGAAACAAGAGAGCATGTTCCTTCTTTTCACTGGAAACAGTTTTTCCATCATTTTGTTTTTTAAATACTTTTAAAACCACAAATCCAGGTAGTTAAGTTAATGAGGTATTATACAAATTTGGTTTAGAGGAAATAACTTTTATTCAAATAAATGCCTCTGTATTTGCTCACTTTTATGAAAAGTCACTTAATAAAAGTGGACTACAAGAACAAAGAAAAGGGAAGAAAGATACATTAATGAAAGTAGTCTAAAAATATAGTATATATCATATCCAAAATGGAAACAGGAAGTCTAATAAATTTTGGCAATTTTGTTTTATTCATCTTCTGATAAATATGAAACTCTACTTCATTTTAAAGAGTCTGTAAATTCAATTAATCTTTCCATTGACATTAAAATCCACAGCAGGTCTAGCATGTGGTGTGTACACCAGAGACATGAAGTTTTATAATTAAATATGCCCTGGCCTTGAAGAGAAGTTTTGTGTGTTCAGGCAAAAAGACTGAGCATCAAATGGAATGGAAAATTCTATTATTGCATATTGTTTTTTGAGTACAGAGATGCTACCTACAGTTAAGTTTAGAGGCTAGGTGTCACCTTTACACCAATCATGTCATTGCTTCTGTTTTTCATAGAGAGCTTTTTTCTCTATTACTTCACTGCCCTGGATCCAACTGCTATGCAGGAGATTGATGCTAGTGATGTGGAATATCTAGTTTTGTTAGACAATTTCATAAGAAAAAAAAAAATGTATGTAGCACTGAGATAAGCTTTATAAATAAATGATCCATGCACCAGCTTTACATGTTTTAGCCATTCACATTCAAACACCTCATTCATATTCAAACTGGGCAGTCCAAGGAAAAGGAAAGAATGTCTCAAAATTGTCCAAGTACAACAAAATCAATCTACAGTTCCTAACTTAATCACTAAACATACAATATTTTTTCTCTAAACCTAAGAATATTTCTGGTGAGGCATGGAGGAACAGGCAGAGCTGATGTAAAGACAGTGTGATCTCTGCTTTCCACTTCATTGAGTGAAAATGTAGGTACCTCACTTCTTTTGATTATTTATATACATATATTATATTATATTATATTATACATATTTGTATATATATATATATGTGTGTGTGTATATATATATATATATATAATTAAAATTTACATAGAGCCTGAGACAATAGTTCTTAAATATGAGCTATTCAATTTGCTTCATGAACTGGTAGCATTCATAATTGCCAATAGTCTTAATTCAAAGGTGATAGTTTAATAGAGATACCCTGACTCTGCTATTATTATGTTAATTTTCTTTGCATACACGGACTGCCCATTTGCCCCAAAACTTCGTTAATTCCTGCCTCATGGCAGATGCACTTGAAACTTGAGAGGGCTGTTAACTGTTTCAAAGGCCACTGTAGCATGCATAAATGAAGAGATGTGCCATATTATTTTTGGGTGTATATCAATTTTCCTAAAACTTCTGCCAGGAGGTCAAGGGAAGATGTGATTATTAAGATAATTGGGTCCTTGATAACACATACCAAAGTAGGAGACAAACATAGATAACCCATGGATAACCTGTGCCCCTCATTCACTCAGGATTATTACACGGTCCCTTCCAACTCAGGATATTCTATGATTCTATGGTTTCTTCCTGTTGCAGATGATGTTCAACCTTCTACAACAATTCTTTTGGAGGTTATTGTCCCTCTTTTGGTATGACACTTTCATTCACATCTTACTCTTTTCTCCCATTCAAATCCTCTGCAATTTTTAATGCATTATTTCATTTTCAGTTTATGGCATTCTTTGAAGGCTGGATGTTGAATTAGATGGGATATATTTCCAGAGCATAAAACTTTTGAATGGTATTCTACGCTGGCTATTAATTTTAATTTTAATTTTAATTTTAATTTTAATTTTAAATGAATTAAATATTTATAGTAAATATTTGTACATTTCCTGTTCAAAAAAACTAAAATATTTTAATTGTATACATTTGTAAAATTATAAATTTGAAAAATTGTAAAAAACTATAATAATAACATAATTTTGGAATTTCTGACATGAAACAGCTCAAGAATGTAATATATAAATATATATTTATCATTTTCAGTTCATTTCCTATAGTAGTTTCTAACTGAAACTTTAACTTTCCCTAGTGTGTAGACAGTTGCATATTTCTGTGGTCTTGTTTGAAATACAAAATATGTGCAGTTTGGACTCAGTTTAAAATCTTAACTTTCATGAATATAGAGAGGGGAGAGTCGTATTACTACTTCGTAAATTCTTCAGACTCACAAAAACCAAAAGCCTAACCGCTTACATAACACTATGCATACACAACCTTTTTTTCTGTTTTGAAGTAAGGACTATCTGCAAGTTTGTCATGGTTTTTTTTGTTGTTGTTGTTTTTGTTGTTTGTTTGTTTGCTTTGTTTTTAATATATAGCATAATTTTACATAGATTCTAATGCATGTTGAAAGAGAAGCCAAACTTGAACTGGTAGTTTGTTTTGATGATAAGTGAGGTAAGTAATATTAGTCTGGTAAGATGACTGTTTCCTGACTCATGTCAGTCTCAAAAATATCTGTGATTCATTCTATCTGGAGAATAATAGTGTTATTTTCTGTGTGCCCAATGATGAATAATTCTTGTAGTAATAATACAAGGATGCCTTATATAGATAACAACAAATTATTTTTCACTATTTGTAATATTAAATGACAAAAAAAAAGTCTACTTCATGATTTGGGATGTACCAAGTTTTATTGTGCACTGACCACTTCAACATAAGTATCTGTAGCTCAGAGATAGGAAAGATCCTGTTTTAGGAAAAAAAAAATAATCCTGAAATAATTGTAATGAGTCTCTTCTTATGTTATGTGTTTCATGAAATCATGAACTCATGCATGATTCAAAATTCTGTATATAAAAGAAAATCAATGGCTATAATCAATGGCAGCGTATTTTTTTAAGACAATTGGTGTTTGCCTATGAGTACAGTAAGTAACTCAACTAGATCTAATTAAGTATGAAAGAATTAGGTATAAAAATAGAATTCAGTTCCCTTAAAAGATCAAAAGAGAGCTTTATTAAAGGAAGATATTGCTATGCAATAATTATGGAAACACAGTTTCTCTGTCTTGAAAAATAAATCAATTTCTTACAATTAGAAAATTAACTGTGGGACCTTTATGACTCAGAGTTCAATTCCAGTATTTGAGAGATGATAGAAAAAACAATTTAGGAGGCAAACATTCTTGGTTTTGCAGCTTTGTTGTATGTTATTTTCTAATCAAATGTAACACATTTTGATATCCAATGGGAATAATCACAACAATATTAAAATACAGCAAGGTGTTTTTTTATTATTTTATTATTATTATTATTTTTTCCTTTTCCAGCTTCTAGCCTTCTAGGCCATAATCTTTCCTTTTCTAGCTTCTAGGCCGTAATCTTTAGATATAAAAGGTTAGTTTTCAGGCCAGGCACGTTTTGAAAAGGTTACAATCTAGTTTCCAAATGCAGGAGCATAATGAAAGGAAAGCTGGCTATCTGGTTCTATGGAGTTTGCTTTTTGGATATCAGAAAGAAGAAAAAAAAAAAAAAAAGACCAACTATGTAAACCATCCGTCTTTTAAGAGGATGATTGGAGAACAAACTTTACATATTCATTAGCTATTTTGAACTTTCAGGCCATTGATACAAAATTAAAATGCTGCTGCCTCATCTCTAAAATTGGCCAATATCTTCAAACACTAACAGTGTTAACTTCTGGAATTTAATACTAAATATATAAACTGGCACATAATGATGTTGTTCTCAGAAGTGCTGAATACCCAAAACTCTTCCTAGTTTATTGGGAGCATAAGAAGGAAGTGGTCTATAGAGCTAAAATGTAATTTATCTTTAATAGTACTCTTCATGCACCATAGCACAAAATCCTTTTCAAGAAAGGCAGACTTCTTGCCTCAGTCACAGCACTGTACATTCAGCACTGCTTTGGTGCTACATACAGATAGCAAAGAGATAATAAATTTCACCCAAAATGTTTAACAAAAGTTATAATGCTTCTTGTAGATGTAAGCATTCAGATGTTTATAGAAAAATAAGGAAAATGAAGAAGTGTTTTCGAATGTGATGTGGGAGATAGAAGTTAATTTTCCCAATTTTGTCTGCTTTATTATTTGGTGGCTGAGGTAATGTCACTCGTGATGACAGAATGTTGATGGATGGCCTACTTTGTATATTTTCATATGCTACTGTAAGAGTTCTCAAAAATTCAGTGTGTGTCAGGGCCCTGAGGGCACTACCAGCATTCACTGTCCCTCAGCATAACCCCTGGACTTTTCCACCCAGCCCAGGCCCAGACCCTCACATTAGCCCCCTGGCCCATTAGCCCCCACTCCAAAGAAGCTGCAGCAGGGTCAGGGTCCAAATCCCATAGCCCTGCCCCACCTGGACATGGGCTCTGCCCAGCTAGGTCCACCTGCAGGGCCAATGCCCAGCCCAGCCTCAGCCTATCCCCAAGGAGGTGCCTGGAGCTGGGGCTGCCGTGGTGCACCTGGCTGCCCTGTTCCTCTTGGAGCAGTGGGATGGGCCCCGGCTGTCAGGCCCTGCCCTAAGCCACCCCCACGGAGAGCCCCAGTGCTTCTGGACCACAGGCAGTGTCCTGACCATTTGCTACTCTGTTTTAATGACAAATATCAGTAAATATGTAGGTAAAGATAAGTCATGATAGCTGGCATGTAGTATGCAAAGTACATGTGGCAACAAACACTTTTATACATAAGTCTTGTACCCAAAGAAAATAAAATTGGAAAGAAATGGATATAAGTTTTTATTCAGTAGCTCTTCTAAACAGATGCCAATAGCCTGTAATTGATCACAATGTCCTCTCTTCATCTGCATCCAGGTAGGTTGTGAACAGATTGATTACCCCATATAATAACCACAGAAAAACACCTCTTCCTTTTACTTCCCTACAGCTTAAATTATTGGACTATCTTAATTACTTTAAAGACATGATTCATTTTAAGAGAAGTCACCGATTCTTGTGGAATAGCACCTATGTAGCTGAACACAGCATTCACTTCCTGATGCTTAATGTCAGATAAAATGGGAAGTGATCAAGGTCTCTGAAAATAAAAGTATTGCTTTTCAATCTAAGCCAAAGTATGGAATGGCTGGGGCTTTTTCTTACCTGGTTTCTCTGTGATTTTATTAACAGTTGACGGCATTGCTAAAAATTTAACACGTGTAAAACTGAAGAAGGAAATTTAGGGACAGGAGTTTAAGAAATAAACAGCAAGTCCCTGATTCTGTATATCTTGGTGCCAGCAATATGCCTGCATGACACTCTTTGAGTCCAAGTGGAAGTGCCATTCATTCAAAATATCTACTTTAAGTAATACACAGTAAGGCTAGGAATTGGGTTTAGCTGTAGTGATTCTAATTCTATGTATTTGCTCATAACACTACCGTTGGACATGACATAATGTCATAGCCAAGTATATGACTAAGCATCAATAACAGGAAAACAAAAAGACTTTTTACCCCTTTATCACTGTTTTTGCAGGGTTTTCTAGCTGCTGTGGGGAAAGGTCTTTTGGAAAATGCTGACTACTTACTTTGTTATTACTTTGCAAACATTGTATGTGTTACAGTTGCTAGCAATTAAAATATCAGAAACTGCTCTGTAAGTATCCTTTTCTCAAATTTGTGAAGAACTAAACTGAAGGTCCTAAAAGTAACCCCCTGATCTTTTCCGCCAAAATAAAATAAATGTGATTGCTATCAATGATCTGATGAATTCTGCTTGTGAGAGTTGCAAAACTGTTGCTAGATATGTGTATCACAGGAATCTCAGCATCCTGTTCAGAGGCCATCCTCTTGATGGTATATGAAATCACGAAAAAGCTGACCAGATACCCATGTACCACACAATAGTTTACAGTCACAAAGCTAATGGTGCAATACTTTACCCCTAAGAACTTCAGAAAAATGAACAATGATAAGGATACTGTTCACAAAAAATTTAAAGAAGCTCACAGTGAAAGGGAAGGAGGGAAATAAATAGTTGTTGGTGTAGGATTGTTGCTGGCCTTCTCTGCCAAATAAATTTTTTCTGAGTCTGTCCCAGGAATAAATATTCTTGTGTTGTCTGGTTTACTTAGGCAAACCTTTGTATTTTTCCTTTATTGATGGTTGACAATGTCCAATACTTCCTGAGCAACAGGGTAAGTGTACTCAGGAGACTTCACATGGTCAACCACTTCTGATTTGTGTTGTTCCACTAGAATAATACTTAATTTCCTCTTTAGATTGCTCTACTTCACATGTGACAAAGTTTGTTGAATAGCTTAGCTTTTTTATCTCATGTTAAGCCTAGGTTTTGGAGACTGTCCCTTATTTCATCATCTGAACAGATCTGAACAGTGGGAAGTGTCAGCCCTAGTGTCTTTGCCTGATAGTGGTGGTACCCTTACATACTCCATCTGGCTTACATATACCAAGTACTTTTACCTATCTATCTATCTATCTATCTATCTATTTATTTTCATGCAATCTATCACTACTTAACAGGAAGCCCTGGAAATGAGGAAGAGCAAAATTTAGGAAGAGGATAATAATACCTTCATCTTGTTTCACTAGCAGCTTTTTTCTTTCAAAAGACACTCTTACTACCCAGGTTTTTAATGATTTTGTAACAGCTTTTGAGTACATTTATCTGGCAAGACTTTAACAGAACGTTCTCTTTCAAAGTATCCAGGGCAATTCAGAAATGTCTTTTATCAGGTCATCAAAAGCAGTTCAAAGCATAGCTTTCCCCAGTCTGGGGAGGAACAGATCAATAGCTCCAGGAGGGATAGGAGCTGTTCAGACAGTAAGACATCATACTCCTGTTCTGCCTTGATATTGATGCAAGGATGTTGAATCAACTCAGCTGTTGTTAATGCTGAGTGCAGGTTGTGGAGAATAGTCAGTCTTGTTAGTGTCACTGATAAGCACAACCCTTAGGCAAAGGGGAGTTGAACAGCTCGCTGCTTATACAGACTTTGTGGATGGAGGTCTGCAAGCTTGGTGTGAGAGGTTGCCAAAGAAGGGAGTCTTGTATTGGTGGGATGGCCCTGTTTTGGTGGCAGAACAGAATCTTGAAGGTCACAGTCCCCAGACCTTCAGTTAAGTTCTACACAAATTTGACAAAAGAAGCTTACAGAGCAGTTTCTGATATATTAATTGCCAGCAAGTGTAACACATGCAATATTTGCAAGCATAGCGAAGTCAGCATTTTCCAAAAGACCTACCCCCACAGCAGCTAGAAAACCCTGCAAGAACAGTGATAAAGGGGTACTTCAAGCACTTTTTGGTGATGAAAAATGTTAGGCAGTGCTGTTCAATTTTTCAGTAATTACCCAGTTGCTGTAGATCACCCTCTGCATATTCAGAAGGGGCATATTTTCTGTAGTCCTTTTCTTCTTGTTCCTGATGGTTGTAATGCTGCTCTGTTATGACCTTTTTAAGGGTAACAGAATCTGGATTTATAACATAGACCAACATGAGGATTCTCCACATCTCAAAATTGATCTTTTCTCTGTTAGACGAGTTTAGAGTGATACCTTTAATTTCAAGCAACAGTTCCCCTGACTGCATATAGATGTAGGCTTAGGATCCTGACAATGGGAAAGCAATGATGTGTTCATCTAGTGAAAATTCACTTCCCAGTTCACCTAAATAGTCACCAAGGTGATGGTCCAGTTTTCTGGACAATTTATGATTAGCCCAGCATCTGTGTCATGATAAAGGCAATAGTCATGTAACACATAAAAGAGAAAGCTAAAATTATACTCTAGAGTATCATGTCCATAGATGCACTTTCACAAGATCATTGACAGGTTTTCAGCGTGACCTTCATTTCTAGTTGAATGTGTTCGCATACCAAGGACACAAAGCTATGTCTGTTGCCTTTACTCATTATCTTCTAGGGAACAGAGCTGTGAAAGCAGAACGACCTTGTAATGAAGGTATACCCGAGGATTTCCTTTACTCAGAAGGTCAACTGCAGTTCTTTCCTTTTAATCAGCACCTTGGTTTGAGACTTCAGAGGTTACAAACTGCAGTTTAGTTGTTCTGTTCCTTCTCTTAGAAAATGGGAAGGGTACCACTGAGATCGAAGTTTGCCTCCTTATGCCCTCTGCTGGCAAAATCAAAACTGATTGATTAGCAGTGGCTGAATCCTGGAAGTCCTAAGCTCTGAGGGAATAACAAAACAAAACAAAATAAAAAACAAACTTAACCTAACCTAACTTAACTTAATCTAACCTAACCTAAACTAAAAACTCCAGCTCCTCCTCAGATTTGCAACACACATATTCAAAATTCAAGCTTTTGGCTAGGCTCCTTTGCCACCAAGGGCCAGCTCAATGAGCTTCTGCAGCAGGAAATTCCTGAATTTTTCATTGCACTCTACATCTTCCTGAGGAGTGGAAGTGGAGAGGGAAGTACCAATTTCTTCTCCATGGTAACAAACGGTAGGACACAGGAATGGCACAAAGCTGAACCAGGGGGGCTTCAGAGTGGACGTTAGGAAAAAAATTTCTTTGCTGTGAGGGTGGTCAAACATTGGAACAGGCTTCCTAGAAAAGTGATTGATGCTCTGTGCCTGTCAGTGTTCAAGAAGCATTTGGATAATTCCTTTAATAATATGCTTTAAATTTTGGTTAGCACTGAAGTGGTCAGGCAGTTGGTCTAGATGATCTTTGAAGGTCCCTTCCAACTGAACTATTCTATTCTATTCTATTCTATTCTATTCTATTCTATTCTATTCTATTCTATTCTATTCTATTCTATTCTATTCTATTCTATTCTATTCTAATTAAGACCTAAAAGCCTGCTGTCAATATGATGGGTGTCATGGTGTCATATTGAATTCACCTGTGTCAGCACTTTTGTGGCACTCTGGCATATAATGCTGTTAAACCATCCTGTGGTAGACCAAGTAATTTACTGTTTTATTTATATATTTATTTATTTATTATGTGCGTGTGTGTTTCTATTGTCAAAATAGGCTAACTGTTTTCTTATTTCAGCCCAGAAGAGCCTGAAGGAAGCCTGTCTTTTAACTACTAATGCTCTCTTGTTGCATCTATTACAGTCAGTAGCTCCTGGGAACCAATGGGCAGAGGAAAGCTGTTGCTCCAATTCAAATAATTTCCTCCTTTCCTGACTTTTGTATTAGTCCTTGGAAAGTAGTAGAAGTGTCCCTAGAAGTTGTAGGTATGCCCTGTCCCTGAAAATAAATTTGATGTTACAGTATTTGTCCTCACGTGTATGTGAATTGGATTTGGCATGGCAATGTAATTAATTCCCACATTCAGCTGCTCTCCCCAGATAAGGAAAATTTCTTACCTAACCGAGTCAAACCTGACAAAGGAAGGTGTTTTGTTTGCACTGACAGCCCAGCTGCAGTTGCTCCAGTCTGTAATACTCCATTTCAGAGGAAGCATTCTTAAAAGCTTAAGTCATCTCTACAGTTATCCTGGGAAGGTCAGTCAAGGACTGTCTCAAATATTCCTGAGAGGAATGGTTATACACAGTGTGCCTACATATAGGGGTTATCCCTATGACTCGCCGAGGTGATTGGCTCCAGGGCAGACACATTCTGCAGCAGAGTGGAGGATCCCGGCGTGAAGGTGTTTCCCTACATTGAGGCCCCTCAAGGCAGCCAAGGGAGCTACCAGGACCCAGCAGCCCTCATGAGGGTGGCTCACAAGGCAAGGGTGGAGCCAGAAGACCCCCCTCTGTCATACAAAGTCAGCTCCTAGGGAGCGTGGGCGAACAGGGTGTGGGGCCTAAGTCAGGGCATGACGTGGCAGTTTGCGCAGCAGTGTGTGCAGGCAGGGCGGCCTATCTCTTCCCACTCAGGAAACTGGCTCACCTACTGGCTGCCTCCAGACAGCAAATCCAGCCATGGTCTCCACCAGGCAGAAAGCTCTTGCCAAAAAGACGGTGGCAACCCAGACCGAGTGCCTGCCCAGAAATGAAATTGTTCAGGTCTCTGGCTTCAGGGAGTGCCAGAGGCTGTTGCTGCCAATGGAGGGAGGCAGAGATACCACTGGCATGAGGTGAGAGCAAGTGAAAAGTCTGATCAGCCTGGTGGCAGAGCTGAAGGAGGAGGTGGAGATAATAAGGACCATCAGGGAGTGTGAGCAGGGGTTAGATTGGTGGAGCAACTCCCTGCCATGCCTGCGAGAAAGGAACTGGGGTGATACACCCTAACTAACTGGTGGTGGACCCTCTGCCCTGTAGCCATCGGGCAGAGGGAGGGGACCTAAGAAATGGAGAGGAATGGAAACAGGTCCCTGCTCTTGTGGTGGTTTTACCTTGTTAGGCAGTTGAACTCCACCACAACTGCTCTCTCACTCCCTCTCCTCAGAAGAGGAGGGGAAGAAGAAAAGAAAAAAAAACAATTCATGGGTTGAGATAAGGATAATTTAATTAAAGGAAAAATAATTATTAAGGGAAAATTATTATTAAGTGAAAAATAAATAACTAAAGGGAAAAGGAAAGGAAACAAACCAACAAACAAAGGCCATGTGGAAGCACAAAGAGGAAATAAATTACTCCATTACTTCCTCACCAATGGGCGATGCTTGACCACATCCTTGAAGCAGGGCCTCAATACGTGCAGCCGTTGTTCAGGGGGACAGGCATTTTCACAACGAGGGCCCACCCCTCCCCTCCCCTTCCCTTTTTCCACCTTTTATTGCTGAGTGTGAAATCATATGGCATGGAATATCCCTTTGGTTGGTTTAGGTCAGCTGCCCTGGTGATGTCCCCTCCCCACCTCTTACCCATCCCCAGCATGCTGGCTCCTGGGGGGGGGGGGGGGGGGGGGGGAGTTGAAAGAAGGCCTGATGCTGTGCCAGTATTGCTCAGCAGCAGACACAACACTGGGGTGATACCAATGCTGTTCTAGCTACAAGTGCAGTGCACAGCACTGTATGGGCTGCTGCAGGGAAAGTTAACTCCATCCCAGCCAGATCCAGTACAGCTTGGCATTGCAGACATGTCCCCTCCTTATCCACCTCACGACCCAGGTGCCCTTACTCAGTAGGTTTGAGGCTCTGGAGCTTGTGGGATGGGTAGGTGAGGATGTGGGGGAAGGTCTACCCAGGAAGTTCTCCAGGGCAAGGAAGTCGACTCCGTGCCTCAAGACTGGCTCCACCTAGAAGGAAAGGAGGGTAATTGTCATAGGCAACTCCTTTCTGAGAGGAACAGAGGGCCCCATGTGTCAGCCAGACTCTACCCACAGAGAAATCTGCTGCCTATCTGGAGCCTGGGTCAGAGACATTATGAGGAAACTTCCTGGCCTGATTCACCCCTCCGATTATTATCCCTTAGTGATAATTCAGGCTAGCATTGACAAAATCGCTGAGAGAAGCCTGAGGGCTATCAAAAGGGACTTTAGGGGATTGGGACGGTTAGCTGATGGAGTGGGAGCACAGGTGATGTTTTCCTCTATCCCTTTGGTGACAGGGAGGGATACTGAGTGGACTGGAAAGCTCAGCTAATAAATCCATGGCTGAGAGGCTGGTGCCATTGCAGGAATTTTTATTTTTTTTATTTTTATTTTTTTTTGACCATGGGGCAGTTTACTCACAACTGGCCTGATGGCTGCAGATGGGTCCCACCTGTCTCCTTTGAGATCAAATCAAGGAACTGTAGTGGGTTTACGTGGCAAGGTTTTGGTAGCAGGGAGCCATAGGGGTGTCTTCTGTGAGAAGGATCTAGAAGCTGCCCCATATTTGGTAAGGGCCCCACTGCTGACCAGAGCCGAGCCAATAAATGATGTTGTTTTGTGCCTCTGCAAGAGCATATTTAAGACAGGGAAAAAAAAACAACGCTGTGCCACACAGCAGCTGGGAGAGTGAGAGGAGTGAGGAATAGCCTTGCAGGCGCCAAGGTCAGTGAAGAAGGAGGGGGAGAGGTGTTCCAGGCGCCGGAGCAGAAGTCCCCTGCGGCCTGTGGTGAGGACCATGGTGAAGCAGGTTGTCCCCCTGCAGCCCATGGAGTACCACGGTGGAGCAGGGTTCCACCCTGCAGCCTGTGGAGGAGACCAGAGTGGAGCAGGTGGACCTGCACCGACAGAGGCTGCGGCCTGTGGAAGACCCCTGCCGGAGCAGATTCCAGGCTGGACCTGTAGCCCGTCGAGAGGAGACCACGCAGGAGCAGGTGACCTGGCAGGAGCTGCTGCCCATGGGGGATCCAGGTTGGAGCAGTTCGCTCCTGAGGGATGGACCCTGTGGTACGGACCCATATCTGGAGCAGTTCTTGAAGAGCTGCTGCCTGTGGGCAGCCCACGCCGGATCAGTTCGGGAAGGACTGCATCCCGTGGGAGGGACCCCACAGCACAGGGGATGAGAGTGACCGAGAAGGAGCGGCGGAGAATATAGACTGACCATAACCCCCAGTCCCCCGTTCCCCTGCGCCACTCGGGGGGGAGGAGGTGGAAGAGTGTGGATGGGGGGGAAGGTGCTTTTGTTTTTTTTCCTTTGTTTCTCACTTCTCTAGCTTGTTAGTAATTAGCAATAAATCTTATTATCTCCCTATGCTGAGTCTGTTTTGCCCGTCACAATAATTACTGCGTGATCTCCCTGTCCTTATCTCAACCCTTGAGCCCTTTTCATCGTATTTTCTCCCCGTTCCTCTTTGAGGAGGGGGAGTGAGAGAGCGGTTGTGGTGGAGCTCGGCCGCCCACCTGAGTAAAACCACCACAGTCCAGGAGCTGGCAGGGCTCATCAAGAGGGCTTTAAACTAGGCATAAAGGGGGATGGGGATGAAATGAGGCTTGATAGAGATGAGTCTGGGGGACAAATGCCACAGTTGGGGGTGAGGGCAAAGGTGCAACTGAAATGCATCTACAGTACTGCACGCAGCATAGGCAACAAACAGAAGGAGCTGGAAGCCATTGCATGGCAGTCAAACTATGACCTAGTTGCCATCACTGAAACATGGTGGGACCACACCCATGACCGGAGTGATGTAATGGATGGTTATAAGCTCTTCAGAAGGGACAGGCAACAAAGGAGAAAAGGGATGATCTTGAAGGTCTTTTCCAACCTTAATGATTCTATGATTCCCACAGCTCCTCAGGGATGCCTACAGAAAATTGTTTTTGTGAAAACATTCTTAGTGGAAAAAAAAACAGGTCAGGAAATACTAAACGTTTTGGACATTTTTGCCTTTCTCCCTGAAGAACCGAACAAAAGTAGTTGGGACAACAACAACAACAAACAAAGAAACAACAACTAGAACAAAGCCCAAACAATCTGAAAATGCAGCATGTGACACTTTTCTTCTGAAACAACCTTTGATTATGCTGTGGCTCCTTTTCCCTGTCAGTAGCTGAACATTTGCCTGCAGATGCAAAGCAATGAATGAATTCCTCTTTTTGCTTTGCTTGCGCACACACCTTTTTCTTTTCTTATTAACCGTCATTGTTATAGTCCACAAGTCTTTTTGTTTTCCTGTTATTTTTCTTTCCATCCCAACAGAGAAGGGAGGGAGTGAGAGGCTGGTTGGATATTTGGGTGCTGGCTGATGTCCGCCCACCAAAATTGCCCATGTGAAAAATCTTTTATTCCCGTATCCTTGACTGTTACTCTCTTCCCAGAGGAAATACCAGGAAAGAGAGAAAGTGATGATCTTGCAGTGGGAGAAACTAAAGAGAACTGCTTCTGGTTGGAGTTCTAGGTAGGACAAGAGCTATGCACGTGTTGGATTCTTTGAAATCCAACACGCATCCTTCCATTGTCTTTTAAGCCTATAGTGAAAAGTTTATTTCAAAACCTAGTCATTCATTTAATCTATCTAATATTAATGTTGTAAAATCTTACCTTTGATTCTAATAACCTACACATATTAAGCATATGACTTCAGTTTGGATTCCTTTACCAGAAGAACCTGTTTGCTTTATTGTTACATGGACTCTGACCCACGTTGTTTCATTGGTGACTGAGGATCATATTATGAAATCAACTTCCATGTTTCTCCCATGGATTTCAAGAAAAAATGGGATTACCAGTTAAAGACAGTTACCGGTAGCAGCAATGAACATTTGCTGGACTGCCGTGCCATATAGATTTTGGTACTCTGTGTAAGCAGATTATCTACAACATCCATGTTTTCATTGTTTCAGAAAAATTAAATTCAGAGATACATTTTGCATGACACTACGTAGACTTAATACATGCCTTTATTCTGATTCATCATCATTCTTTTCATGAATTTGGTTCACTAGGAAATTGTTTAGGAAAAGGTCTGTGCTTTTGTCATACCTAAGGGTGTGATCTCATCTCTATGGATTTTCTAGGAAATTACTAGGATGCGTGTCTTTGTCTCCCTCTGCTATAATAAGTGAGGCCACATATTCATAATCACTGGCATATATAAATGCCTCTATATTCAAAATAAAATGTTCATTATGAATATGAATATGCAAATTATTCATAATAACCTGCATATTTGCAATAGAGGTATACTGGGGAGAGCATCAATGCATTCAGGAGTAGCTGGGGGAGACATTGTCATGCAGATGACACATAAGCCTCAGACTTACTCTTCTGCTCCTTGTCTTCCATTGTATGTCACTGATGCTAAAAATAATGATGGTACAATATAAATATAGCTCTCAATTTACAGAATTCTGATAATTAAAAAAAATAAAATTTCTGTCCTGGAGCCTTTTGCCATTAATCACAATTTGTTTGGGAATATAAGCAAAACATAGTTAATGATTATAAGTAGACAGTAATTATGAAATGAAATGTAGCCTTTTTTTCCTTGATCTTATTAACATAGTTTTCCATTATGAAGCCCATATTTCCTTCTGAAGTCTTGAACTTTCTCAGAGTAATCATTCGGGGTAGGTAGGAATTAGATGGTTTCTGCATTATTTCAGAAAATAGGACTGATGGACAGGGACTGCCATAATAGTCACATCCTCTCATTGCAAAGCTTTATTATGCTTTCCTTTGGTGGAAAGATATATTCCCAGCCCTTGTTCTAAATGATGATAAAAAGATACAGTCCTGCTCAGAATACAGTTTAGAAAATAAATAAATGAATACAAGACACTGGATTTAAGTCCTTTTATTGTTACCTCCCTTTTCATGTTGTGATATTTTATACAGAAAATAGTCTAAAATGTGTTATTGCAAAACAGCAACAAAACCAGATACTGTCCAGGCAACTCCAGATAAATTTCAAAATCTCTGTTTCTGCATTACAAAAATGCCATGAATTATGCAGCTGAGCTTCCTGTATTTAGGGAAACTGCAGGAGCCAGCACAGCCAGCTTTCAAAGAATGAACCTCATCCTGAGAAAACCACCTTCCTGATCATGTTATTTCTCCTCCCATATCAGAGAGAAAGGTTAGTTCCATATTCAACAACCACAGGATTTGTATTTAGAATGCTCCCTGCTCCCATAAAGTTATATTTTAACTTGAAGTAAAAAAGGTGGAACAAATTCATTGAGCTTAGTTGTTATGATAGGAATGATGATTTCTCAAATGCAGTTGTCTGAAAGACTTAAAATTTAATTGTTAGAACTTTGAATTGAATTTATTAGTTTACTAGGCCAACAGTGTTAATCCTGAACTGAGAATGAACCTATCTATAAAAATGAAATGTAACTACATACAGGAGAAAAAATCTTAAGTGAGGACAGAATATGTTTAGTTACAAAATCAACGAGCATTTCTAATTTTGGAATAACAACAACAAAAAAATCAAGTAACATCTTGTAAATGTAGACTTTTCTGGGGAAAACAGTTCCTCCATATTTTTTTTTATACAGTGGACAAAATACAGTGCTGAATTATTAATAAAATCATGTGAACTGGATTTTTAAGACAGTCCTACAGAGTAAATAAGTCAAGGAAGATGTCTGAAGGATAGTATAAGCCACTTCACGCTTCACGGCAGCATGCTATAACTGCCAGTTTTTTAAATAATTCATTTTACAGGTCCTATGTAATCAGTCGTCCTCATAAATAATAAGACACATAAATAATAGGACACACCTGGAAAAAATATCATTTACACAAGATTTTCATAGTTTTTCAGATGATAAAAAGTAAAAATGTGAAATTTAATTAAGGTATGCAGAATTTATTAAACCTTTCTCTGATTCTTTCTTAGCAACAGGATTCTTTTTCATGTTCCTGACAAAATACAAAACCAGAAAATATTTATTTCTGATTAAACAAAGCAGTTTGTTTAAGTTGAGTAAATACTTTTTATTGTTACAGTCTGAAAAAGCTGACTTTATATTCTTTTACAAATTGTTTACTTACAAAACACATGGAAGGTTTTTAAGACCTGAATAAAAAGCAAGATTTTATTTTTATTATTATTCTTATTTTTTAAGATACCTATTTTTAGAATCTTTCAGGTGAATGTGAATTTTCCTCAAGTGTCTCAACTGCATGGTAAGCCACATATAATGTTTTCCCACATTCTTCTTAAAACAATTTTCAGAGATTCTTTAGCTAACCTAAATGACAAAAACATGTTCAAGCTACTTGGTAACAATAGCATAGCACCTGAAGTATTGGGTAACACTTGTAGTTTAAAGACACATTTAATCTGATTTTAGGAATAGACTGCTCCAGGTCCCTGTGTATGTACAGAATAGAAAATACAGCTAGAAGACAACTTGTATTTATGTCATCTGCAAAAGAGAGAATAATTTCTTTACATCATGCAAGATGTTCTAGATGTGTATGTGTCCTTAAATGCACCTCTTAATCTGAGAGATGATGTAGACTAAACTGATCTAATAAATAAATTCATCTCTAGTATCTAGATGATTACTGAGAGCTCTGATGTATTGGAGAAATTCTGGGTAACTTGCTGGAATTTTGAATTATACATGCTGAAGTCTGAATAATATTCATGACACAAGTCAGCTGTGAAAGTAGAATCTCTTTTCTGAGGATTATCATTTTAAATGGATTGTCTGGTGGTTTTAAGTTATAAGAACTATTTCCTCCCTTTCTCCAGGCTTGCAGTTGGTGAATGGATCATGGCTATTTGAAATGGAGCAAGGAGAAAGCATCTATAGGAAATTAATCTCCTAAAGCATCTGTAGGAAATTAATCTCTGTCTGCTGTTTTTACTTCTTGAGTGTTGAGAGTACACAGCATGGAATGTGAATGTTCTTCATATGATCATATATATCATATGATGATATATATAAAGGATCAGATTCACTTTGTATACCTTCAAATGCATGTGTACAGACTGGTCACTTTATGGTCCCTATAATGTCAGCAAAGAGAAACAAAATACGCCCTACAGATTCCTATGTGGCTTATTTTAAATATCTGCCATAAGCTGTTTAACCATGCTGTGAACCTTAAGGTTCACACTCTAGACCTCTTTATTTTTCTTTATTGAGTATAAATGAAGCTAGAAAGACTAACTGAAGTGTAGACATGTTACAGAGCTATATGTTGTATATCCCTACATATCCTTATACATTCCATATCACTCCTACAGCAACAATGATGAGTACTGTACATGACTTTGCACACACATATATGCAGACATGTAAAACCAAAGACATCTTCCACAGTTTTGTAGCAGGAATATAGGAGATTTTTTGAGGGGGGAGAGGATGATCTTGGAAGTGTGTTAGGTTCAGCACAAAAACAGCTTGGATTTTGTGAAAATGAAACGTGGGGTTGAATGTGCCCCCAAATGAGGCTAGAGCATTATGAAGCTGTGTCTGTAACTGTTGATGAGATTGTGATAACTTCAAAGTGCTACCCAAATGTCTTTGGCATGTGTATGCTACTTTCCGTAAACAATGCAAATTTTTAGACATGGACAAGTAAAATAAAATTTAAATGTACCAAGTGTGAGGTGTTATCTCTATAACTCTGACAAAAATATGATTCCAGTGCTAGGGAAATCTATGCTTCCAATGCTTTGCTCTTGTTGTATATCCATTTGTCTGTTTATATTTGTGTGCATAGATTGAAAATTCTGGGCCTGTGGAAGTCAGTGACAGTTTTGCCTCTGACTTTTGCCTCTGTTGTATTCATTTAATACAACAATGATTTCATTCTTTGCAAAAGAGAGTTACTGGACAATTTTCTATCAGTTTTCCTTCTCCACTCTCTCCTTGCCTCCATTCTAATCTAATCTACTCTTTTGGCTAGCCATGGAAATGTAGATAACAAGTCAGAAGATAGAATCATAGAAACAGAAGGTTGGAAAGGACCTACCAGATCATCTAGTCCAACCGTCCTCCTATCACCAATACTACCCACTAAGCTGTACTAAATGATCCTTCTTCCATGGCCTTGTTTTGATCAATTTATATATGAGATTTTGTATTATTTTTTTCTTGCATAAACCTTATAATGAGAACAGGACTATATGCTTTCTGCACTGTCTTGTTTGTTTTAATCAGTTCGGAGTTTTTCTAATGAGATCTGGGCAATCACCAAACACATGAAGTTTAACAAGAGCAAGTGCTGGGTCCTGCACCTGGGACAGGGCAGCCCTGGGTGTAAGCAGAGACTGGGCGACAAGATGCTGGACAGCAGCCCCACAGAGAGGGATCTGGGGGTTTTGGCTGACAGCAAGTTGAATATGAGCCAACAGTGTGCCCTGACAGCCAGGAGGGCCAACCATTTCCTGGGGTGCATCAAGAACTGCATTGCTAGTCGGTCAAGGGAAGTAAGTGATTGTCCCACTCTACTCTGCACTGGTGCGGCCTCACCTCGAGTACTTTGTGCAGTTCTGGGCACCACAGTACAAAAAGGATGTAAAACTGTTGGAGAGTGTCCAAAGAAGGGCTACAAAGGCAGTGAAAGGCCTAGAGGGGAAGATGTATGAGGAGCGGCTGAGGTCACTAGACCCGTTCAGCCTGGAAAAGAGGAGGCTGAGGGGGGACCTCATTGCGGTCTACAGTTTCCTCATGAGAGAGAGTGGAGGGGCAGGCACCAATCTATTCTCTTTAGTCACCAGTGATAGGACCCGAGGGAATGGTGTCAAGCTGCGACAGGGGAGGTTCAGGCTGTATATCAGGAAGAGGTTCTTCACTGAGAGGGTGGTCACACACTGGAACAGGCTCCCCAGGGACGTAGTCACGGCACCAAACCTCTTGGAATTTAAGAAGCATTTGGACTGCACACTCAGTCACATGGTCTGAGTTTTTGGGTGGACCTGTGGGGAGCCAGGAGCTCAACTCGGTGATCCTTGTGGTTCCCTTCCAACTCGGGATATTCTATGATTCTGTGATTCTAATATCCTCTGCTGAAACGGGAAAGGATTTAAATGTAAGTTTTGTTAGCAAGTGAGAAAGTCATGTCTATATCAATATCTTTGTGCAAAAGTCTTTCTTAGGAAAAATATGCATTTAATTGTGGAAATGTTTTTAAATAGATGGAGTTATGTTGTCTTAGAATAACAGATTACCTGTTTCTTAAAGAAATCTTCTGTGATAGCTCATCCTGTTACACACAGTTAAATAAAGAGCTAGGAAATCTAACAAAATAGACAATTTAAACATTGTTTAAAGTTGCATGCTAGTTATACTTTTAAAATGGTTTTGGCAAGGCTGAAACAAGTGGGAGAGAGAGTTCACTAGTGGGATATCTCTGAGGAGATGTCAAGTGGAGACAAGTACACTACAGTTTTGTTGGCTCTCACTTTATTTCTGCAAACAAGAAAGACTTAAGTGAGGAGAAACCAGTGACAGATGAGTAAGACTAATGGTTGAGAAGGTGAAAAGGACATGTCTTCTTATGGCTCTTCATATTGAATACACTAATTCTAAAATTACATGCAGGATGTATGAGATATTGTCTCAGAATACCAAACTAGCTTTTTGTAAATTAACCTTCTACAGTTTACATCTGCAACAGTATTAATACTTGTGTTTTCTCCTTATGGAAATGTGAGTGAGTAGATGAAATCTAGTATGGCAGTCCAAAATATATGTCCTTAATTTTGAATCTTTCTAGTATCCCAAACAGATTTTATTACATTTCCCTAATCACCAAAATCAATAACTGGTTGAGTTAATACTTGGATGCAATATGCAATAGCTGTGTAATGCTCAGTCCTATTTTCAGTAGAGAAAGGAACCACAGAGGACTTCATGGCTCATTTATTTTCTCTTTGCAGGAAATGTAATAAGAATTTCCACTGGAATGAAACAAGCAAACAAACAAACAAAACCACAGACATTGTATACCTCTTTTTTATTATTGTTTATTTTAAATTAAGAAATTGTGTATTTGAATTCATAGTGAGAGTTTTCAAGACACAATAATGTTAATTTTCTGTTAGTACATTTAAAGAAAAAGTGAAAATCATGTTCAGGAACAGAGTTTAATGACATAATATTCAAATCCAAAATAACTGTCTGTTCAGTGGACCTAATAGAATAACCTTAAAATGCACTCCAATAGTATTAGAATAGAATTGGCCTGTAATGGGCCATTTTTCATAAAGTTAGAAGACTTCCTTCCTCAATAAAATTTCAAATGACTCGTCTTTCATACTTCTCCAATCTCTTTAGCATGCTAGGGCTATCACATCATGCTTATGCATACAGAATGCTGCTTAGCATGACCAGGAACATGTTATTGTTTATTTGTTTGTTTGTTTGTTTTTCTCAATAAAGGCAATTATTTCACTGCTTATCACCTCTGAACCTTAACTATGTGTCCTGGAATCTTCATAAAAATCCTGTCATTGCATGCTCTTCTGGACAAATCACATGAACCCAGATCCTTCCTTCTCATGGCAAATTTACTAGAGAAGTACAGAACAACGAAAATACAGCCCCATCAGGAGGAGAGCAGGACCGCATTATTCATCCCTTTTCGCTTTATCCCAGACTACTGACTTCCACCCATTGGAAAGATCAAAACAGATCTAGCATTTATATAAGAGGTCCACTTTAACATCCAGAGGAATACATTCTAATGGCTATGAAGGGAATAAACTGCTCTCCAGGTTTGTTGCTTCTGTTCCTTTCCCCATTTTCATGACTTCTGTGTGTAGATTACAGGTATTTGTCTCAAAAAATTATCTTTTCATCAATAATTTTGGGGCCAGTGTGTCAGTATTTATTCTATTTCTATTATATGTTTATCTTGACTTCTATGGAAGGAATAATCTAGATTTGGTAAGACTGCTCCTAATTTTTTAAGTATTATATATCCATATAAATTAGTGACTGATTCTCTACCCTGAATTCCTAATCATAGCGGTGATAATTCTATACAATATAAAGAATATAGCGGAGGGAAAGCAGGAGTAAAGGTCAGCATTTTCATAATGATTTTGAATACTTCAGTAATTTGTGAGCCTACTTTTAAGCTAGGCAGCTGAAAGCCCAAAATCATTTTAGCTATTATGACCAGAGTCTTCCAACATTAAAATAGTCCATATTGTTTTTCTTTACCTTTATATTTTACTCATCTGGTATTTCTGTATTTTATATTTGAATTTTATTTCTCAGTGAGATTTATATGAAGCTATTTTGATGTGGGAACTATAAGTTTATGGTGAAAAGACATGATGTTAATCTATTTTACAGAGGAAAGAGACTACATATTTTTAATTAATACAACCAAATAAGATAGAAAGGAACATAAATGGATAAAGAAATATAATTCTCCTTTAGAGGGCTCTATCTGTATTTATTAGGAAACTTTCAAAACACTGCTACATATCCCAAAGACAGTATGTATAATTAGATAGTATTGAATGTTATTAAAATATCCCAAACTGAGGAACAATTTGTGGACCATTAATCTAAGCAGATATGGTCAACTTCACTGTTACAGATGTTTAGTTAGCTAACACGGAGAATATGCATCTCCTCCATGTCTTACTAGCTTTTTATGATAACTAGAATTGTCAAGATGCAATAGATAATTTGCTCATGGTTACAGGACCAATTTCATTACCATTTTCTGAGTGCATCCATTATTTCCTGAGTGCATCCAGATTTTTAGACCATGTGCCAAAAATATTCTGGGATAAACTTTTATAGCTGTTTAATTCCTAGCTTGAACTATAAAGTACAATTGACTGTATGTCTTGAAGTTTGATCTGCAGTCTTAAGATCTGCAGTTCTCCCCTATAACAGTCTGTGACTAGCTGTATACAAAGACAATTTAAAGAGTGGTACACTGGGCAAGAAGGATTAAGTGTACCTTCTTTAAAGTACTACTATACTTACAATTTTCTAAGAGGATTAACTTCTTCAGAGACCATAGGTGGATTTTTGTGTTCCCCACAAACAGTTAATTTAATCACATTTTTCAAGTTTGCTTTTTTTTTTTTTTAATTATTATTATTATTTATTTTTATGTATGTTATTGTGTTTCAGACCTTAAAGGTGGTGCAAAATGGAGAACAAAGTTTGGGATTAGTTTTTCTGGTCAGAATGCTTCCTGGAACATGGACTGGAAAGCTGCTCTAAAGGTAATGCTGAACCTCATAGGTACTCCTTACAAATTTATGGTTACAGTGACACAATGGCTGGTAAATACAGTTTCCAGCATACAGAAATGTATTTTCTTGCATACCTTAATATATATCTTTCATTTGACATGACAATTCACACTTTTTTTTTTTTTTTTTTCTTTTCGGTGATTTTTGTTCACCAGGAAACCATTTGGCCCTAAGAAAATACAGCATCCAAGTTGCAGCTGCTTGAAGCATTTTGCCATTAAATATAACGGCACTAAAGTGGAAGTGCCAAGGGCTATTATGCACTGACAGTATAGTCAAGAAAAGTACCCATCTGCAGAAACAATGCAGCAAGGTAGAAACAGAGCAATGAAATAACCATTAAAACAGTTGGAGCCTCAGGACAAGAAAAACAAGTGATCTGCTGTAATGCTTAACAGCAAAAGGAGAGATATGAACAACATTATTTGGGCTTTCATGGTTACAAATGTAGTAAGGAGTAAGCAATATTGCCTTTGGTAGAAATCTCTCTTACCATTCTAATGTTCACTTCCTCTCTAGGAAGCTATCCTCCTACATGTGCAATCATAGCCTCATCATGAGAAATAAGAACTGTACCATGAATGGCTGCATACGTATAAATCCTCCATGCTTCACCTCCTATTGTAATAACTGAACTCTTTTAAGGAGTTCAGTCAGCAAAGAAAAAGCAATGTGCAAAGTCAGAATACCAAAATTTATATCTTTGGAGCAATGTGGAATATAAAAAGTCCTTAAAAGCAGGGGGCTGATTAAACAAATCTTCTAGCTCCTGCTTTGTATAGTGTATGAGTAGCATCTGCGTGCATGCCAGGATTTCAGGTGATAAACCCAAAATGTTTTTGCTCACTACAAAATCCCTTGGACACAAAAGTATACATTACCTTTGAATGTTCCTTTCCTAGAGCATTAAACCTTTATCTGTCGTTATATAGTTGATTTGAAATATCAAAGTGTCAAATAAGATCAAGAATAGGATTGCAGAAGTTAAAACAAATAAACAAACAAACAAACAAACAAAGCAGAATAAATAGGAGTAAAGAAAATACATAAGAAATAGTAGTTTTATCTTTCAGAGGTTTCTTCTGACAACGAAAATACTTGTGTGATAAAGTAACTGAAGCAGCATGAATAAATATTTAGTGAAACCAAGACTAAATTATCATAGAATCATAAAATCATAAAATATCCCAAGTTGAAAGAGACTCACAGAAATCATCAAGTCCAACTTCTGGGTCCGCACAAGACCAACAAAAAATCAGATCCTGTCTGAAAGCATTGCCCAAATGTTTCTTGAACTCCGGCAGGCTCCTCGATGTGACCGCTTCCCTGAGAAGACTGTTCCTGTGTCCGACCACCCTCTCAGTGAAGAATCATTTCATAACATCCAGACTGAACCTCCCCTGACACAGCTTCAAGCCATTCCCTCAGGTCACCAGAGAAAAGAGATGAGCACCTGCCCCTTTGCTCCTCTCGTGAGGAAGCTGCAGGCTGCCATGAGGTCTCCCCTCAGTCTCCTCTTCTCTAGGCTGAACAAACCAAGTGACCTCAGCCACACCTCGTGCATTCTGCACTCTAGACACATCACCATCGTTGTTACCCTCCTTTGGACACCCTCTAATAGCTTTATTCCCTTTTTATACTGTGGTGCCCCAAACTGCACATAATACTCGAGGTGAGGCCGCACCAGCGCAGAATGGTGTGGGACAATCACTTCCCTTGACCAGCTAGCAATGCCATGCTTGATGCACCCCAGGGTATGGTTGGCCCACCTGTCTGCCAGGGCACACTGCTGACTCATATTCAGCTTGCTGTCGACCGAAACCCCAGATTCCTTTCCACAGGGCTGCTCTCCAGCCTTTTGACCCCCCAGTTTTTACACATATCCAGGGTTGGCCTGTCCCATGTGCAGAATGCAGCACTTGGTGTTGTTAAACTTCATACTGTTAGTGAATGCCCAGCTCTAAGTTTTCAAGATCTCTCTGCAAGGCCTCTCTCTACATTGGATGGAAGTCAACAACTCCTCCCAGTTTAGTATCATCTAAAAACTTACTTAGTTTCAATTCCCATGTCCAGACAATTTATAAAAATATTGAAGAGGACTGCCCCTAAAATGGAGGTATCCCCACTAGTGACTGGTCTCCAGTCTGATGTAACCCCAGTTACTATTACAGGCCCCTTTGGGCCTGACCTGTCAGCCAATTGTTCACCCTTCGTATTACACATTTATCTAGCTGTATGCTACACATTTTTACAGGAAGGATACTATGAGAGACAGTATTAAAAACTTTCACAAGATCCATAAAGATTACATCAGCTGGCTTATTTTGGTCAGTTATGTGGGTAAGCTTATCATAAAAGGAAATTAGGTTACTTAAGAAGGGCTTTCCCTTTATGAACATTGGCTATGACCAATGCCTATTATCTGTAGCCCTAATTTGCCAGATACCCCAGAAAAAGACTATGTTGGATAATGTATAACATAAATAAATTGCTGATTTTTTTGGAAAGTAAAAGAAGGGAAAAAAATGAAGAAACACATGCTATCTGCATTCATGTTATGCTCAGTAATATGTACTCCATCACTCCACTTTTCAGCAACAAGGAATCATTTCAGAGGAGGATGAGATAGAATGGCAATCCTTACTCAGTGAGAGTTAAATATAAAATTCAGTAATACTAACCTGATATACGACTAACTGCTCTGTTCTTAATAGGTAAAATCTGAGAGCTTATCTTCTACTGTCCTGGCAATAGTCACATTTTGAATATTTATTGTCTGGCTTGCATGGTTGCAAAGGTCTGAAGCTCCATGATCTTCCATTAAAGTCTTCCAAAAGACACAGTCCATTTAAGTTCACCAAATACAGCATACGGATTTGCCCATGTGCTTATAAATATGCAACTTAAGCACTGACAGTAAGACCTAGTCTTATCTCAGTAAATTGTATCATGAGGTAAAAATTATTAATAATAATAATAATAATAATAATAATAATAATAATAATAATAATAATAATAATAAGCTATGTTGTCATAACTTCCCCATGCCTTCCATCCTATGATTTTGAGTGAAAATCACTGAAGATGCTCAAATAACTTGCTGGCTCCATCTACACGTCTTTATAATAGGGCAGACTCTAGTCCTTAAAGCCGCACTTTAAGCCAGTGCTTCTTAATATGCACCTGTTGAGTATGATCCTCACTGGTGGACAATCATTGTGCTAACTCTTCTCCCCAAATGTTCTCTTTGATACTACAGAAAGAGCTCATTTCACTGAATCTGATGAATCTGAACAGGAAAAAAAAAACAAAAAACAAAAAACACTGCTTTGCTCTCTTAAGCATCCTAATGTACTTTCCAGCACAAGCAAGGAGGTAGAGGATGAGGAATCACAGAATCACAAAATTGTAGGGGTTGGAAGGGACCTCAAAAGATCATCGGGTCCAACCCCCCTGCCAAAGTAGGTTCCCTAGAGCAGGCTGCCCAGGTAGGCATCCAGACGGGCCTTGAATATCTCCAGAGAAGGAGACTCCACAACCTCCCTGGGCAGCCTGTTCCAGTGCTCCGTCACCCTCACTGTGAAGAAGTTCTTTCACATGTTGGTGCGGAACTTCCTGTGCTCTATCTTGTGGCCATTACCCCTTGTCCTGTCCCCACAAACCACTGAAAAGAGGTTGGCCAAATCCCTCTGTCTCCCACACTTCAGGTATTTATACACATTGATGAGATCCCCTCTCAGTCTTCTTTCCTCCAGGCTGAACAGACCCAGGTCTCTCAGCCTTTCTTCATAGGGAAGATGCTCCAGGCCCCATATCATCTTTGTGGCCCTCCACTGGACTCTTTCCAGGAGATCCCTGTCTTTTCTGTACCGGGGAACCCAGAACTGGATGCAGGACTCCAGGTGAGGCCTGACCAGGAAGCTGGAAGTGAAATCATTTTTTTTTAACTATTTACTGTGCTTTATTTTTCACCAGCTTTGAATGTCACTGTCCAGATGAGCAGTATGGTTTCAGAATAAATACACCTTTCTAGCATAGGAAAGTATAATGACTTCAGTATTAACATCTGCCCAGGAATAATTTCTCCAAGCATTCAGGAGGATTTTGAGACTGAGACAACAGCTTCATTTGAAAATGATACCAGCTGAATACCAGAAGAATAGAGGCTACAGGAAGATTTTGGAGAGAGCTTGTATTTCAACCACTGAGTATCTTTAGCATGTATAAATTATCTTCAGTGAAAATTATAAGTGAAAAGTGAGACTTTTCGGTGTGATCGGCATGGCTGTGCTGATTTCCAAAACACACAAAGCAACTAAAACTGTAAAGATTCATCAGTATGAATTAACCATAAATATACCTGTATATTTTACCATCACTGCTTTGCAAAATGTTCCCAAGAACATGCTGAAGCCATGAAGCTAAACAGAAATCCAATACTTTCTTTGTACTTTGTGATTTACAATGTCTATTTTAAAAGTGGGCCTTTCAATTTGATGTACAAAGAGTAAATGCACTCTGGGGTTAGTTTCCAATGGATTTCTCAAGCTTATCCATCTACTTGGAACTTTTAAAGGCAAATCATTTGACAAACATTTCCTTTCAAATGCTACTAGGAAAACATTTTAAAAACGCATTGCATCTTTTACAAGTCAAAGAACACGTTGTTAAGCATGCTGTCAACCTTTAAAACAACTAACTCAGAAGCCTTAAAATATCTCAGAAGGAAAAACAAAAACGATAAACAAACAAACAGAATTTAAGACCAAGTTAAACAAATCACAATTCTGCCTTGAAGAGCCAAGATATCATTAAATTAACAAATGTCAGACAGTAATTTGTAGTAGGTAATCTCTTACAAAATTCCGGTAATGAATCCTTGCTTCTCAACTGTTATACCATGACATAGTCATAGCAAACTGCATGAAATAATTTTAAGAGGTCTTCAAAAGTCATTCAATGGAAAGCTTTGACATAGGTAAATAGATTGGTACAAAACAATGGCCAATTCTACTCAAATCAACTAAAAATGGAAAAAAAAAAAAATGCCTGTGTTTCAGATACTTTTCATCCCCGTCTGCTTACTTAGATTGAGAAGGTGACATTATCCTCCTAACTTAAATTCTATAAAATATGTTACCTGGAGTATGCCATGAATGATATGCTATTTAGAGCTGTTAAACTGAGAAAGAAAAAAAAAAAAAAAAAGATAGCCTTGTACTTACAGGCAACCATTCAACATTTGAGATGCTGCACATAGAAATGAGACACTGCTTCAGCCATTCTCATTCATCCACATGTACAACTGAATTTACAAGAGATACTGTGAAACACATTGTGATGAAAATATTTTTCTACTTTGCTATACACTGAACACTTGTGAATTTCTGTTTAACCAAAACTTGTATGTCCTTCCACAATCAAATACTATGTAGTGTATAAAGATAGAAGAGAAGTATTCAGGAGAAGCAAGAAAGGCAAAGTACCTTGAAAAATCGATGTGTACATTTGGAGATTTGGATATATCTATTTCAAAAAATAATTTGTGTTTTAGCACTGCTGAAGAAGTAATTCTTAAAATACATATTAGAAAAGTTGCAGAGACCAAATAGTCATAGTAACATGAAGAGCAAGGCAAAAACAACTTAGACCTTTATGCGTGGAAAGCTGAAACAACATTTTCCACTGATTGCATATCAAAGGCAAAATGAAGTATGCAAACAATATTGTGTTAGGTTTCAAGAAATATAGCTAGCATTCCATTATCAGCCATAAGAAGCACATACACCATTAGTTTGGTGTATGTATTGTGATTAAAAAAAAAAAAAAAAGGAAACTTGGAAAAATAGTGGTTGAATAAATAAACTAGTGAAGCAGAGTGCCTCTTTTAAACATATAAATATATACATATACAACAAACATATAAATATCCCCCTAAAAGAGTACAAATATTTCAAGTCAAGACAAAAATTTGTAAGAAAAACATTCCCCTTTCATGCACACATTGTATGTTGAAAACTTGCTTATTCTTTCTTTGTTTATGAACTTAAATTTGAGTATTTTTTAAATTTAGACCAAAACATCTTTCAGGCCTCCAAATATTTTATTGTTGCTCAAAAACGGATAGGGAGGCTTTTCAGTAGATTAACTCATAAATATTTTCTTAGTTGATTGTACCAAGGTAAAACTAATTAGGAAGATTTATTGTGTAAATATGAATGATATTCAGGGACCATGTTACGTCAAAGCTATGTAGATGCAAAAATGACATAATCATCTGCTTATTTGAAAGAAAACACTACCCATGACTTCTCTGAAAAGAGAGCAAGAATTAATTTAATCAAAATATTATGATGTTACTGTGGTTACATTCAGAACTAGATACTTAAAGGCTTAATTTACTTTTTGCTTTTCAATAAAGGATTGGACTGGCAAGCCTCAAAAAATAGGAGAGAAAAATCACTTATTGCTATTAATATTACTACAAAGTTCATGGCCAGAATTATCAAAATTTATTATAGGTTTTATGTCTATGTCATAAAGACACCTTCCCTATACAAACGTATTCAGTTGAGTTCTCATGTTAAGAAAGCTGGCATTTTAAGTACTGTATATCTTTCATATGACACAACATACTTTGCAGAAAAAAAGAAGAAAGAAAAAAGCATACTTTTCATTGTAGAAAGGGCATATGAACCAAAACCTTCTTTTGAATACCCCTATATTCCTCTCTGTATAATTTTAATTAAACTAATTCTAAGAACATTACAGTCAGACTCTCTAAGGTATTTAGGTGTCAAAAATTGGTTTCTGTAGGATTCTCAAGAGAGCCTAAGAAAGTTAGGAACTTAACTTCCACTTTGAGCTGCTGAATACCTTTAGCAATTCTCATTTACACTGTTCAGAAAGGTGTAAAGGTAGCTTACCGAAAATTATGACAGATAAAATAAACCTTAGACAAACTATTTTTAAATTTAAAAATATCTTTATTACATACAGCACTAAGCTGTTGTGCATTTGCTGTGTATTTGAGCAAGAACAAATGTAAAAGATTAGAAGCTAGACTTACGTTTTTCTGCCTGTGAAAAATACATCATCATTCGCTAAACAGTAAATATCCAAATAATCTATAAAACACAAAACTTATCAGAAATAAGAAATTCATAGCAAGATCAGTTAAATGCAATACTTTTTTAAATAAGGTGAGGTGTTAAATTATTTTCTAAAAACAGGGGAATAGAAGCAGTAACTATAGAAAAGTGCCTTAAATCTCTCCTGTAAGCAATGATTTTTTGTTTGTTTGTTTTGTTTTGTTTTTAATCTCTGCAGATCTCTGCACAGGTGATTGTAATCACTGACCCATATAAGAAGGGTAGTGCTGGGTCCATAAGAAGGCCAAATACCTCATTAATATAACAGTCCTTCTATCTCCATCTACAGCCAAAAGATGCTCAAGGCAGAATATAAGAACAGGGCAAATAAAAAGTGGCACTTCCTTGAAGTATAGAGTGCACTCTACTAAGCCACCTAGTGTTTCATAGACATGATGTCCCTGCTTATGCTGTTCTAGGTGAATTGTAAATAAATAAATAAATAGATAGATAAATAATTTTAAAAAAAGCTAGTTATAACACAGGATTTCTTCTGGTGGTAGCATTGCTCATAACATTTCAGATCTAAGGTAAGGATCAGAAAGAGAAATCATCATCCCTAGTACCTGAACCCCATTGAACCCCACTTGAATTTAGGAGTGGCCTCATCAGCTGAAGACAGAGACTTTCACGCCCATTGCCTTCAGGTAAAAGGAGAGTACACATGACAGTGGGTTGTAAATGTGAATTACTGTTTGTAATTCACTCGGCACTTCAGTCCTTTTCTCCAAAAATAAGTTCTAAGTTTCAATTGCTTTATTCTTTTTTTTTTTCTTTCCTGATACCTCGAATAGAGATGAATAATTTTAATTTACTTGCCAAATTTCTTTTTGGTCTATAGGTGTTGCAATAATGTGTTGTTAAAATAAATATTTATGAAGGAGGTTTTTTTGTTTATTTTTATCTCACAGTTCATTTGTGTGTGTAGATTTCTCAGTTAATGGCTAGTCTTTCATTCACAGATTTTTAGGTATTTCACTTATAATCAAGTTTCTGGTTGATGCTCAACTATGCTATTTTTATTTTTATTTTTTAAAAATAAAAGAACCAGAGGAAAGAATATGATAGAGAGAAGGGCAGAATGAAATAAGAACACAAGGGAATAATATTGATTTGTGCAGACACCACAGACAATTGAAGCTTGTTGCACAAGTATAAGTGAATGAGGTAGAGCTTGGAAAAAGAATCTCAAGGAAGAGCGTACAGGCTGCAGAAAAAGACTAAGATTTTAGAGAACAGAGAACAGCTAGTTTGGATGGAAAAATGGAAGAAGACATGTTGACAAAAGTCATTGTTTTCTGACAACCGTAAGAATGAATGATGATAAGGCATTGTGTAAACTACTCTGTTAAAGCAAATTTTCAACAAACCATGACAATTGGAATCACCTTTTCATCAACTTGTTCAGCATTTCATGAATTCAAGGAGCACATCTGCAAAGGTTTTGAAGAAAAGCTGAAAAGAGATAAGAAGGAGGGGTGCAACTTTTAAATCAAACATATAAGGTACTTAACTGCAATTTTAGGGCAAATAGTAATACATTCAGAAAGTTACTGGGGATCAATTAAAGACAAATGGACATAGACCTCAGAGAAGCTTACTGCATGACTCGAGTAGGGGTAAGAAAATTATTAGGGAATTCAAAGTGCAAGAAGATGATGACAGATGCAGTAAAATTCTATGGATGCACTATACAATAACTAAGGAAAAAAAAAAAGGTCAATTATTGCTCTACACAAGACTGAGCTCAATTACAGTTGAAGCTGGCCAGTACTGTCTGTTTTTTGTTATTATTATTATTATTATTTAATATGTTAACAATAAAAGGGTGACCAGAAAAAAAAAAAAAAAAAAAACACTGGGCCACTATTTGATGAGGATGGTCACCTCACATAGACAGGGACATAGGCAGCAAATAAGAAATGTTTAATGCCTTCTTCTCCTCTGTTTTCAACATCAACTCCAGGCACCCTGAGTTGGAGGACTGTGACTGCAGTAATGATAAACTACCAGCAAACCCCAAAGTTGTGTGGGATTTGCTGCTCCACTTGGATGCCTATAAATGTATGGGGCACAATGGGATTCATCCCAGGGTACTCAGAGAGCTGGCTGATGTCATCGTTGAGACCTCTCTCAATTATTTTTTAATGGTCTTGGGAACCTGGAGAAGTCCCAGTTGACTAGAAGTTGGCAAACATCATTCCAAGGGGAAGAAAGAAGACTCTGCTAATTACAGGTCTGTCAGTCTCACTTCAGTTCCTGGTAAAATTATGGAGAAGATTATTACGGGAGTTATTGAAAAACAACTGAAGGACAATGTGGTCATTGATTATAGCCAACACAGGTTCACAAGGGGAAGGTTCTTTTTAATTTCCTTTTATGACAAGGTCACCTTTGCCTCAGTCTTCACTGTCAAGAGCTCTAGCCACCTAGCCCAAGTCCCAGGAGGTAAAGACAGGAACTGGGAGAATGATGGACCTCCCAGTGCAGGAGAAGATCAGATCCAAGACCCTCTAAGGAATCTGAAGGTGCACAAGTCCATGGAACCTGATAACATACATCCATGGGTCCTGAGGGAACTAGCAAATGTAAATGCTAAGCCACTATCCAACATATTTGAGAAGTTGTGGCAGTCTGGTGAAGTTCCCACTGACTGGAAGAGAGGAAACTTAACCCTCATTTTTAAAAGGATAAAACAGGAGACTTGGAAAACTACAGGCCAGGCAGTCTGACCTCTGTACCTGGAAAGATCACGGAGCAGATCCTCCTGGAAACTATGCTAAGGCACTTGGAAAATATGGAAGTGACTGGGGACAGCCAGCATGGCTTCACTGAGGGCAGATCATGCCTGACAAATTTGGTGGCCTTCTATGATGGGGCTAGAGCATTTGTGGGTAGGGAAAGAGCAACAAACATGGACTTGTGCTAAGCATTTGACACTGTCCTGCATGATATTCTTGTCTCTAACTTGGAGAGACATGGATTTCACACATAGACCACTCAGGGGGTAAGGAATTGATTGGATGGCTGTTGTGGTCAATAGCTCAATGTCCAGGTGGAGATCAGTAATAAGTGGTGTTCCTTGGGGTTAAGTATTGGGATTGGCAATAATTAACATCTCTGTCAGTGACATGGACAGTGGGACTGAGTGAACCCTCAGCAAGTTTGCCAATGACACCAAGCCGTGTGGTGAGCTTGACACACTGGAGGGAAGGAATACCATCCAGAGGGACCTGAACAGGCTTGAGAGGTGGGCCTGTGAAAATGTCATGAGGTTCAACAAGGCCAAGTGAAAGGTTCTGCATCTGGGCCAGAGCAATCCCAAGCACAAACACAGGCTGGTTGGAGAATGGATTGAAAGCAGTCCTAAGGAGAAGACATGGGGGTGTTGGCTGATGAGAAGCTCAACATGAGCATACAATGTGTACTTTTGCAACCCAGGAAGCCAACTGTACCTTGGGCTGCATCAAAAGAAGAGTGGCCAGCAGGCTGAGGGAAGTGATTCTCTCCCTCTGCTCTGCTCTCTTGGCTCCCACCTGGAGTACTGTATTCAGCTCTGAGGCCTCCAGCACAAGAAGGACATGGATGTATTAGAACAGGTCCAGAGGAGGGCCATGAGGATCATGAAAGGCTGGGGCATGTCCCCTGTGAAGACAGGCTGGGAGAGTTGGGGTTGTTCAGACTGGAGAGTAGAAGGCTCCAGGGAGGCCTTCTAGTACCTAAACGGGGTCTACAGGACAGCTGTGGAGGTAATCTTTGTCAGGGAGTGTAGTGATAGGACAAGAAGTAATGGCTTTAAACCAAAAGAGGGGGGATTTAGATTAGATATTAAAGAAGAAATTCTTTACTCAGAGGGTGGTAAGACACTGGAACAGATTCCCCAGAGAAGCTGTGGATGCTTTATCCCTGGAAGTGTTCAAGGCGAGGTAGGATGGGGCTTTGAAAAACCTGATCCTGGTGTTCCTACTCACGGTAGGGGGATTAGAACTGGATGATCTTTAAGGGTCATTCCAACCCAAACCATTCAATGATTCTATGATTCTAATTGACCTAGGGAAGCAAGTTGATCTAAACTTAGATTTCACTAAAATTTTCAATACCAGTTCTCACAGTATCCTTCCTGACAAAATGTGTAGCATACAGCTAGATAAATGTGTAATATGAAGGGTGAACAATTGGCTGACAGGTCAGGCCCACAGGGTTGTAGTAAATGGTGTTACATCATGCTGGTGGCCAGTCAGTAGTGGGGTTACCCAGAGCTCCATTTTAGAGTCAGCTCTCTTTAATGTTTTCATAAATGACTTAGATGTAGGATTAGAAGGTGTATTGAGGAAGTTTAAAATGATAGTAAATAGGGAAGAACTGGTGACTCTGACAAAGAGAGGCCTTGCAGAGAGATCTTGAAAACTTAGAGCTGGGCATTCACTAACAGTATGAAGTTTAACAACACCAAGTGCTGCATTCTGCACATGGGACAGGCCAACCCTGGATATGTGTAAAAACTGGGGGGTCAAAAGGCTGGAGAGCAGCCCTGTGGAAAGGAATCTGGGGTTTCGGTCGACAGCAAGCTGAATATGAGTCAGCAGTGTGCCCTGGCAGACAGGTGGGCCAACCATACCCTGGGGTGCATCAAGCATGGCATTGCTAGCTGGTCAAGGGAAGTGATTGTCCCACACCATTCTGCGCTGGTGCGGCCTCACCTCGAGTATTATGTGCAGTTTGGGGCACCACAGTATAAAAAGGGAATAAAACTATTAGAGGGTG
Source organism: Cygnus olor (assembly GCF_009769625.2). Classification (NCBI taxonomy): domain Eukaryota; kingdom Metazoa; phylum Chordata; class Aves; order Anseriformes; family Anatidae; genus Cygnus; species Cygnus olor. Next base: position 123,823,484 of record NC_049169.1, on the reverse strand, counting down.
TCCAAAGGAGGGTAACAACGATGGTGATGTGTCTAGAGTGCAGAATGCACGAGGTGTGGCTGAGGTCACTTGGTTTGTTCAGCCTAGAGAAGAGGAGACTGAGGGGAGACCTCATGGCAGCCTGCAGCTTCCTCACGAGAGGAGCAAAGGGGCAGGTGCTCATCTCTTTTCTCTGGTGACCTGAGGGAATGGCTTGAAGCTGTGTCAGGGGAGGTTCAGTCTGGATGTTATGAAATGATTCTTCACTGAGAGGGTGGTCGGACACAGGAACAGTCTTCTCAGGGAAGCGGTCACATCGAGGAGCCTGCCGGAGTTCAAGAAACATTTGGGCAATGCTTTCAGACAGGATCTGATTTTTTGTTGGTCTTGTGCGGACCCAGAAGTTGGACTTGATGATTTCTGTGAGTCTCTTTCAACTTGGGATATTTAGTGACTCTATTATCACATAACTACTTCAAATAATGCTGAAGTTTAAATTTCTTTGCTTTTCCAGTGATGCTAGCAAGTCTAAACACAGGCCAAGTTTACTAAAGCCTGAATATATTTGGTGTCAAATCCTACAGTAATATAGGAAGAAAAAGCCAGCCATTGAAACTGGAAAAGCTGAATTTCCATAAAAGAAAAGGTATGTTAAAGCAAATTTCAAACTAGGTAACAGTTTTTCTGGATATTCTGAATTCTGATTTTATCCCATGTTTAAAATGTTTGATATTCCTATCTAAATCATTCCTTGTGTAATAAGCTGGGAGGTTAGTTCCCAAGACCTACATTCATGAATATGGCAGTGTTCAAAAAGCTTTGGTTAGTCTTTGTTTTATATGAGAACATAACTGTTTTATAAGAGACTACATTGTGAAGCACCTGCCCATGCTGAGGACTGCAAAACGCTAAGCAGTTCTTACAGGAACATTTAAACAATGTTTTACAGTATAACATGTGCACAACATGGCACTTATATTTTATTATATGTATCTCAATCTTCTGATACAAATTTCATCTTAGATCAGATATAAGCTGCATTATAAAATAACTCAGGAAGCGTGCTGCAATAAAACAAAAACATATAGTTTCTGTTTTATTACTGTTGTTATAATATACTGCTGCCAGAGGGAAGGAGACCTCTTTTTTTTTTTTTTTTTTTTTTTTTTTTTTTTTTTTTTTTTTTCTCCAGTGTCATGCTAAGCATGTCTATACTGTTCTTTCATCAACTGGATGCAGAATAATTTGTCAGTCAGTTCCATCAGGAGGAACAATACAATAATCGTCTTGGACACTACACCAATTCTTCATTTCCTATAAAGAACATAGCAAAAAGAAAATGAGTATTTACAGATCTCAGTGCAGTGGCTTTCTTGATTTGGGAGAAATTTCAGATCTCTTGCTCCAAAGACTGTACTGTTTATATACTTGGAATGAGGCAGAGCATGCATGCTGTTCAAACATGAATATCGGACAGGGTTCCTCTGACAGACTAGATCTGGAAAATTTGTGTGCAGTAGATTAGGATCTAACAAAACAAGTTGTCCAGCTCCCAGCTTTTCCTAGTTCAGTCAATACTGTAGCCACTTGGGGATATACTTTCCCTGGAGAGCCCAGGTCAGCAAAGCACAGTCACATGGCTCAAGGTGGTGTTTGTGACAGCTTGAATTGAGGCAGTGGGGCTCTGCACTGAGAGGCAGGGCAGCAAGTGAGAGGACAGTAACATTTAAACAACTGCACATGTTTGCCTGAATGCATACAAATCAGCCCCTTCACATTCCTTTTCAGAGAATGAGCGAACCTTTCTACCCAAAATAGGGTGCAAGTGACAACTACCACCTGAATTTTAACTTTTCATCACATTCTAGGGAGGGTGGAAAAAACTAGCAATGGAGCATTTGAAAAGTAATGTAGAAATTTAGAAAACAAACAGAAGAGAAAACAGTGAAATGGATAGAGCATAAGTGCTAAGATACTATGTGCCATCCATCCAGATATTTAGAAAAGACATATCACTTTTTAAATTTTAAATATTAAGATAGAATTAAAATTTAAATTCTTATATTGGAAAAACAACATGAGAAAATCTCTCTACTGAAAATTTGTTGCTTTATGGGCTTAAAAAATGTCAAGTGTTGTTTTATTTCATATAAGTATATGTTAGAAAATTAATGGGAAAAGGGACATAAAAATGAAATATAGAGATGGTGTTTGCTAGGATGAAGGCAGTATAGTATAGGATCACCTGTGTACTGATCAGCTTTGATGCAGTTGCTAAATAAGATGGGGGAAGAAGCCTTCATCTGTGAATGTAATAAATATAGACACAAACTTCTGAAAACAATGAAAGCATTGGTCTAGATGAAAACATTTTCCAAATTTTTCAGGACATTACTAATTTTAGTTAGAGACCTGTGAAACATCAATATTAAAACTTTATGATAAACTGAAAAAAATAAAAGAAAAGAAGAAAAAAACAACAACAAAAAACACATTTCAAAGGTCCAGGTATTTTAGTACCTACATTTATTTACTGATGCCTCTAAAATAGCAACCTGCTCAAGCAAGAACCTCATACTCATTACCCATGGACAATACGTTTCAGCTGAATGTGTCATGGTGATATCTCTCTACTGACGGCAGGGAAAGGTGAGGCCAGCTAAGTGTCTTACCTAGCTGTGCCAAGAAGCTAAAGTCATTTTAGATGACCGGGGAACCTGTGACTCCAGGCAAATATATGGGCAAATAAAACAATATATGCTTTTTTAAGATGTAGAAACTAATCAATGTTTGTAGTTTATTTCCCAAAATGTGTGTTTAGGAAAAAATAAAAAAGTATAGTTTATACTAGAAGCACTGAATGAGGGTTTTATTAGTTCTGCTTTGTCACATTATTTAAGACTACCAATAGAGAATGCATTAAAACTTTCTCAGTATGTTCTCCAGTTTGTGCCGTATTCACATTTTTTCCCTCTGAAAAGACAGCTTGCCATCAAAATCCCTTCCCAATAAGTGCTAATACCACGGTAACTGTAGAAAGGTGCAAAAACACATTTAGGCTGTTCAATATGTAACATGTTTTAATTTTTGCCTTATGTTTAATGCTTTAAAATTGTGAAAACATTAATATCAGATTTTTTCCATTATATTTTAATGTATGTCTTACGCATTTTCTAAATCTACTTTTGCAGAACATTTTAAAATATCAAAATTACTGAAAGGAGAGAAATGACCTGCTCTATTACCCTTTACTATAGTTTTTATTTTAGCATTTCTTACACTTCATAACTTGTAATGTTGACTACATCTGCTAATTGTGTGATGTGTTCTATTTCTTGGAATAAGGGCATTTCTCTTATTATCATCTGCTCTGTTGAATCTTGAAGTGACTCTTCTATTTTTAAAATAACTGTACATAATGATTTATTTCATCATGAATGATAGTACTCTAGATTTATAAATTGATTTGTACTCCTAAAATGCTTTAGGAAGGAATTTTTACTGCTTTTATGATAACATGTTGTTTTATAGAAGTAACTAATTTCTATAGAACATATATGAGTTCACTTCTTTATTTTCAATACAGGATTTAGCATTTCAAGATCAACATAAGAGAAACTGTTTTATATGTACAATCATAACTAATTATTTTCATGGATTAGAGGGTCCTTAAAATGTTTAGAAAATGGAAAATCAGAGAACAGTTTTGTGTGTGTGTGTTTTTTCACTGAAAAATAAAAATAAATGAAACAATAGAATTGAAATTGCATGGAGGAAAATACAGTTTGACACTAAAATTTAAGTAGAATAGTTCAGATTTTGAAAGTATATTGTAATTTATTCTAGCCTATTACATATTTTCTAATTCATACCACACCTCAAAATTATGGGTAGTAGGGAAGGGAAGAAAGATAATTAAGGAAACTTGAAATTCAGACATTTCTTTAAAGTGTTATCTTAACAGGGTTAAAGGAATAATTTTAAATGTTTATGATTTCTGGCAATTAAGTTTTAATTACAAATAACAGCTTGAATTAGATACACCATCAATACATCATGAATCCAAGCTTCACAGTCTGTTCTTTAACCTGATTTGGCAGGCTCTGCCAGGCATGGTGTTTTCCACTGTGAGTCAATAATAGGACTACTAACGGGAGGCTGCAAATACTTATTTTCTGGTCCTAACAATGCTTGCTTATAAATCAGTGTGTGTTTATTTGCAGCTGCCAACTGGCTCCAGATTGTATCTCCTACCTATAGCTTGGTTAAAATATGCTTTGCTTAAATATGGCATCCAGCCAGCTGGCATCTAATTCATCAGGTCTTCTGCTGTCAGACAAGCTTGAAGTAGTGGGAGTCTATAGACTGCTTCTGATGCAAATAGTCTGCAAGTTACAGAAAAACACTACTCTCTGAAGAAATACAATTGCTTGCTATCATAGTATGTAAAGAGGAATTGTTGGGGGATGAGTCACTTCAAAGTTCCTGACTGCTAGAAAGTCAAGTTTATATCAGGAATGTTTTTAATGTACAGATTGGCATATATGGTGAAGTTCAACATTTCTCAGTGAAGAATACCAAGTATTTCACCTAGAGAGAAAGAAAGTTTTGAACCACAGTAGAGCAAAGTTTGGTTAATAGCCAAAAAAATGCAAGAGAGAATTCCCACTGTAACAAAGTACCTGTGGAAGGGGAATGCTCTTGTTCCTGCTAAAACAGAATATTGTGGTTCTGGAATAAAGTGTCCAGTGAGGACTCCTGCCAGGCACTGAAGAGAAGATTGACCATAAGAGAAAAGAGACTTGGAGGAGGAGGAGGTGGTGGAGGAGGAGGAGGAGGAGGAGTTTGTGAATCCTTAGTCCTTGACTACCACCTCATCAAGAAGGAAACTAGTGAGAGAAGCGAAGGAAGCCTTTCTGGTGTAACAGTTTTTAGTCTCCAGCTTTATCTAAGCAGATTTTTCTTACCTGTGAGCTTTATAAGCATTTGCAACTGGATTGACTGTTCTTGATATTAAAAAATCTTGCATTTTTTCCTCACTCATGTTAAGCATGATTTTAAAGCAACTGTCTAACTCAAATCTAGTAAATGTTAAAAAGCTAGGCTCATAACCCAAGTACCCAACTCACCTCCAGAAAATTCCATTGTGTTCTAAAGGGTAGCAGAACAAGTGCCTACCTGGACTAGCTCAACCAGGGACAAAGAATTGTCTTTCACTGGGTGGTGACTCTGAAGGTTTTCTGGTGTGCAGTAAAATATAAGCTTGAACCCTCATGACCACAAAAAAAAAAAAAGTTGTAGAAACACTTTCATGCAATTTTCACTATCAATTCTCTGTTTTCATTGTGTCAATGACACTTTCTAGAACAATAATAGTACTTAAATGTGTTCACTGTAAGTGCTTGTGTGCTGGCAGATTGATTATGTTTATACAGATACTAAACAAGCTGATGCAGCAGTTGTTTTGTTAGAACAAGTCTAAGCCAAACAATTTTAAGAAGGCAAGGACTCAACTGAATTATGAGGTTAGAGATGCACCTTGGGTATGCTAGGAGACCACACCATTGAACTACATAGTACCTTATCTGGGATCAACTGTGTCTTATAAGAAAACAAGTTTTTAACATCTGGGTGGTTCTTTTCAATAGAACACAAGTGGAAATTATTTCCCTAGCATAACTAGAGATTGCAAAGATATATATGTATATATATTTCCATTTTAATATATTTTAAATTCTGCCATCTGTCTAATTGAGAAACTCTTCTTTATCTGATGATAAAATAACCCATTAGGACTTTTTCCACATCGTATTATGAATTCCTTTCATTTGTTTACAGCTGCCATCGGTGAGGCAAAGAAAAGGATGTTGCCTGAGAATCCTCCTCCCCGCTCCAGGTAACAGAGCAGAACTTAATTTGGGGAAGAAAACAACAACAACAACAACTACCCTGTCTTTCTGAGGAGTACCTTGTCCTTTGAATAGGAAAGTGAACTATTCAAATAAAACACTTACAGAAATACCAATATCCATTAAGGGTATATCTTGGAAAGGCAATAGACAGATGGCTCTTATACCATTATAGTCAATTATTTGGTGAGTAGGAAGATATTTCTAACTTTTTTCCCCTTATGCATATTCAGACTACTATATCTGTGGGACAGTAACCATGACAACTTGTATAGCTTTTCTTTTAATTTATAAAGCAAATATGTGCATTTGTAGAAATGTTCATAAAACGTGCTTATTCAATGGTGATAACATTCATGATTTTTAAATAAACCTTTGTCAGTGTTCCATATTTCCTCATATTTTGTGTTCACATTCTTCACAGTTGTCAGGACTTTTTAAATTTCATTCTTGTCATTTTGATATTTTGTCAAAATTAAGATAAGTTGTTTTGATTTTTCTTTCAGGAGTTTTTAATGCATTGTGTTGTTTGGCTTTTTTTTTTTTTTTTCCCCACTACACTTTTTTAGTACCTCATATCCCTTTGTTTTTTCTAAAATGTTAATAATTTTGATTTAAAAACAGTTCTAAGAGTTTATTGATTTATTGTATTCAGTTGTGTGAGTTGTCCTGCCAGCTCTGTGGAGCATTTCAGAACAGAAGCTTCCTGACAAATTAGGATCCAAAATAATTTTGCCTGAAGCTCTTGGCAGCATCTCTGTTTCTTCACAGTGATATTGTGCAATATAGGGTTAGAAAGTTGACATTTCTAATAAGTAGGTAGAACTTTTAATAGCTGCCCATTATGGATAATATATATATATATAATATATATATATATATATATATACAGAAAAATGTGTGCCTTAAGCTTCCTTGTTTTTTGCACTGATTGGGCTTTTTGATCATAATGTCATGTTGAAGGCCAAATTCTGTTCAATTTATAAACACTCCCGGTGGTACCAGCCTGCATTTAGTTGCGTAAGTGAAACAAACATTGAATATAGACCAGTTTTCTGAAACTGGTGCTGAACCAACCCTTCTCATTAATACTGTCGTTCAAGAGAAGCTGACTTAACATGTTTCCAACCTGAAAAAAAAAACAAAAAAAACAACTGCCTGAAATCCTGCCTCTGCCCTCGGTTTCTCTGATGTAACTGAGTAAGTTAGCCATGGGTGAAAGGGTGACTAATTAAAAATAAAATGGTGGTGTTGCTCTATTGATCTTCTTGATCTTTGTTTTCGCTTAATTTTCCTCTTATTTTCTAAATCCTCCCAAACCATCAACTGTCTTTTTTTTTTTTTTTTTTTTAGTTCTTTTTTGTCTTAGCTTTTCTATCGAGTGGTCTGTTCTCACCATTTTATCCACAGCCCAGATTAATAATTTTGCATTTTCAAAAGGATAAAGACTACCAAAGTATCAGTTCCTTTAACTGACATGAAATATATCTCAAAGATATTTTACCATAGTGTGTTTAAAATTTCATGACTCATTTTTTACAGTTGATCTAGATGTATTTTCAGTGTTTGTTTACTTGGAAATAATCAGAAATGTAAGAGCCATCCTCTGTTTAGAGATGCTGGTGAAAAGAGGCACAAGTCTTTACAAGAAAGTAGCCTATAAACAGAAGTGATTTTTTTCTACGTCTGATCAGGAAAACAAAAGTTAAGAAGTATTTCTTCATTATATGTTCAACTTACAAGTCTATGCAGAGCTCAGCTGACATTACCAAATAATACAAACAACTTTCAATAGTTCAAACAAGCCATGATGGTTGCATGGGATAAAGAAAGCAAAATTGACAAGTTCACTGACAAAGATAGTAAAACTATAGCAGTAATAAATGTTTTTTATTAACTACTCATATGGTTCCTCCGATGTTAAGTTTGAGATTAATATCCCTCTTCAGGTTCTCCTTTGTAAATTGAGAAAGAACTTCCCAGCAGCCTGTCTTAACAGGTTTTTAATGGAGGCAGCAACTATAGAAATATAGGGGTATATATCTTTTTCCAATGATCATTTTAAGTGAGCTGGAAGAGCAGACAATTAACTGAGACAAGACACACAGTTTTAAGAGGGCTAAAGGAGAGATAAATCCTAAGTATCTGTCTCATTTGCTTGTCTGTCTCACATCCTGTCTTCTGTAAACCTGGGTAACAATCCACGTGGAATGGTGTGATATGAGTCAGCAGACCACACTCAACATCTTTGAAAATTTCTTACCAATATCGTCACTAGATGATAGATTTTTTAATTATTATTGTATTATTATTATTATTATTATTTTTCTTCTGAGCAAACATATTAAGCCTGCTTTCATTTTAATGAAAATCTGAAAATCCTCATTTGGACAGGAAGGTACGCAAGCCATTTGGAGGTGTACTGAAAGGTGTTATTTGTAGACAGTAACAAAAACTTACTGTTACAACTGTTACAAAACAGATTTTTCTATAGGAAAGAAAATTCAGCTATTCATGACATAGTGTTGCTATAACCTTCTGTTCGTATGAAGCAGACAACTGTAGTTGAATCATCAAGGTTTCTCTGAAGCATTTAGACATAAGTTTGTGGAGAGTGAAAGCTATCATTTTTTACTTGATTTATGCAACACAAAAAAAAAAAAAAAAGGAGATGCAGTACTGTAGGTTAGGATATATGGAAAATATAATTTAGTTTTGCACTGTAATTTCATAGCTCTTACAACTTTGGATCACCCCAGATAACAGTAACATAACTCTTGTTTCTTTTATCACCAGTGTATATTGCTTCTTTTCATCTTGTATGTAAATGTCATTGAAATCTATTTACTTGAATGAGCTTTAGTTTAGGCATCTATTTACTTTCCATCACTGCTACCCTGTAATTTAAAAAATAAAAGTGATGAATATGTCATCCAGTAAAGATAATTTTGCCTTGAATATTTAAACTCTAGTAGATTTTTGTTTGTTTGTTTTCCCCCTCTGGTGTAGTTTCTCGCAGTACAGGCATGGAGAGGAGTAAAGACACACATAAAATGTCTCAAAAGCAAAAAACAAACAAACAGACAAAAAAACTGCCATACTTTTCTTTCAGCTCCTCAGAACACTCTATGAGGCAAAGCAGTGAAAAAATAAAATGATGAAGATTTTTTTTTTTTTTTTTTCAGAACAGATTTGAAATGAACTAGAGGGTTACTCATATGGAGATTCACTGCTGTAGGTAAAAGAGATGGAATAAGAAAAGCTGTGTTATCAGAAGTTAACAGCTGATGGAAAACAGTTTCTGCAAGAGTGCAGACAATGGAAAAATAATAAAGTGCCATGTAGGGGTGGTACACATTTAAATCTTAAATTAGTCACCTAAAAGTAGTCTAAACTAATTTGTCTAGATTCCTTCTACAGCCAGTGAAGAGAAAGAAGTGCTCTGGAGAGTAATTAGTTCCATTTGTCTTTGACATCTCAGTGGATGGTGGAATAAATAGAATGGGACAAATTTGTTTTGGAAGCGTCTGCTTTTCTCTGTTGCTGATAGAGGAAGCCTAGATGAATATGGTAAGATAAAGTGGGTCTTATTAGGATTTCAGAAATATTCAGAAAGATTTAAATTTTACATTTTAATATATCATTTGTATAGCTTTGGAGCTGTGAGAGTGTTAACATTATATATTCAATAAATATGTTGCTATTTTTTCCAATATATCGATGAGAAAAGCAAATGTAAGCCAACTGACTGAGATTGAAAAGAGACAGAACTATATTTGGAAGTTGTTGCTGTTATTATAGCTTGCAAGATTTAAAGCTGTTCTTGATCTATGTTGTTTACTAGAATGGGGGGAAAAAAAAGTTCTTTTCTGGTTTGTGAATTTGAAATCTGGAATCTGATTCTAGGTCTATTGAAGTCAATGGAAAAATAAAGCTCATTCTTTGAGAAAAGGATTTTATGTATGACCACCTGTCCTGCAGTAATTAAAACCATTAAGCCTGAATATGAGCTTTTTTTAAGTGAAATAGTGTTAGCATTTCTGCTGGAAAAACTACTATCAAGATGCTAACTAACCTTCGAGTATAAATACTTTTTACATTGACAGAAATTAAATGTCTTTATTTTTTTTTCACATTTGAAAATATATAGTCTACATCATGAACAATTGATGAAGTTTACAGTGCAATTTTAGAAATAAATTTTATCAATATACTAAGAAATAAGAGTATTTGAGGGACCAAGGTTGTCAATTCAGTAATTTTCATTAGTGTGCTAATAATTAGTTAGGCGTAGGCCAATGGGTATTGTTTTGACAAGGAATGCAGCGCGATATGTGATACATTTCCTTTCTGCAGAGATGTCTGTGTGCATGTATTTACATTAGAACTAGCAGCCTGTTGCATTTGTCTTTAAGAATATCTGTCCATCTTACATTATTTATCCTATCACTATTGAGTTCCAGAGCAGATGCTACACAAACAGCATTTTTGCTGGGCAGAACTAGTAGGCTTTTCAGTTGATTGATGTATTAGGTGTAGTGAAAGCTTAAATAAGTCATTTAAAATTTAGATACCATCAGAATGGTATCTTTCTCAAGAAATTTAAATTATTGGTTAGTAAAAAAATATTCCTAGAGTAACATTAGGGCTTTTTTTTTTTTTTCTTCCCAGATAAAGTTTACTAGGATGTGATGCTTTTAAGCTTGCATTTAGCAAGAATATTGCAAAATAACTCGTAAAAGAAAATAAACTTAGAATGATCATGAGTTAAATCATTTTCTCCTAAAGGTAAAGTTAATGTTATTCAGATTTTTTTTAATTATTATTAAGAAAGAAACTGAAAAACTAAAGGAAACAGAGGAAAAAATGCCCCAAAAGGATGATGATGATGATGATGATGATGACGACGATGATGATTATTATTATTATTAATCACTGGACCTTTATGCTCAGGCCAAGTGCCTGAAGCTAAGTTTTCTAGTTTTGTATGAAGATAAAATATAAACCTTAATAATTCAGTCACAAAAACATGTGTTTCTTATGGTGTATAGCTGTGCAATTACAGAGCAAGCTCCAGGAAACATTCCATGGCATAACTGAAGCTTAATGAAACATAGTATTTTGCATTATATTAAATGTCAGCTAAAGAAGGTTTTGGCACTTCTTGCACTGGTTTCACCACAAGAGATAGTAGGAGGGAGTAATCCTTATGCTTGAGAACCTGAGAGATCCTTCTTTGAGGTATGTCTGGCCAAGGACAGACAAAAATGTTCCAGTCTGTTTTACATCTATATTCAAGTGAAACACTCGTCACAAATTTGCTTTTACTCACCACAAAATTGGAAATCCATGCCAGCCTGATTTTTTTTTTTTTTCTTAATACAAAAGCAGTACTCCATAGGAAGTAATTCATATGCTCTCACATTTCATTCATATGAACAATTAATTAATCTGCCTTTGATATGTGGAAGCTTGTACCTGTGTTAAAAAGTGTTCCCTGAAGTAATATTTCCCTTTATAAATTTGAATTACAGCTAATTTACAGTAGGCAATACCATAGAAAACTGGTACTCTCAGAAATAGTGAGGAAGATGTAAATCGTAAGCTTTTCCATAAGAAACACAATAGTTTTCTATGCCTGTATCATTCACAATGGCTGACAAAGGTAAGACTGAGTAACACATGCACAGTGAACATTTTCTTTTAACCTGATACTGAACAATTTACAAGCAGTATTACCTTTTTCCTTCCACCTGTCTCCTCCACACCTATGCAAACTGCCAGGGTAAACAGCATGCAAGCCATACACACTGCAGCTAATATAAACGTCAAGACCTGTGAACATTTTCCTCATCTCAACTAACTCATCTGTATTTTAACTGGATGTCAGGGACCTATGATCATAGATATATATATATATACTCATCCCCTGGTGGCACTGTCCTCCCTTTGGGGCTGAGAACACAGGATAAAAGGGAGCTCTGCTCAAGTTCTTAATCTGGCAAATCCAAAGATGGAGACATGGGAGGATTGACAGAGCTGTGAGCAGAGTTTAAGTACAATATAGTGACTCTATCACTACTGTTGTACTCCATACTGTCAATATGATAATCAACAACAGTGCCTGCAGACACTTCATGTATATATATGTTAAGTTGTACTATTTAGGCCCACATTTTTAAACACTGTCAAATAACTCTTAAAAGTGCCTAGAAGCTAGATTTCCAGATAATTTGGCATCCATAAAAGCATTTATATATTTACTAAGATTTTCAAAAGCCTAAAGTATCATGGCATGTTTGAGACCTAATTTGCCTCAAGAATTTTGAAAATAATACTAGGTGTACCATAGGGATTTCACCATCTAGATATTTTTGAAATTAATTTAAAATGAATTTAAATCAATTCCAAGAAAATGATAATTAATTCTTAAGATAACAGTTACTTGAACTTGGATAGATACAAGCATTAATCTTCAAAACATGTTCCATTATGGAGTTCAGGAAGGAGATGTCAGGGCTCCACAGAGTTGTGAAAGGAGCATAGACCAGTGTTATTCCAGGACTTTATGCAAAGGTTATTGAAGATAGAAAAAGGGGCTTGTGACTGTCAAAAGCAAAAATAAATGTTTATTTATAATAAATGTATATTTACATAAATGTATGTAAAGGAAAAAAAAAAAAAAAACACCACAGAGGATAAATCTAGAACAAGAATGACCATCAGTATTTCCTTTTGCCACAATATAAGAGTATGAAAGTAAGATAAAACAAAATAATTTTTTTCACTGTCTGTCCAATTCAGATTTAGGATGTGTTTGTTTCAAAATCAAATTTTCAACCCAAACCACCCACATTTGTTTTTCATATGTGATAGTGATATGGAATGTATAGCTGAAGAAAACCTACAACAATAAACACTACAGTAAACATGAGATGCCCAGAAATCCTGTAAATGGTATGCAGAGTAGTAGATCTAGATAGCCAGCTGGCATCACTGGTACACCTTTTATATGGAGTTGTATTTCACGCAAGGATCTTTTTGGTGATTTATGCATTCTCCTTTTAAATACACAAAATGGTTTGGGAAATGAATTATGTGACTAGCAGGAACAGAAATTCCTTTTAAATCCCTGCAAGCACAAAACAGAAGGCTCAGAAGGTGAAGTTGAAGGCAGCTTTCCATGATTTGCTGACACACACCTGGCTATAAAAGGAATTAAACAGATGAGCAATAAAAAAAAAAAAAAAAAAAAAAAAAAAAGTACAATTGGGACTTCCCAAATCTCTGGAAAGTCTGCAGTGACTACGTGATTAAGGATGAATGTCTTGTTCTTAAATAAAAGGACTGATTCCCCCAAAATGTAAAAGTTAAAATACCTAATTTTCTCAGAGCTCTTTCTATTACTTTATAACCATGAGATTCGTTTTGCATCTCATAAATTAAGGCATTCAGAATTTATTATGTATAGCTACTGTTGGATGCCAGTTATTTTCAAAAAAAGAAAAAAAAAAAAAAAAGGTAATGCATTAGCTGTTTCTCTGTTTTCTTAGTGATCTTTGTACTTCACTAACACACTAGATTTTTGTTCTTTCAAGCTACATTGAAAGTTTACTGTGATTATAAGCAATAGTCACTAACTTGTAGACTTCATATATATGGTTTTGCTTGCCTTCTCCATTCATAGAGTATTTGATTAATTCACATTCTCATCTAATTTTTTCACTCATCTTTCTTTTACTGTTTTCCTTAGCCTCTGCTGGTCAACATTTTTTTTTTTAATTATTATTATTGTTATTTTGACTTCTGTCCCCATGCCTCCTGTTCTCTCTTTTTCTTAAACATATTTTCTACATTTTTATTAGAACTGAGCCATATATATACATGTATATATATATACATACGTATATATGTGTACATATATATACGTATGTATGTATGTGTATATATATACACACACACTAGTCAATAGTAAATTCTTCCCAAACAGTATAATGTTTAGAGAATTCTTGAAGACAGATCCTATTTGGTAAACAACTGAATATTGAAAGAGGGATAGAAGGGAATTGTGATAAGTTGAAATGCAACATTCCAGTTTCCTAAATGTAAAATTTTTGTTTCGAAAGTGTTCCATCTGAACAAAACTTAAAGGAGGACAAGTGTAACTGAAAGTGAAATCCCAGACAAGGAGGGAAAAGTATTTTGTCTTCTGTAAAGTAATTATAATAATTGAAAAACAAATCCATAAATATATATTACAAAATTAATAAAAGGCATATTTAAAAGTATGTTACGAGGAGGATTCAGTGTAACAGCTTAACAGTTAATATTTTTGATCTCAAAGTTTAGTGTTTTGCTTTTGCCAAAAAAAAAAAAAAGTTTTGTTTTCAATTAAGTCAATAATATGCTCTAAAATATGTATTATCTATTTTCCAGTCTTAATATGCTCTTAATAGTGCTACAGGTAGATGCATGATCTCAAAGTATATCCCATTTTCTTCAGTTAATACCTGACATCTCAATAAAGATTGATTTTATTTGGAAATTAATTCTTCAGACAACTACAGGAAGACACAGTGTCTTCCACATTACAGTCTTCTTTTCCTGGGTAAAAGCTTGAGAGGAAAAAATAACAGGAAAATACTAGCAGGTATGCACTACTGTAGGTCATAAGGAAACAAGATGAAAACTCCACTGCCTAAAATATACTTTGTCACTCATCTGAGTTAGGAAATACTAGTACAAACATTTTAGCCATTTAGCTAGTGAACCTGAGAGAAAGAGGTCCGTGAGGAATGAGAAGATAAGTAAACAGACTCTGAAATAACATAATTACAACCAATGGCACCCGAAAAACAGCAGTCTCAGAGAAGAGAAAATTTATGTATTTCCTGTACTCGTTTATTTGAAGAATTTATTTGCAGAATGAGGTTCATGCTGTGATAGCAGATGCTTCTGCATTCTCCAGAGTAGATTGGGAAAGCTGGAATGATGATTGCCTACAAGAAAGCAGTATCACTGTGTAGCTGTGAAAGGAGTGTACTCACCATATACCTTTGGATCCTTCACCTTGGAACCTACTGTAAGAGCTCCAAAACTCTACCTTTTAGATAAAAAGCCTTTGAAGTCTGAAGCAGTATCCAGAACTATTACTCATGCAGCTTTTTGTCATTACCTGTGCAACTTCTGGGCAAAACAATCAAAGGTTTGATCATAAAAGAATGACAACTTGTAACAAAAATCCCTTAGAACAATATGCAGCGGAAGATTGGATTGTAGAGACAAGGTGATATGCAGAGGTGCCATAAACGTTGGGGCAACTTACAAACAATTATTATTTAGGAATTATTTGAAGTCTGGGATGAAAACTGAAACATTAGACTAAGCACTGTTTACTTTTCTGTAATGGATACAGAATCACATTAAACCAAGTTTAATATCTTGCCTACAAGTTCATTTGAGGAAATTAACCTGAAGGTAATTTGTGCTGTTGCATATAAGTATTATGGCATCCCCCACAGTGGAA
The DNA here is from genome assembly GCF_009769625.2 of Cygnus olor. Taxonomy (NCBI): domain Eukaryota; kingdom Metazoa; phylum Chordata; class Aves; order Anseriformes; family Anatidae; genus Cygnus; species Cygnus olor. Next base: position 123,808,070 of record NC_049169.1, on the reverse strand, counting down.
TAATTATTTCTAGCATTGCCACAGGCCTTTCTCTATGCATTCAGTTCCTGCATTTGGTCCATGGGGATATAGTCTCTATTGTAAAACCTAGACATATTAATATATTTGATGTTATTTGATACATGTAAATGGAGTTGCACTTACTCACTTATCTCCTCTTTTGGACTGTAACATGTCTTTGTTCCAAACAAACATATCTACCAAAAATTTTGTCATTGTAATACTATACATTTTTTCAGAAGTTCTACTTCTCTTTTTCTAAGCCTGAGCTGAGCACAAAAGTGCCAATGGTAGCTAGAGGTCACCAGTGTGGATGCAGCCAGCATGCTCTAGAAGGGTGTAGCCTTTAGCAAATGGACATAAGCCAACAGAGGCCATCTGGCTTCAGGGCCCAGGACTGGTCCCTGACCTTCCTTCATTTAATAGTACAGGCATAGTAATACAGAGCTCAAACTGTTATATCAGTATCCACATGCTGAGGCATACTCAGTATTAATTTTTATAAACATGACTGCTCTTGGATTTTTCGTTATCTTTTAACATAAAAACATTTTAAAATAATGTTTTCTTTTTTAATTTAAAAAAAATTCTCATGTTTTTGTTTGTTTGTTGTTGTTTGTTGTTGTTTTTACTTGCTTATTTATTTTGTTTGAAAAATGGAAAACTTAGAGAAACAGCTTAGGTAAAAATGATACATTTTATTTGACCCTAAAAAATTTCTTGACCTATTTTACTTGGTCCCTTAAAAATTAAACAACAAAATAAAGGATTAAAAACAAATAAAAATATGTTTTATATGTTTGTTAAAAATAGAGCTCTTGCCCTTTTACCATATTTTGATCAAAGTTTTGGAATTGAAAATAACCTTTAGCTACAAGAAATGCTATAGTGTTATGGCTGTTCTGATTTTTGTTAAAATATTTTTGATTATTCAACCTCTGATTTCAACCTTTAATTTCACAAGTTCATGAACAATCTGCCTTCCTCTTTAATTTCCTATAATAAACTGAAAAAAGTTACCCAGCACTTATCACAGTAGTAAGCAACAGTCACAGCATGTTACACATGGAAAATCAGTGTAAGCAGCATAATTTGTGCGTTGAGAGAACAAAAAAAGAAAAAAAGAATTTCTCTCCTGTATGTACAATTCACAGCACCTCTTTGAATACCTTTAAATACATATGTTGCAAAAACTGCGTATGAGCCCACTTCTGACTAAATAGCTGTCAATAGGAAACCTAAAACCAGGGAGCATTGCTATGCTTTTTGCCTTTCAACTTTTCCCCCACTTGAGACTAATGCTCATCTGGAAATTAGATACATTTACTTTGATGGAAACATGCAAATAGCATCCAAGAATCTGATCCATTGATTTATTTTCTCAGGCATGTATATTTCATATTTAAAAGGTTATATCTCATTCAACTCTCTCCATCTCAACATCAGAAACAAAACTTAACTGACATAATATCTTTATCAATGACATAGTGGGATTGAGTGCACCCTCAGAAAATTTTCAGATGACAACAAGCTGAGTGGAGAGGCTGATATAATAGAAGGAAGGGATGCTGTCCAAAGGGACCTGGACAAGCTTGGGAAGTGGACCCATATGAACCTAATGAGTTTCAACAAGTTCAAGTGCAAGGTGCTGCACCTCGGCCGGAGCAATCCCAGACATGAGTACAGACTGGGTAAAGAACTCATTGAGACCAGCCCTGCAGAGAAGGACTTGGGGGTTCTGGTGGATGAAAAAACTCAACATGAGCCGGCAGTGTGTGCTTGCAGCCCAGAAGGCCAACTGCAACCTGGGCTGCATCAACAGGGGAGTGGCCAGCAGGTGGAAGGAGGTGATTGTCCCCCTCTGCTCTGCCCTTGTGAGGCCCCACTGGGAGTAGTGCATCCATGTCTGGGGCCCCCAGTGCAAGAAGGATGTGGGGCTGTTAGAACAGGTCCAGAGGAGGGCCACAAAGATGATCAGAGGATTGGAGCACCTCTCTTACAAAGATAGGCTGAGAGAGTTGGGGCTGTTCAGCCTACAGAAGAGAAGGCTCTGGGGTGACCTCATTGCAACCTTTCAGTACTTAAAGTGGACTTATAAAAAACATGGAGAGCAACTGTTTGCTCAATCAGATAATGACAGGATGAGGAGGAATGGTTTTAAACTAAAAAAGGAGAGATTTAGATTAGCGGTTAGGAGGAAATTCTTTACTCAGAGGGTGGTGAGGAACTGGAACAGGATGGCCAGAGAGGTTGTGGATGCCCCATCCCTGGAGGTGTTCAAGGCCGGGTTAGATGAGGCCATGAGAAACCTGATCTAGTGGATGGCATCCCTGCCTATGGCAGGGAGGTAGAAATTAGGTGATCTTAGAGGTCCCTTCCAACCCAAGCCACTCTATGATTCTATATGTTGTTTTCAGAGTCAGTGGAACTAGACAATGGCTGTGTCCAGCTGTTAAAGGCACTTGTACTGACAGTAAACCCTAAAATCTCCAGGCCACCTGTCGTGCTGCATGATCTGGGTATGGCATCAGAATACAGTACTGTTTGAAAGCACAAACGGATGGGAATTAAACCATACCTGTAATGAACAACTTGGTTTTTGCTCAATTGACTGCACTAGTAGGTTTGATTCAGCACAGACTGTGGTAGTGACCAGAGAGAAATAGTGTGGCTCATGAGGGGGCTAGAATAAAGCAAAAGTTCGGTTTGAAATGTTGCAGCATTCAAGTACAGGCATCTCTCCCCCTAGAAAATCTAGAAATACTTCTGGAGATTATGTCAGATTACATGTCCATTTAAGGTGATTAAAATCCCATGTAATAACCCTTGCCCCAAAGGATAACAATTAAAAAAAAAAAAAAAAAAAAGATGGTTTCATGTGTTGTATCAGTATTACTATGCGAGTCAGAAAAAAGAAAAGTGTTCTATTTGCAATGGCTAAAAGTGCATAAATTAAATTTTAAATTTTCTTGTATTTAACTTTAAAAATACAATGTAAATTGCAAAGGAAACAATAATAATAAAAAATCTGTTACTGAGGATCTGTGAATATCTTTATAAAGACAATTCATAGTATTACAGTGTAGAACTTTATTCATTTCGGTGCTTCTGAAATTCGGTGTTGAATAGTTGTGATATCCAAAATGTAACCTTGCTTGTTATTGGTCTCTGGACTTTTTCTATGTTGAGGTTATTAGTTCTAGGCAAGACTGCAAAGTATATCACATACTTCTACAGTAAATTTTGTACAAATTTTGTACATAACATTTCTCTTCTCCAGGGCCTTTTCCTCTGTTCAGAAACCAATCAAACTGTACTGTTTGATCTGTAATTTCTGCACAACTATTTCATTAAGATATCTGTTCAGTTGTAAAACAGGAGTCCTACCTCTTTGAAACATAGTTTAAGCCTAAAAATTCTGGAAACTTATCAGTAGACTATTGTCTTTACCTAGCTGAGGGCCAAACTGAGAAACACTATGAACACCCAAAGTTGATTGCTCATTTTTTGGATGGGGGAGGTGATTTAGAGTTTCCACTCTCAGTTTCCACTAAAATAATTTAGAGATATATCTATATCTCTCTATATATATAGAGTTATAGATATAGATATAGATATAGATATATACATAGAGAGAGAGCTCTTTTCTGACAGTATAAAAATAATATTTTAATGTAAATAATTATTTCATATTGTCTACTGCAACCCATTCATTTTATACATATGTCCATTTCTCAACATGGGCTCTGTGGGTTTTACCTTATTTGAATTTAAAACTACTGAACAATACATTACGTATATTCATTTTTACCTGGTATTGGGAGGATGATTAAAAATGTATTAAATAAAACAACAAAATATAATTTACTTCCTGTTGTTTTTCCTGGCTATGTAAAACTGGTATGATTGCATGATTGGTAGGAGAATGAGACAAGGCAAAACATTAGGCAGTCTGTTAACTTTGATTTATTAATAAGCATTCACTGAAGAGATTATTCTCCATACAAAATTGGAATAGTGAGTTACTGTAAGATCAAAAGACTTTTCAGGAGAATAATTAAATATGATAGTAATAATTTGGACAGACAGACTCATCTGACTATATAGAGTGTTAAGGTAATAACATTTTAGAAGTGGTCTTTATTTTCGATAATAGGAGACTTTGATTATTTAAGAAAATATTTTGTAATTTCATCATGTTGTTCCTGATGGACTCCTGCATATGGTTTTCCTGTAGAACACAATGTGACACACTTTTAAGTCAAACTTATTTTACATTCCTCCAGCTTCTTTGTTTCTCTGTACTCATGGGGAGGTTTGCTGTGGGTAGTCTGTAGTAACATGCATGAGCAGTCTTATGCTGTATAATTTAAGTTGCCATCTGTTTCAAGAAAAACTTTTATGCACGTGGTGATAATGCCTCCCTCCAGCACCAGGTCTCTGGCTGTGTCCCCCACACTGTCCCCTCCCCATGTCTCTGTGATTTCTCCTGCCCTATGGCTGCCGCTCTCCCTCAGCAGTGCCTGCCTGGCCCCATGGAGGTCTGGGAGCTGGCTGGAATGGGGCCACTTATGGCCTCCTCATGCACCGGCCTCTGCCACCACAGACGCTTGACCATTTTCCTGTAAGCAGGTATCTATATCTATGAGTTTTTTTCTTTCTTTATGCATTTAATTGATTTTTCTTTATGATAAAAATTTTAAGGCAACCTAGCTATCCCCAGCTACGGGACTTCCTAACCTCTCCTCTGAGATTCCTTTCCCAGTCTGTTGCACTCTGCTGAATTTCTTCTGTCATACCCACATCCGCACTGACAACATTTGGAAATACATTAAATCACATAGATAGATCTTACCATATATGTTCCTTTGTCTATCTTTGTTTATTAAGCGTGGGATTTTTAAAATTGGTGAGGCCTTCAGATTGCCTTTAATTTCACGGTGCTTTGTTTTTTGCTCCACAAAGAGAAAGCTGAAAAGAAAGGTTTTTGATTTGCAGTGAATATAAGCTTTCTGTTAGATGTTTTAAAATGTTAAGACTGAATCGTAGAATCATAGAACCATTTGGGTCGGAAGGGACCTTAAAGATTATCAAATCCCAACCTCCTTGCCATTGATTTGTTTTATTTAATAATACTCTAAAACCAGGGAACACTAAAGAAATCATGCTGGAAGTAATGTCACCATCAAAATTAATTTACAAATGTGGCTTAGGATAAAGATTTACTACTACTACTCTTGGGCCTACACTTAGGTTTGTAGCAAGAGCAGAATCAACTAAAATAATAAACTTAAATAATAGTATTTAAATATGACTTAAGTAATACTACTTCACAGAAATAAAATTCAGTGGTTATATTTGCTCCCTCAGAAGAAACGAATTTGGTTTTTGCTTGGCTGTAGATACCCTTTACATCCGCATCTTCACAACTATTTAGGAGACTATCCTTTATTTCAGAAGAAGGAAATAAAGAATGTTCTTTTTCGCAGTATCTCTCAACTGTATCATAAAAGTTGTACTGTGTATGGGTTTATGCAGTATATATTAGGAAGTACAGTGACATTAGATTAACAGATTATAAATAGATTAAAAACCCTTGTAAAGCTATTGCAATGATGACTCCTGGGTATGTTTCTTAACTTTCCGGTGCTGAGATCAACGGCAAATTGACAGCAGCAGACACAGAGACATAATAAGTGATACCCTTCCTGTAGTAAGTGATAAATTTAGCACCCACTATTTTGGATGTGCATCTGTTATAACTCTGATCTATCCTCTCTTATGAATACATGTACCAACGTTTTGTAGGCATTTTCCTTCTGATTCATTTTTCTTAAGTATCTGCTGGTGTCTTCTGCCCTTAAGTGTCTGCTTTTCCTTAAGTGACCTGCTGGTGGTATCACAGTCTGTCTCCATGGAAACAGTTGTGATATTACAAACAGTGAGCTGTGACATCATTAAGTGTATCAACCAGGATAAGGAATGTTTGTAAATAGAAAACAAATTTCTATTAAACAATTTAGTAAATTATAATGAGAAATGCATAGTATTGTCAGTCTAGTAGATCTATGTAATAGCATTCAAGGGCTTATATTTTTTCAAGAAAGATTTTTTTTTTTTTTTTAAATTTGCTGGAATATGATGGAAGTTCTTTAAATCATTGTCAATCTCTTTCAATTGACAACGTGAGCATATTTAATTAGACTTATAGCTACAGTACCATATGTTGCAGTTAGTATGAAAATGCAAATTTCTCAATAGAGAAAATTCTCTGTGTTAGGGTGAACAGAAATAATGACTTAATTCCTTAAACTGTTGTCTTTATAGAGGTAAACTCTGAAATAATTAGATTATATCAGATTATTGTGGTGGTTTTACCTTCTTGGCAGTTGAATTCCACCATAGATGATCTATTTCTCCCCTTCCTCGGAGGAAAAGGCAGAGAAAATATGATGGAAAAGGCTCAAAGGTTGAGATAATGACAGGGAAATTGCTCACCAGTTAATGTCACAGGTAAAACAGACTCAACATGAGGAGATTAATATAATTTATTACCTATCATTAACAGATTAGAACAGTGAGAAGCTAAAGGCAAACAAACTAAGAACACCTTCTCCTCATCCATTCCCTTCTACCTCCTCCCCCCAAACAGTGCAGAGGAATGGGGAATGGGGGCTGCGGTCAGTCCCTAACGCTTCGTCTCCGCCACTCCTTCACGGTCACTCTCTGCCCCTGCTCCACGTGGGGTCCCTCCCACAGGATGCCGTCCTTCCCAAACTGAGCCTGCGGGGGCTTCCCACAGGCAGCAGCTCTTCAAGAACTGATCTAATACAGGTCCATACAACAGGGTCCATCTTACAGGCGATAGTTGCTCCAACATGCATCACCCAACTGCAACAGCTCCTGACAAATCCCCTGCTCCTGCGTGGGCTCCTCTCCACGGGCTGCAGCTCTGGCCTGGGGCCTGCTCCTGCGGGGGCTCTCCATGGGCCGCAGCCTCCTCCAGGCCACATCCACCTGCTCCACATGGGCTCCTCCACAGGCTGCAGCATGGAGATCTGCTCCATGTGGGACTCATGGGCTGCAGGGGCACAGCCTGCTCTACCAGGGGCCTCTCACAGGCGAATTTTTTTTTATTATTTTTTTTTTTTACTACATTAAATTTGCTCTCACAGAGGAGAAACCAACATTGCTCACTGGCTTGGCTTTGGCCAACAGCGGATCCGTTTTAGAGCTGGCTGAAGCTGGCTCTGATTTGATATGGGGCAGCTTCTGGACTATGTTCACAGAGGCCACCCCAGCAGCCCCAATGCTACCGAGCTCTTGCCACATAAACCTAAGATATGTTTTTACAGTCTTAAGATCATGATATTCCTTTGACTCCTTCCTGTAAAATTGTCTCTGATACCTTTCCATTGGTTGTAATTCTTAGGATGTGTTCAGTTACTAAGGTTACCTTAATAACAAACTGATGATATTGTTTCTAAATTGTTACAGTACCTTTTACAAAAACCAGCAAGCTTTTGAGTTGGGTGCCAGTGAGGGCCTGGACGTATTCCTGTGTTTCTGCATTAGGAGGAGGGAAAAGATCTAGCTTAAATATGGACTTAGTGCTGTAAATATATCCTATCAGTCTTCCAGAGAGTCTTCCACAGATTCTCTTTGGCACCTTAAACTGTCATTTCACTCACTTTATCTTCTCTCTGCATCCACAGATGAGACTTCTAGTCAACCCTGCATACCTACTAATGCTTCTATATCATCATTCAGTTGCAGTTATCTCGTTTAGCTGTTGTAGCAGCATCCACAGCTGAGAATTCTAGTCAACCCTCCATACTTACTAATACTTCCATATTGAAGAAGTTAATCTATATACAATTCAGTTGCAATTAGCTCTATTAGCTGTTAGAGCAGCTTCTTAAAACAGCAGAGAAAAACTGCAAGAGAGATTCAGAAAAGTATTTTGAACAGCTAAAATTTCTTACATGCTCAATAACTTTAAAGTGTTAAGGCTCCTGGGAAAACTCAATCAAAAGTACTACTTTCTTAAAATAAATTTATTTGATCTTATTTCTTTTTGTTTTGGAGCTGTCTTTCTATAGCGGATCAAACATGTACGGATTATTAATGAATAAATATAAGTGGTGAAGAAGGATCACCTTGCAGGACAGGTATATATTACAAAGATCAACGTAAGTGATTAATAATTTTGAAATCTTGGCTTATTCAAATGTGACATACATTCTATTTAGTGAAAATGTCCTGAAAATTTATCACAGTAGGTAAAGTGAGGTAAAGAAAGAAATGCTGGAGATGGTGATAACGAGCTATCAGAAACATCTGGCAATTATTCTTAGCTTTAAAGATTTTTAGAAGTTGGTGAGTGTGCTGCTTTGTTTTATAAAGCAAAATGAACAAGTAAGCTCTAAAGATGTGCTGAAAAGTAAAGCAAAAATGCGGATAGTCTTTTCAGAAACTTGTTAAAAAATACTGAAGTTGTTTTAAGAATTTTTCCCTATATGTGTAGGAGGAAAAAATAGACCTTGATGTAAATAATATTACCTAGAATTATCGTCACTAACAGCTAGAGACATGCTGTCCTGGTTTCAGCTAGGACAGAGTTAATTTTCCTCCTAGTAGCTGGTAGGGTGCTATGTCCTAGCTGAAACCAGGACACATGCCCAGGTTTGGGGGGTTATCAACATGCAGAGACATAGAAAATCCTATATTTTTTGAGCAATGTGCTGAATCATGACTTTATGCTACATTGTTTTCATCACTTACACTAAAATAGAAAAGACTAAAGTCGATAGCAAAGACTGCAGTGACCAGTGATATGTTAGTCATGATATCCTGCCATGATATTCTTATCTGATATTTTTCGAACAGAACAGTTCATAAAGCAAATATCACCATTTTAAATACAGATTTTAATTTTTTGTTCATGATTTTTATTTTATTTTAAAAATGACCCTTTGCAACATGACTAAATGAATTTGTACAGTTTATCACAGGTTGAATTTGTCAGAGGAAAAACTCTATGTTGTTTAAAACAGCTCAGGATTCAAACAGTTTCTTGATGTGTTCTATACATTCAGGATCAATACTGAAAATAAAACAGACTAACTGCTATTCTAGAGGCAAGGTTTTAAATACCTAGAGGTTTATAAACACCTTTATCTTATCCCAAATGTATCCCAAATTGTTCTAATCACACCAAAACCCACACAAGTGCACATACAGACATACAAAGAGTTACAATCAAACCTCTTCTCTAGCAGAACATATGGGCTACCAGTAACCCCTCTCCCTCCTAAGAGTGGGGCTGGCCTGCTTGCACACCCCTCCTGTGTGAGATGTGGGAGTCCCAGTTCTGTGTGTACCCTTTCTACCCTTACAGCTTTCTAATACACAGGCTGTGCCTGCACACACCCATTGTGGGTCCCCACTTGCTGTCCCTACCCTGCAAGAAACACCCCCTAGCCAGGGCCAGGAACCCCACAGTGTCTGGCAGGGAGGCTGCTCCCTCTGGCCTGGGCAAAGGCTGAGGTGTCGCAGGGTGATTTCTGGCAGTGCTGGAAGACTCTGTTTCCCTCCTGCCATTTCCATTCCATGGTCTCTCCCCTTGCTAAGAATGTCCATGCTTCTTTTCTACTTCATCTTGGTTTGACCTCTTTGTATTAAAAGATTCATAATTCTCTGGTTACTTTCTAGTCCAGCTGATGGCCATCTTCCTCTTCAAAATAATCAGTTCAGGCCAAATGAACTCTCAGTTTTGAGTATTCAGTTCAGCTATCCATACTATTTATATTCATATTCTCATTTTACCAGGTTATCCAGGCCAATCATTTTCTAAGGGTTAGCCACACAAGTTCCCCAAAGAATTTAGGCCCAAAATGTTAGCTTCTGAGAACTGAAGAAAGAAAAAGGAGGAATGGAGAAAATGGGACTTTTTTGAACCATTTAAAAAAAAAAAAAAAGTGTGTGTATTAATTAAGAAACATTTATTTGCAAACACTCAGTTACAAACACTCCATATTTAGCCTATATTCACTGAAATGAATGAGGCTATATTTATGCATCTTCTTAGCAGAGGCCATCTAAGGAACACTTTATAAAAAGCGTAAGTGTAATTTTGGTACTATGAAATACATGGCTTTTTTCATCTTCCAGCAGAAATTCAGAAAGAACATGCCTGCTGCCCAGTTGGTTTCCACAACAAACTGTTTTTATAGATTCTTCTATTCCCACCCTGTAATGTTGAAACCTTTTTAAATCCTTGGTTGAGACACCAGGACTGTCCCAAATTTGCTGCCTAACCAAGTGGAGAAACAAACCTACCTACAAAAAGTTGAAAAATCTGCTAAATCTATGGAGAAAACAGACTTGGTGACTAACAGAAGAGGCTTTCTGCACTTCTGGAATCAGGGTCCGGTACAGGGATACTTAATTTTTTAAGCCTCCTTATATGAAATATTAGAACAACATTTTTCCTTGGGAAACCAGAGCTGCAAGACTGTGCATAACAGAGAACAAGTGATACTGGTAAATATGGACAGCTTATTGAAAGAGACTTCAAGGTAGAAATTGCCTAGAATATAGAAACAAATTGATTCTAACACTTATGTTGCATCTGACCTATGCGATCGGCTTGCTTCATGGTGCACCATGAATTGTCCAGATCAGAGAAGGCCACAGAGCATCTTGTTTTTTTCCTTTCAGAGAATGTGAAGGACTCTGTGCTATTGGATGTCCTGCAGTGCTCAAGAAATGGTTAATGCATGAATTCTGGGCAGGATCAGGACAGTGTAGACAGACTCAGAAACTTTAGTTTTTCAGTATGGAGAAAGATTATTTCCTTAACCACTCAGGACCTATGAATTGTTTCTAGTTATGATTTTCTTAATATTTCTTTAATTCACTACCATTTAACTTTTTTTTTCTTTTTTTCTTTTTTCTTTTTTTTCCCCCAGAGTATCTTGCTTGCTTTCAGACTCATACATATTAATTACCAGTTGATACAGTCACGTTCAGGAGCCAGGCAGGCTTTCAGAATGTTGATCTTTTTGTACTGCATTGCTCTCCATTGTCTTCATTGTTAACCTGTGTCACCCATTCTGCCAGCATTTGCTTTTCTGAGATCACACAATCTAATTTACACCTTTTTTGTTCTATTACTATAATCATTATTTCCCAGCTAGCCCACTGCACTTAAAATAACTTACCAGCTGTGCTACTTTACAATTAAGCAAAAAATTAGCCCTTCTACATCACTCATGGACAATTAAATCTGCTTTGTATCAAGCCGAAAATTCATTGCTTGTTTATTCCCTCTTGTTTATGTGTGCTTGTTTATCTCCACATAGATTGAAGTTCTTATTTTGCCGTTTACAAATCATTTTGATTTTGAATCTTTTAACACTTAGTCACCTCTTTCCTTTAAAAGTTTTTGGAAGGCCTCAGAGTGTTTTGTTGTTGATGTTGTTGTCATTTGTTTGTTTGTTTGTTTGTTTTTTAAGACAATTAGATTCTGAGCCCCATAATAGAACTTAGCCCTCCTCATAGAACTTAGTGGTTTCTCACAGGGAACAATTCTTTTTATATGTATTGCATATATAATACTGTAAACAAAATAAAGCAAAACAGAAAGTTAACAAATGCTGTATTCTTTTCCCCTTTGAAGAAAAATAAAATCACATAAAATAAAAAAAGCTTACAATTAAGATTCAATGTAAAAATTGTTGTAACCTTTTATTAGCAGATGAGCCAAAACTTCTGCATGGCTTTGGCCACCAACATACGTGGACACAATCTTATAAGTGTGTGAACACCCTCATTCATTCACCATTCTAACTGAAATGGGAAAAGCACATTATAGAAACCCTGGGAATCCAGCTGTAAATAAGTAAATAAATAAATAAATAAATGACTAAAAACAACAACAAACTCAAACTCCACACACACACAAAAAAATAAAATAAATAGACTAGTATGGTAACAACATCAAGATACACTTACAATGATGATGTAAAATATTTGCAAAGTGATTCTGCTCTGTAGAAGAAGAACTATGACTTACCAATTTCACACCTGAACTTTGGAGTTAGGATTTGGCCACAATTCCTCTCTATCAGCATTACATTTCTTTGTATAGTGCTCTTTCAATATTTTTTTTTCCTTAACACGATATTAAACATGCAATTTGTGTTTCAATAAAGAATTTCACTGCTTAGAACTGTAGAGAAATATTTTTTCTTGAGTACTTAGACCAAATTGTAGTTTTTAAATGAACATCCAGGAAAACAGCATAATCATAATCTATGTTATGCATGAGTTACTGAAGTACAATCACCATCTTGATACATTTTCTTATAAAACCACATTTCTTGTTTTGAAATTATTTGGTCATATATTCACAGTATTTTCTTTTCCTGAAAAGACAACATTAACTGTAAAACCTTCAAGAATATGGTGATTTAAATAAGCATATGAATATCAGCATAGTTACTAGAAAAAAAAAAAAAGTATGTTTTCTCAAAAAATACAGCACTCTACTGAAAGTTACTGTATCACAGGAAATACCTTGTTCTCGGTGGTGAACACTACAGCATAAACCCTCTTAGAAGAAGTTCTAAAATCCTGATTATTATAAAGAATTTAATCTGAGATATGGCATGTACTATTTATTGTTCAAAAAGTTAGATCCATATATAAATCACATGTAGTAACCCATATATCATTACCTCAGTTTCTGTTTTTGAAGGTAGCAACAGCAACTAAAGTTTACTTAACTAATTCAACAGACTGGGTTAATTCCACTGTAATTTTCATCTTTTTGGTACAGTTATTTCAGTGACTTCTTACCACTGTATTGCCAGAGGTATTCTTGTAATGGATGTATTTCTTTATTAAATGAGTGCAAAAGATACTCAAAGAAACCATTTATACTCAAAGAAAAGAAACCATGTACATGGTCAGATCTCTTATGTAAATGTGAAATGTGGTTACCCATTTATTTTAGATTTCTGCCTTCCTGTGACAGAAATTGTAAGAAAATTGTGAGGGAGAACTCATTTTATACATAGGCTTTGGGTGCATAAACTCAGATTGCAGGTGCCAGTTGATCTGCAGAAAACTTTGTTCTACAGACATTAGTTTGCTAAAGCCCTTTGTTTAGTGATGTAGCACATGAGAAGCTTCTTCTGGAAGGGTGGAAAAGAAAGTAAGTAGAACATATCTTGGCTTAGGTTAATCAAAACTCTTTCCCCTCATCTCTGACAAAAAGTCATCAGAATGAAAGATGGTTATGAATAGTGCACAAACGTATTTTGAATGCTAGGACTTGCTGCTTGTGCTAAAAAACAGAATCCTCCGTGAAGAATCCAATGTGCAGTAATCAGATTTAATTTTCTTCAACTACATTCTACATTTCAAATAAAAATGGAAGTATAGGACCAGAGCCTAACAAATTTTTGTCCTTTTCTTAGTTGGTAATTTCCAGACATTCTTTTAAAATAAAACAAATAATAGGAAAATTCAAAGCATGGAGAGGAGGACTTTTTTTTGTTATCAAGAGAACAATAAAAGCACATGCTATTTATACACGATGAAATCTGTTTAATTATAATTGCCACAAGTGTAATTGTGAATAACAAGAAGAATAATAATCATTATTACTGTAGCGGTGGTTTCTTCATGCTATTTAAATATATATTTCTAGATGATATTTTGATAACTCAGCATTGCAAAAGTTAAATCAGAGGCATTAAGACCTGTACTAAAGGATGGATTTCTTTATCACAAATGTAATTTCTTTCTGTATTCTGTCACACCTTTCCCTGTAGAGTTTGTATCAAGTACTCTTTGGGACTTATAAACCATAAAATGTGATGTTGATTTTACAATGTTATAAAATAAATATGTAAAGTTAGACTTAACTAACTCACAGCTCCAAGAACATGCAAAAAAGATACTTTTGTCTTCTTGCTTTATAGAAGACTACATAAACCAATAGTTCTCACCTGACTCACAGAATGAATTACAAGTACAGAGATAGTGCCATATAGAAGGAGAAAGAGAACTTGAAATTATAAACAAGAAAATTTACATTAATTATTAGCTAAGGAAAGACAAATTTCTTTTCTCAGAAGCTATTTATAATGAGAAAGAAAGGTTGTCATGATCTGTTCTTTGGATAGGCTATAGAAGCAGATACCGTCATAGCAGACAGAAGGTACAAATTTTGACCTGCTGAAATGTTAAAATATCTATTCTTTTAGAAAAATGAAAATAAAAACTATTTGTTCAGATGCAGATTACACTTCTGACAGCGACTTCATACAGCTGCCTAAAGATTCAGCAAGAACTTAAATAAAAATGAAGAAAATGTAAAATGTAAATATATTAACAGAAAAAATATGTACTCATTATCGCAATGCCTTGCTTAATCTTCTGTGCCACACAGTCTTATACATTTCTGTCAATAACAGAATGCGGCAGCTAAAATTTATATGATTTTTGATCATGTGTCCTAAAAGAATGCTTAATATGAGGACAGCAATGTTGTATTGGGTTTACATGGCAAGAATTTGTTATTAGGAGGGGCTGCAAGGGTCGCCTCTGTGAACATAGTCAAGCTCCATGTTAGATAAGGCCCAGTTTCAGCTGACTCCAAAGAGACGCACCACTGGCCAAAGCCAAGCCAATGAACAATGTTGGTTACGTCTCTGTGAGAGCAGATTTAAGAACGGAAAAAAACTGCTGCGCTACAGCAGCTGGAAGGGCAAGGAGTGAGAAACAGCCCTGCAGGCACCAAGGTCAGTGAAGAAGGAGGGCAGAAGGTGCTCCAGGTGTCAGAGCAAAAGTTCCCCTGCAGCCCATGGAGAAGCCCATAAATAACTAATTGTCCTGGTTTCAGGTAGGACAGAGTTAATTTTCCTCCTAGTAGCTGGCAGGGTGCTATGTTTTGGATTAGAATGAGAAGAGCGCTGATAACATGCTGATGTTTTAATTGTTGTAGAGCAGTGCTTACACCAAGCCAAGGACTTTTCAGCCTCGCTCTGTCCTGCTAGTGAGCAGGCTAGGGATGCAGCAGGAGCTGGGAGGGGACAGACCCAGGACAGCTGACCCAAACTGGCCAAAGGGGTATTCCATACCATCTGACGTCATGCTGAACAATATATAGGGGTGGCTAGCCGGGGTGGAGGGGGGGGCTGGCTGCTCGGAGATAGGCTGGGCATCGGTCAACGGGTGGTGAGCAATTGCATTGTGCATCACTTATTTCGTACACATTATTACTATTAATACTATTATTATTATTATTATTATTATTGTTATTATTTTCCCTGTCTTAATAAACTGTCTTTATCTCAACTCACAGACTTCACTTTCCCGTTTCTCTCCCCCATCCCGGAGAGGGAGGGGGGGAGGGTGAGCGAACGGCTGTGTGGTGTTTGGCTGCCAGCCGGGCTAAACCACAACACTAATTTATATATCTGTGTGTGTGTGTGTGTGTACAATAATATACATAAGAATATAATCAATTATATTAATCTCCCATGTTGAGTCTGTTTTGCCCATAATAATAATTACTGAGTGATCTCCCTGCTCTTATCTCGACCCTTGAGTCCTTTCCATCATATTTTCTCGCCCTTTTTCTTTGAGGAGAGGGAGTGAGAGATTGGCTATTGTGGAGTTCAGGTGCATAGCAGGGTAAAACCACCACAACTGGCTATTATGGAAAGTTAGCAATATGTTTGTTACCTTGGGTTTGATACAGTTAGCATCACAGTTGGTGATTGTGTCAGATTTACAGCATAGTATCTAGCTAATATTGACAGTAGCACAACCTCTTTCAAAGCTCATGAGGCAACTGTCAAAGATATCAAGCTTGACATATTTTGCTGTGAAAGGAGAGGAGGGAATTCTCTTACCTGTCACCAAAAAGTTACCTCCAGGAAGGTAAAGGGCTTATTTTTGTCCTTTATGCAGACTTTCATCACTTTATTCCTCTTCTAGGATTTTTTTTTTCTTTCATTTATATCTGTGAACAATATGACATAGTTGAATTGTTTCACTTACACCTTCCAAGCAGCAAACTCTTTGCATGTCTGTTTTGTTTAGATCACAGAACTGATGTTCAGTATTTGTATCATGCAGCTAAGCATGCTTCTCATAGATGAATATGGAGTATTATTTCTAATATCCAGGTGAAGAAAATAGCACTGAGACAGATGAGGTTAACCAGTTTACCTTAGTGTCCCAAACTAGCAATGAACAAATTTCAAAACTCATCTACTCTGATTGCACCCCTTATCTCAATTCAGTATATCTATGAATTCAGAGAATCGGTGGTAAATCTTTCTTCTTCTTGAGTTATAACTGGTGAACAGCACTACCAAAGGAAAGCTATTCTATGGGTGCATTGTAAATATGTTGTACTCTGCTACATTTGTAGGAGTCTTCTATCTTTTCCTTAGCTGAACTGTTACAGTTCAGATTCACTTTAACTCTTAGCTGCATCTTGATTTAGTTGAGCTCCTAACAGTTCAAAAGCCTTTGTTTCCTTTCATGCAAACTAGAAATGGAGGGAGCGGAGTTACTTTCTGGTAGCTAGTAGGCACCATGGTCTTCTTTAGATGTGTATTCAATATGCAACAAGGGTACATATCCAGTCTCAGGAACACTGAATTTCACCCAGGCTCACCTATGGACTTTGTTGACCTTTAAGTTATATACCCCCCAAATCATAGACCTGTAGCCTTTAACTATTCTGGGACTGATCTCATTAATTTCTACCTCTATGCCATATCACAGGCAACAGAATCTTATTCACTCAACATCCTCACTCAAGAAGCTTACTAAAGCAAGATGCATTCCATCTTCTTTTGGAAATACACTTCTTTTTGAAATACACTGATTAGAGAAGCTTTCTTTCTGCTTTATATGCTCATACTGTTTCATATTGAAACTCTGAAACCATAATGCAGTAAAGGTACATGTATGATCTCTTTTTGTATGCATATTTCCAGGCCAACAGCTTATGACATTTTTATCCATTTCAATCCTTATCAATTATTTTTAGTCTTAGTAAAATATGCAATAAAGAGTCTGAAAACATTAGTTAAAAAGATCCAAGCTTGGTTATTCTTTCATCACATCCCAGCCTGTTTAAAAGGGGTTTGTTACAGAAAATATGTTGTCTGGATTAATTTCTGATACCTTTCCTGCTCGATCCTGATTGCTTTACTATTATTGTCAAAGTACTTGAACGTGTATTTTATAGATTCCAAAGCAATGACGTATACACAACCAAGGCCAACTGTAGCTCAGCAATTTTTACTGATGTCCCACCTTCGTAGTCACTGTTAATTATGTATCCTGTGAGTGGCTTACCCAAGTTGTGATTTCTTCTTCTTCTGTTTTTTTTTTTTTTTCTTTTTTCTTTCTTACTTAGCCTGTAATAAATGCTTTCTGTAAATAAAGGTGATATTCTGTAAATAAAGTGATCCAGGAAGTAGCAAATAATTTAAGCGGACAATTAAATAAAAAATAAAATAATATTAAGCTGAAGAATCCTGTGGGAATATAACATGGCTATGGACTCAGTTATGTTACTTCTAAGATTTATGGTTTCCTTGACAAAACAAATTACAGTTGATACAAATGGAGAATCAAGAGGCGTTATCAAACTCAGGCCAGTTACAAAACCAGTAAATGAATCTAAGAATGTGCTACAATATAAAAACTGAAGTTGCAAAATTATATATTTCTTAGGCTGTGTTTCACTATCAGAATGCATCCAGAAATTTCATAGGTTAGACTGACCAAAAGACTGGTTCTATGGAAATAGATATTTCTCATTTATTTCTATCTTTCACTAAATCACAAGAAGATTCAGAAATAAATAATAATAATAATAATAAAAAAAAAAGAGAGCGAGAGAGAGAGTAGAAAGGCATTAACTAATTTATCACAATGTCTTCTATCATGATGTGTGCAATGTTGCTTTCTAGCAAAAGAAAAAGCCTGGCTGTACTTAAGAAATCAGCAGACTTGGATAAATTTCACATTCCTTACTCTTGGGAAATGTTAGTTTCTCTTCTGGTTATGTTTCTTCAAAGCTAATCCGTGTTTAGTTTCTGTGCTTTTCACAGACACATTTTAGAGCTAGGCTACAGCTAGAAAGACACCTAGGATGTATCCATAATATGACTGACCCAATTAGCATTAGAAATAGGCTGAAGCTAAGGTCACTCCAATACACTGGATACAATCTGTATCTGTAAGGTCACTCAAATACACTTGATACAATCTGTACATCTTTGTTGTCCTTCTAAGGAACCTGTTCACAGGCTTAGTTTATTTGAAGGGTTTTGGTTTGGTGGTGTTTTTTTTGTTTGTTTGTTTGTTTTTTCCTTGCTCCATCCCTAAAGATAGAATGAGTTTGCACTGAAGGTTTTTGAAAATTTTCAGTAAATGTATCTTGTCAGGTGTGGAAACTAGCCTATTTGAACATATGAAGACAAAAATTAGGCACTTGGAAATGACGATTACCCTAAACATGAAAAAAAATATACAGATAAATAAAATAAAATTTACAGAAATAGAAAACATTTAAATATTTTTTATGTCCAAAGTGGTAAAAACCAATGGCTTCACTAAGAAAAAAATTTGAAAGAAATATTAAATGATATCATATTCTAATTTGGCTTGATTTCTCTGCTGATGTTAAATAGCACAATTTCAGCAAAATCAATGAAGCTGGCCTTACCTCCATCTTTTCTATCAAATAGAACTGTACTAATTCATACCAGATGTGAAGGCTGCTCCAGTGATGGTTTGTCCTTGGTTTTAGTCATTTATGGTCGGAATATCTACTTCAAGTTTTGGTCATACTGAGAAAGGTGTTCCATAGTCTAAAAAAACCACAAGGTTAAGTAAAATAAAATAAAATAAAATAAAATAAAGAGTTCATGTAGATTGATACACAGAATTCATTTATGAAAATAAAAACTGTGAAGTACAAAAATGTTTAATATGAAGAGATGTGTCAATGTAGTTTGTGGCAGGTATCCTTTACAAAAGGATTTGCATGCGTAATTAAAAACTAAGGATGTTAACATGATCAAAATAACATAAGGTAAGGATCACATAGCAAAAGCAGAGTAATAGCAAATGACAGCGAAAATATGGATGAAAGAGGCCAAATGAATATCTGCCAAGAAATGCTGATAATTCATTTTATAATTCCAAGATTTCTGGGAAGCAAATGCTGCTCAGTATATATTCTCACAAATGAACTGCAATTACTCTTCAGAAAACAAAGTGTAGGAAAAATGTCAGAAGATGCTACAGTGATGCATTCTCTTTCAGCATGAATTTTCATTTGTTTGGTTAGTAAAAATACTTTATGTTATAGATAAGCACATCATTTGACAGGAACATCAGATTTAATTAATTAGGATTTGCACATGCCTATTTACTATTTCAGATGTTCTATTACATTGAAGCTTAGGAACTGTTTTTGCAACAGCACCAGGAATGCAATCTATCTCCCAGCTTGGCAAGGCCTTTCAGTGTATTTCTCAGCAGGGTAAGTCAGTGGGCATGTTTTCATAGAAGCTACTCCTATTATTGGTCCTTAGACTTCCTCTAGGGAATTATTTACAGCATAATTAGTTAATGAAACAAGAAGAAGTCTTTTCAGTTTCTTTCACAACAAACTGTGGTCTCATAATCAATAGGAATATGACAATTTGGGAAAAGCTAACAATAGCAAAAGCCTTTAATTGGGGGTGGGTGGAGAAAAGAACCCTCAGGAAGGCTTTAAGCTATGTTTAAAACTTATTCTGTTCAAAGATTTGTGATAAATTTTGTTTGCATGGGTGGTTTCATATGATTTAGACCATTTAAATCCAATTACAAGAAGCAAGCATTTATCTTTAGCTTCCAGACCACTGTGGCCTGAATTTTGGCTAGATAAGAGATTTTTTTTTTTTTTTTCTCATCTGCTCATCATAATAAGGACATGTGGATACAAGTGGAAAACCTTGTTCACACTCAAGTATTCTGAACCAAGCAATCTTGGAAAGCAATCTTGTACTTCATCATAGAATCATAGAATCATAGACTCATAGAATGGCTTGGGTTGCAAGGGACATTAAAGACCATCTAACTCCAACCCCCCTGCCATAGCAAGGATGCCACCCACTAGATCAGGTTGGCCAAGGACCCATCCAGCCTGGCCTTGAACACCTCCAGGGATGGGGCATCCACAACTTCTCTTGGCAACTTGTTCCAGTGCCTCACTACCCATACAGTGAAGAATTTCCTCCTAACATCGAGTCTAAATCTATCCTTTTTTAGTTTAAGACCATTCCCCCTTGTCCTATCATTACCTACCCAAGTAAAGAGTCCTTCTTCATCCGTTTTATAAGACCCCTTCAAATATTGAAAGGTTGCAATGAGGTCACCCCAGAGCCTTCTCTTCTGTAGGCTGAACAGCCCCAACTCTCTCAGCCTATCTTTTGATGACTAAGAATAAAATTTGAATCTGTGCATTATATGCCAAAGATAATGCTAGGTTATATGCCAAGTACTGTTGTGTTTATGGTGATTGTACGTTGGAGTACAGCTGACTGAAATGTATTTTCTGTTTCGTATAGTAGTCTGATTGCTAGGAGTTGCTCCTTTTTAAGAGACACAACACCCAAGGCTTCTTATAAATGGAACAACGGGACTTCAAGGATAGTGAAATATTTAGTTATTGTTTATTGTGAGAAATGTTACAGAATTTGAAGAAATTTTATTTGTTTTATAGCAGCAAGCACCCTAGAGCTAACAGTGTTGTTTCTCTTCTTTTCCTTCTGAAATTACAGCCAAATATTAGCAGAGAATATATACATGGAAATACCAGCAAGTATAATCAAACTGTCTAATCAGAGATAGACTTTGGTATGAACTGCTAGATTGTCTTTGTGTCACAAAGTCTTGCCAGGAGTCAGAATGGGGCCTTCATCACCATAGTATTTGCTCAGACAAAACCAGTCCCTGACCAGAGAGTAGGAGAACATGCTCTGTGTGCCATCTTCCAAGCATGCTTTAGAAAAGCAGATCCGCAGAAAAGGACATAGGAGTCCTGGTTGATGCCAATTTGAACATGTGTCAGCAATGTGCCCTTGCTGCTAAGAAGGCTAATGGTATTCTTGGCTGCATTAGGCAAAGTATTGCCAGCTGGTGGAGGGAGTTGATCCTTCCCATCTACTTAGCATTGGTGTGGATGCACCTGGAGCACTGTGTCCTGTTCTGGGCTACCTTGAACAAGGGAGACATGGACATAGTAGGAAGAGACCAATGCAGGGCTTCCAAGATGATCAGGGGACTGAAGCACCTCTTCTATGAGGAAAGTCTAAAAGAGTTGGGATTGTTCAGCCTGGAGAAGTGGAATCTCAGCGGGGCCTTGTCAATGTCTATAAGTACCCAGAGGAGAGGAGGGGAGGGGAGGGGAGGGGAGAGGAGAGGAGAGGA
Organism: Cygnus olor; assembly: GCF_009769625.2. Classification (NCBI taxonomy): domain Eukaryota; kingdom Metazoa; phylum Chordata; class Aves; order Anseriformes; family Anatidae; genus Cygnus; species Cygnus olor. The sequence continues at coordinate 123,786,542 of NC_049169.1, read as the reverse complement.
GAGACTCAGTATATTGCTATTCTGGAATAGCATTATGTGTTCATAAATTGACTTTTTCTACATAGACCTGAACACAAGATGACAACGATGATTATGATAACAACAACAATAAGAAGAAGAACAAAACTGGCTGTATCTCCTGCTATGTAGTTCTCCTGCTATGTAGTTCTCAGAAACCTAATAAGACTCCATCCAACTGAAGAATAAATGTGAACCTAGAAAACAAGGAATAAGAGATGGCCCTGATGTTTCACTAGCTGCAAGTGAGTGGGACAACTGTGTGAAACAAAACAAATGAGTCCGTTGGTGGGGATTCCTGACTGATAAGCCCATGCTTCCAGGGCCTTCCATGATAAAGAATGTGAATGGTTTCATTTACATCTGAAAGGAATAGAGTTGATTTCCAAATCACCATTATTGAAGTCATGATATAAATCCATGAAAATATCTTTCAGTTCTTCAGCTTAAAATAGCACTGATCTAGAGGTCCTATTCTATTCTTTTCGGACTGTATTACCCAAAGGATTTTTGGGCCTTGGAAAAGAAAACAAAAAATAAAAAGCTTTAGTAAGAATGATTTTAATTCCCTTGATTTAAATCAGTTATTTCCTATTTCATCTTTGTGATGTACTACTCTCTGAGAGGCAACAATTAAAGCAAAATGCTTTGATTTTTTGACATATAATTAGGTATGCATCTGTATATTTTAGGAGTGCTGGCTAAACGAAAGCTCAATCTATCATCAAAAATTCAATATTGTGAAATATAATCAAATATTTAAAGATCCGTTGAACAGAAAAAAAAATTAGATTGATCACCTTCCCAGTCCTTCTCCCTCAAGTTTTCAGGACAGTTCACAGCAGTCATTCTGATGACAGTGTTTCTTTAGGAGAATCAGGACAAGAGTCAACCTTTTCAGTTCTGCCTGTTTCCTGTATTATGTTTAATGCCACAGACAATTTCATAACTCTTTTTTCATTAGAATGAAGACACACATGTATCCTAGCCTGGGTAAAAAGCTTGGATTCTCATTAAATATTCTTCTGTCTTGATTATTTTCTCTCTATGTTATTTTATTACTTTGGTTCCTTTTGTCCTCATTTGTATTCAGCCTGAGCAAATCATTGTATAGCCAGCTGCTTCTTGTTCATATGTTTGATTTCAGAACTTTCTGACATGATTTTAACTTATTATTAAAAAAAAATCCTGATGACACATTCCCCAGTTTAAGCATATTATACATGTAACTTCTGTGCAAATGAACAGGGCCTTAGAGTTCTCTGGTATACCCTACAAGCTCAAAGGTTAATAGGTACATAAATTCTTTCAGTATAAAGGATAATGTCTCTTAGCACCTTCAGTGTTATTCATACCAATAAAAATATATGTTCCTTTCCAGATAACTTGATGTCCTTAGTGAGGTGATCATAACAGTAATTTCACAAATGACTTGTATCTATATTGACAACTGAACATTCTATTATAAAATGGGTCCTCTACCTTTAGTTAACCCAGCCTTGAAATGCTTGCCTCAAACACAGATTCAATGGATGAAGGTAGGAATCTTTGAAAATGAGTTATTTTAAAAAATGATATATCCAGGCACTAAAAATCACTTGTGAGTCCTGAAAAAGTTTATTTTGCTGTTATGTTTTGCTGCTTTTGTTAGGTGAGACACCAGAAGGAGACCTTGTTTTGGGACATGTTCTTCTCCCAACAGACTTACAAATATGAATGTTGCCATTACTGTGGTCAAGGGAAGTTTTGCCATTCACTTCAATGACAGCAGAATAAAACACATTTATACACATATAATTCACATATTTGTCCCTTAAGAATGAATTTTCACTTATCTGTAATTCTAATGTAGTGAAGGACTTAAATTAATAAATATCAATGTCATGGTAACTTCATCTCCGACTGATGAAATTCATTATGCTGAAAATCAGGTTAGAAGTTCAAAGTACCAACTTCACCTTCAGGTTTCCACAGCAACTGTATTATTACTGTGCTTAGTCATAAGCAGCTGTGGCCTAGATGTGATGGACCCACCTTGTCTTTCATAGGCTTCTCAGGTTAATGGGAATAAAAGTTTATGAATTATGTAATAATGTAAAACTCTAATGTTTTAATTGTTTACAAGCCTAAAAAAAAGATATACACATACAAAAGCAAGCAAAAAAACATACCAAAAAGAAAAAATAAAAACAAAAGAGTGAAGTTAAGATTGCTGTAGCTGTATATAAGAAAGCACTGGAAGTTTAAAGCACGTCTATTAAAAAATTCCAGACTTCAAGTGCCCAGGAATCCACAGTGAGCTGTATTCACCATGATGAAAAGAGGCTGTGAATTTTGGCTGTAATTCAACAAAAGGGGTGTTGCAATTTTTGTTTTGCACATGGGCTGAAAACAATGACATTTGTAAAGCTAAGGACAATTGTTTGCAAATTTTGTGATTTACAACACAACTCAGATATTTCAGGTATAGCCACTGATATTTATAATGGGGATTTTATTTTATTTTATTTTTATTCCTGAAGCCACCATACTTCAAAAAAAAAAAACCTCAAAAACAACAGAGGCTTGAAATATATATATATATATATATATATATATATATTCTATATATATATATTCTGGTAATCCCATGGGATGTAAAAGAAAACAGTATTTCTCCCTTTATTTCACTGTAACTATCCTTGACATAATCCTTGTGAACAAATGCAAGAAGGCAGTAAGGCATGCAATCAATCATCTGAAGTCAGTTTGCCAGCAGATTATTGCCTTATATCCTAACCTTATTTACTTGTGCTTTTCTTCAGATCTTATTTCAGTTATAGAATCATGCAATCGTTAAGGTTGGAAAAGACCTCCAAGATCACCTAGTCCAACCATCCCCCTACCACCAATATTGCCCACTAAATCATGTCCCTAAGCACCAGGTCCACCCTTTCCTTATCACCTCCAGGGACAGGGACTCCACCATCTCCCTGGGCAACCTGTTCCAATGCTTGCTTGCTCTTTCTGAGAAGCAATGTCTCCTAATTTCCAATCTAAACCTCCCCTGGCACAACTTGAGGCCATTTCCTCTAGTCCTATCACTAGTTATCTGTGAGAAGAGGCCAACCCCCAGCTCCCCACACTTTCCTTTCAGGTAGTTGTAAGGAGCAATAAGGTCTCCCCTGAGCCTCCTCTTCTCTAGACTAAACAATCCCAGTTCCATCAGCCGCTCCTCATAGGACATGTGCTCCAGGCCCTTCACCAGCTTCGTAGCCCTTCTCTGGACATGCTCCAGGGCCTCAATGGCTTGTAGTGAGGGGCCCAAAACTAAACACAGTACTAGAGGTTTGGCCTCACCAGAGCTGAGTGCAGGGGGACAATCACCTCCCTTGTCCCCCTGGCTACACTGTTCCTGATACAAACCCGGATGCTGTTGGCCCTCTTGGCCACCTGGGAACACTGCCAGCTCATGTTCAGGCAGGCATTGACCAGCACCCCCAGATCCTTTTCCTCTGCACAGCTTTCCAGCCACTCTGCCCTCAAGCTTGTATACTTACATGGGGTTGTTGTCTCCAAAGTCCAAGACCTGGCACTTAGCCATGTTGAACCTCATACCATTAGCCTCTGCCCATTGATCCAACCTGTCCAGGTCCCTCTGCAGAGCCTTCCTACACTCCAACAGATCGACCCTTCCCCTCGAGATGCTGTTTGCAAACGTACTGATGGTACTCAATTCCCTCATCCAAATCATCAATAAAGACATTATATTATGAGATATTATTTTCCCATATCTTCATGACACTAAGTAAACGTGTCCTAAGCAAAACTGGAGCCACTTGTTGCCTGAGCAATAATAATAATTATTTAACTAATAATAACTCTAAAGTACATGGAAGATTTTTCAGAGTTAAAAAGGGATATCAATACCATCTGTCAAACCATATATGCATGCCAAAGTAATACATATGAAATTCTAATAATTTCATGTTATTTCCAATTTATACAACACTGAATAAATTAAGATGTTTTGATAGACTAGATCAACATATGAAATAATCAATATACCCAGGAAGCTAAGTTTTTTTCCTATATTTTGAGCATTTCGCTATTCACTCCATATAACATCTCTGACACTTTTTTATGTTTTTTAGAAATGATGTTTCATCATTATTAAAAAGACAAATTAAAGCGTAGTTTCCCATCCCTGGAGATATTCAAGACCAGCTTGGACGAGGCCCTAGGCAACCTGATCAAGTGGGTGGCATTCCTGCCCATGGCAGGGGAGTTGGAACTAGATAATTTTTAAGGTCCCTTCCAACCCAAATCGTAGAATCAACCATGATTCTGTGATTTTATGGCCTTCAAACCTTCCTTTATACTTTGCAGGACACAGTAGCACACTGGTGCATCGATCTTCTGATTCACTGAAACATGCTATATCCATGAAGATGTGCCTTCGAGCCATGTCAAACTGGAATCAGCCATGCCAAACTTGCATTAAATCTTGAATTTAATGACATCTGTAGTTAAGCAAGAAAAAGAGGAAATATTCTTTTATTAGAAATCCATTTACCTTTCTGTCTTTGTGCTGTGTGACAAGTTCTTCTGATAGTATTTTAACAGTTAACAGTATAAAAAAAATAAATAAACAATGAATTTTAAAACAGTGAGGCTTTAGACGAGTCAGAATCTGCAATCATTTCTAAAAGTTATGAATTCTGTTCATATTAAACAAGCACAGAGTTGTGTGACTGTTGCAGTCTGCAATTTGATTTCTAATCCAGCTTCCTAGTTTGTCCAGGTGGGAAAATTGCTGGAATGTGATTTCATGTGATAGAAGTCAGGACATTTGGTGGGGTAAGGACAGATCCTGAGCATTTCAGTCATGCCCTGAGTGTCACCAGGGTGGTAACCATATGAAGGAACTTGTAGAGCTTTCAACATCTCCCAGTTTAGATAAAGCCATAAGCATAGTACTGGATATAATGCAATGTACAGAGAAAGACATATAGAAAATAAAAATACTTTAATTGTTAAAAATGCTTAACTCTAGCAATTTAAAACTTTAATGAAAATACTAAAGAATAAACCTGAATATAACTCATATGGAATTTTCCCTTAAAAAAAAAAAAAAAAAAAAAAGCTTAATTCCTCTATGATACCTTCAACACTGACATTTCAGGTCACATCTCTGCTGAGCAAGATGCAACAAAAAGCTGAGTTGGCTTAAGGTAGTGGTGGAAGCAAAATGATGTACTTCACCTTGGTTGCCCTGCTGTACTGACACAGCTTTACTGCTTGTGTATAAGGCATTTCTTGTCCTTAAGCACAATTGTGACCAGATTGCTACCTGTTTGGATGTCTGTACATCATTCCCTACTGTGCTATAGGTATGTCTTTAGGCTATAATATAAAAATTCAGAAGTGACAGGTTTAAACAAAAAGACACTTTTTAAATGAACCATTCTTTGATACATAATGGCCTTGCTTAAATCAACACTCTTCTCCCTTAGTTTTGCCTGGCATTCAGAAGAAGATAGTAATAGATAACCGTGCATTTTGCCAAGTTTGAAGAAGTAGGTGCATGTTTTGAATATGAAAAAATCTGCATGCAAGCTAGGTATTAGAATTATTTAATTTAAGATTATGATATCAGTATGTATATCGGGGCAACTAATGTAAATAGAAAACATAATAGTGTGTTATTTCAACAATAAGAATTGGTGGGAATAAAAATAAATATTTGAGATAACAGATTATTGCTAATATAAGTATAATTTTCTCCTCTATGAAAGTCTGGTGTATCATCTTAATTACACAAATTAAATATCAGTTAATTTCATCAATAAGTTTTCTCAGTATTATGACTGAAATGTCAGGTCCATTACCAGAGAAAGAAACATTTTGTTTGTAACAGAGACTTGTATAAATCATCATATCTAGCCCATATGTAATATAAATTGAGTTAATACAGTATAGTTAAGGATTAGACTAAAGTATTCTTCATTATCTTATATATCAAAAAACAAACAAACAAACAAACAAAAAACACAAAAGAACCATGTAAGGTTTTGAAAAATATTACAGATCTGTGTAGGCAGGTTCATTTCCTTACAGATTTTGTTTGCCTTAAAAATGTTTGTTTCAGCGTCATATTGGTTGTCATTAAGTTCAAGCAAAGCCAAGGATAGCCACAGAGAAGATATTACCAGCTCTCCATAATGTATGTAATTTTAGGAAGATTAGAAACCTATGAACAATATTATTAAAAGACAGTGAAGGATAAAATGTACAGTATTTTAAATAAACACAGATATTTAGATATTTATGCCAGCTAGGAGCTAGAATGCTGTATTGAAAAAGGCTAAATTTCAAGAAATTTTCAAGTTTTAAGAAATTACAACTCTAACATTGAATCCTAAAATACATAAATGTTTGGAGAAACATTTGCTCAGTGAAAAAAGACAGATTAATAAAACCTTCAAAGTTCTTAACTTGTTAACAGTTAAAGGATCATATATTTTGTTTAAAAGTCTTATATCATGGTGTTAAAATTTCTTTCCATTTTCTTTTAAAAATAAACAAGAAACTTTTTCAAGTACATTAATTGCACTCACAATCGTGCATGAAACTGAAATATTGAAAAGGAGTGGAAATGCATTACTTTAAGCACTTTTCTTACAGTTAAAACCATTAAAATGTATTATACTGAAATAACAATACATTTAGATTACCAAGACAGTGACCTACTATTTAATAAATTGCTTAACAGAGGAAGGAATCTAGACCGACTTCAACTGACTGGCAAGTAACTGACTGATATACAGGCGACTAACAGTCTCAGGGTACCCTAAAAATATGCCTGGAGGGTAAGGAGAAAAATAAAAAATAAAACAAAATAAAAGAGAGAGAGAGAAGAATGTGAGAGAGAGAAAGGAATTATATTAATGAAAGAATGAAAAACAAAAAGTGCAATAAAAGGTTGACACGTAGAAAATTGTTGATACAGTACAATTTGATACACTTTAATGCTAATCACAGGCATAAAAATAATTTTCAAAATATTGATTCCTTAATTCATCTTAATTAATGCTTGCTTAAGCCCTGTGTTTCTTTTTCTTTATTTATTTAGTTAGTTTATTTTTTTATTAGGGCTTGTAGTAAGCAAAATATGTTAGCTACAAGTCAGATTAGAAATGGAAGAACAGATGGCTTGGCAAATGGAGCAACAAAACAGACTTTGTAGCATAAAACTTTGGGTTAAAACAGAATAGTGTAATTACTTAGGGGAAAGTAAACATAATAAGTAATAATAAAACATATCATCATATAATATCTATTACATAAACCAAAAGACAGTTGCCTCATATCTGAAAGAAATGTAGTACCATTACTAATTACACCCAGTACTTTTCGCAAATGGATTATATGATTTATGGAAACCATCAAACAATGTATAAATCAATAACATAGCTATAATTTACATTTACAACTTATAAACCAGTGAAATGACTTCTAGACATACATGATTTATAAACCTATCATGTGATTCAGTGTAGATGTCTGTCCACTGTTAAGAAAATCTAATTGCAATTATATCTGTTCTTAGGATCAGCTTTTAAAGTATTTTATAAATGGCCACAAACACTTTATGCACACCAGAAGTATTAATATCTTCTCCCAGCCTAGATTTTGAAAGTCCCGTGCAAAAATGTCACTTGCAGAAATAATTCCCGTTACTGTGAGACATTAATTTTATAATGTGGATGTCTAGATTGACATCACTTTTCTAAGACAAATGTATTCTTCTCCGAAAATTAAAATTGGGTGACGTGTTATAGTCAAGGGAAGGGCTGGCATCCAAAGGGACCCAAACAGGCTAGAGCAAAGGTCCAACAGGAACCTGACGAAATACAGCAATGAAAGCTTTAGAGCCTTTCACTTGGACAGACTAACCCTTGCAATGGTAAAAGTTGAGGACTGACTGGCAAGGTACCCACTCTGATGAAAAGAATTTGACAGTCCTGGTGGACTACAAGTAAGTCACTGGTCACCATCATTTGTTGTGATGAAAGCAAACAGCACACTGGGCTATATCAACAGGGGTGTATCCAGCAGGCTGAGGGAAGTGATTATTTGGTGCTCCTCAGTCCACATCTATAAGATTGTGCCCAGTATTGGGTCCTCCAGGAGTGATGATGAATTTGAGTTCAATGAAGGACCAACAAGATGGTCAGGAGCTGGCTCACTCACACTGTGAGGAGAGCCTGAGTGAGTCTGGCTTTACACAGACCAGTGAAGGGATAAATTTTGGCACCAGGGGATGGGTGCGCTAACAGCAACCTGCCAGTGCCTATGAGGCAAGAAGAAGACCAAACTAGGCTTCACACTGAGGTGTACATCAGGAAAATGAGATACAACAGTCATGAACTGAAACAGAGATTCTGACTAAATCTGAGGGGAAATAAAAACAACAACAACAACAAAATATGAGAATAAATTTCTCAGAGAGGTGGTGAAATCTTCATCCTTGGAGGTTTTCAAGACAAATAAATCCCCAAACAACTTGATATGAATTCAGAGATGTCCCTGGTTTGAGTACAAGTTTGGACTAGAGAAATACCAAGGGCCCTTAAATCTTCAGGGTTTTGATGACCTATGATTCTATGGTTTTGTTGTTGTTGTTGGTGGTGGTTTTCCTGTTTTGAAACATTTCAGTGTTCAGTAAGTGTTTTGGTTGGATGAAAATTAAAGTGTTATTCCAGAGAGAGAATGTGTTCTGTTTACATAGCAAGGTTTTGGTAGCAGGGGGCGTCAGGGATGGCCTCTGTGAGAAGAATGTAAAAGCTGCCCCATGTTAGATAAGGGCCAGTTTCAGCCGGATCCAAAAGGGACCCACTGCTGGATGGAGCCAAGCCAATAAGTGATGTTGTTTGTGCCTCTGTGAGAGCAGGTTTAAGAAAGGGAAAAAAAAAAAATGCTGCACAACAGCATCTGGGAGAGAGAAGAATGAAAAACAGCCCTGCAGGCACCAAGGTCAGTGCAGAAGGAGGGCAGGAGGTGCTCCAGTCATGGAGCAGCAGTTCCCCTGTGGCCTGTGGAGAGGCCTGGTGGAGCAGGCTGTCTCCCTGCAGCCCTTGGTGTCCCATGGCAGAGCAAATCTCCAAGCTTCAGCCCGTGGAGGAGCCCATGATAGAGCAGGTAGATCTGACCTAAGGGGGCTGCAGCCTGTGGAGAACCCCTGCCGGAGCAGACTCTAGGCCGGAGTTGGAGTCCATGGAGAGGAGCCCATGCAGGAGCAGGTGGTCTGTCTTTTGTTTGTTTGTTTGTTCTCACTGTTCTAGCTTGTTAGTAACAGGTAATAAATTTTTCTAATCTGTGTATGCTGGGTCTGTTTTGCCTGTGATTATAATTGTTATCTCCCTGTCCTCATCTCAACCCTTGAGCCCTTTTCGCCGTACTTTCTCTTTGTTTTCTGTTTGAGGAAGGAGAGTGAGAGAGCTGTTGTGGTGGAGCTCAGCTGCCCTGGGTGGGCAAAGACACCACAGGGAATAGACCAACAGTTATGTACCATTCTCTTAGGTGACCAACAACACTTTAGGTCTCAGTATTTGTTATCCCTGGGCTGAAACAAGGGTAGGAATTGCAAATGAAAGTGGTATTTTAGTAAATTTATGAAAATATATTGCTTTAACTGTTTTAAGCATAACAGTGAAAAATGTGTACATTCTTTTGTCCAAAATAAAATAATGCATGGCGTAGGGACCACATGGAGGCCAGGGTTCTTTTAGGATCAATAACTTATACTACTTTATTGAGGGCATAACTTCAACTCTCTTATTGAGGACAGGCTCCCTTCTTATACCATTCGCTCTACAACAGTACATTTAATTGGTCAACAACTTTGGCCGGCAACAGCAAACACCCAGCAACTTCCATATCTTAACGGCTGGAGAACAAGCAGTCCGAGACAGCAAGGCATCTCCTGAATCATCCTTCTTTGTTTCTTCTAAACTCTTTACATTCCTGATGGCCTCATTGTTAAGAGTCCGACGTTATCACCAACCGTGGGGCTTGTCGACCTCCCTGGCCACACTCCCACAAGAACGCACATACAGTAACACTCAAGGATAATCAGGTTTAAGTGACTAGAGATTATTAAAAAGAAATTCTGATGTGTGTATACTGGATCAGACATAAGCTGTTAACAAGAACTAATTCTGCAGCTGACAGCTTTGCCTGGATTTGGGTTTAGGAAAGTATAGGTGAGTGGATTATGTTTAGATTTTAATTCATCAGAGCTCATCAAGGAAAGACAAGAGTAATGAATTCCCAGCCTGTGTCTATTTTTGAGACAGAGGTCATGGGTCAAGTAACAATTGTAAATCTACTGTGGGTCAGTTTAGTTTGATTGAGATTTGGTGCAAACAAGGACCATAAGAGTAGTGTAAGGGTATGCTTATGGTTGGAACCTGGAGAGTTTCAGAGAGTTGGGAGCATTCAGCTTGGAGAAGAGGAGGCTCAGGGAGGATTTTATTGATATCTATAAAATAACTGAAGAGAGGATGCAAAGAAGATGGAGCCAGGCTGTTTTCAGTGGTGCCCACTACCAGGACAAGAGGCAATGGACATAAACCAGAACACAAGAGGTTCCTCCTGAACATCATGAAGCACTTCTTTACTGCGCAGGTGAAAGAGCACTAGCACAGGTTACCCAGAAGAGTTGTGGAGTCTCCCTCCTTGGCGATCTTAAAAAGTTGCCTCTGCATGGTCCTGCACAACCTCCTCTGGGTTTTCCTGCTTGAGTAGGGAGGGTTGGACCAGATGATCTCCAGAGGTCCCTTGTCAGTCTCAACCATTCTCTGTTTCTGTGGTTTGAATGAAACTAGCAAGAAACTCTGTGATTGGTATAAATATAGATTCAGACTTCAGTTTAAACTATGAGCCAACAGGAATAGACGAGATAGGTTTATTACCTTTTAAAGGTTAGATTGAGTGCTAGCCCAAACAGAAATCATCCATAAAAATTTAGTTCTGGAGGAGGCAGAATTGCTCTTTATCAGGTTTCTAAGATGGTATTAAGAACTGAAGCCAAGTAAATTGACCTTTGTACCAGACAAATTGACGGGAGATAAAGTCTGTAACTAATAAATATATGGATAAATATAATGTCTTGCGGATTCATTTCATACAGAGTTCTTTTTTTCAGAAAGCTTACCACAAGGTCATTTTCTAAAGGCTCTTAAAGAAACTAAGCTGTCATGTTATAAAAAGAGAAAGGGAACTATAAAAAGGAGAGCTATGTGGGATTTTTTTTTTTACTTTTATTTTTTTCAAAGTCTGAAAAAGACAGCTAAAAGAGTAACATCTTTGCAGGCACAATGAAGACTACTTACAGACAAGTGTCCTGGATGTTTTGAATGAATACATACCAGCTATCAAAAAAAGACTTGACAAAGCCCAGAAGGAGTTTGACAAGGGTAAAAGAGGTCAAAAGAAGCAAGAAAGCTTTCAGAAAATATTTCTAATCAAATGAGAAAAATGGAAAACAAACATGAGCATTTGTTGGATAAAATAAGATGAACAAAGAAGATTAAGGATCATCTTGGAAATATCATAAGAGTTTAAGAAAGCATTCTTCAAACATGTCAGGATCAAAACACCTACAAAAAGGACAATAGGGCCAATAGGTGGTATTGGAAGAGCACTTATAAAGATATGTTGCAGAAAAACAATGGGATGCTTTTCATAGTGTTCACCACAGAGTATCTAGTTAGAAACTTTCTGTTAGAGACTCATCAGAAAATCTGCCTCAGACTGAAGTGTTTTTGAAATATATTATGAAAAATAATAAAAAAGTAAAAACAAAGGCAAAACCAGAAACAAAAGCAAAACCAAAATCCTCATGGAATATTATCAAAACTCAGGAGTAAAAAGTGTAGTTACACTGAAACCAGTTAAACCAATTCAGGTTTAGGGAAGCTCGGACAGCCCCTAAAACTCTCATTTCCATGTCAATGCAAAGCCTGTCACCTTTTACTAGTGTTCTGCACCAAGGGAGTAGTAGTTCTTGTTACGTCTCAGTAAGAAGGCACTGATGCTCAAAGCTGGTTAATTAGTTCACGGAGTAAAAGATGGAAAAAATAGAAAGAGTGAGGTTTTCTGGGAGTATTATGTTCTTACACAGGAGAGAACTCTTATGAGCAGTATATCCAGGTAGTATTGTTAAAAGCGGCATTTTCTGCTGCCATGGGATATGCTCAGATTACATAGTGGTCACTCATGCTAACATACAGATCTATATAACCAAGACCTATGGTTAAACTCTGCCTAGATTCTGCCTGAAAGTACTGTCAGCTGTTTGCTATGTCTTCTGCAGTTGCACACTACAATTAGTAGTGACAAAAAAAAAAAAAAAAAAAAAAAAATTACTGTGAAATGCTGAACTATTAATTGTGGCATATAGACTCTCTCTAAACACTTAGAAAAAGCTGCTAGTGACTGTTTTGGTTTGGTTTGGTTTGGTTTTGGTTTTGGTTTCTTTTAAAAAGTTCTCTGAGGTAGGTGCAAGGAACTGAAAACTAATAAGTCAGATCTATATGCTGGAAAAATGAGAAGAAACTATATTATTAAAAAAAAAAAAAGGACAAAAAAAAAGAAAAAAAAAAAGAATGACAGAAATCTTACCTATTTGGGAAGAATCAGCACAACTGTTATAAAAAAAAAAAAAATCAGAACTGATTGGAGTTCTTGAAAGAATTTTCTTATATTCTTAAATGTCCTTTGTGGATTAATAAAGTGTTAAACAGTATAAGAGAGGAAGCAGGAATCAGCAACCGTCTTGAACAAAGGAAAAGGTTTTCAGGAATCTATGACCTGAGGAGCGCTTTTTAACATTGATTTGGAGAAGTCTGAAAAGTGAGATGAAAAAGTTTGCTGATGATACAAAGTTATTCTGGAAAAGTTAACTATAAAGAATAAAATTTGATGATACAGTATATAATAGAGATGAAGTGGTAGGCAAAATTCAAAGTTGATACATGCAGAAATAATATATTCCACTTACCTTTTGATACCTAGATAAGAAAAATCAGAAGTATTCAGAAAGAGCTATTGTCTCTAATGAAGTTACATATACTCAGGAAAGACATGAAGATGTAATTGTATGTATTTTCCTGAAAACACCATCTCCTTGATTAGGAGAGACCAAAACAGCAAATAGAATTTTGAGAATGGTTACGGAAGAAATAATGAATAAACAAAAATGTGCTGCTATGATATAATATTCCTGCATTTCAAATATGATCTGCAGTTACAATTATACGATCAGAAGACCATACTTTATGATTCAGACTAAGGAAGTAGGATGATAAGATGTGTGTAATAGAATCTTTACATGAAAAGAACTCTTCAGCCTAGAAAAGACATTATTGAATGTTGGCATGAAAAACAGAACAAAACAAAACAAAACAAAACACAATTTAATGGCAAATTTCACTAAAAAAAAAAACAACACAGGTAAAAAGAAGAAACTTCTCACTCTGTAAAAACAAGTCAACACCTAATGCAATGATATAGAACAAGATTTAGAACAACAAAAAAATAAAAGGCAAAAAGTTTCTTTTGCACTCTGCTAACTACATCTTAGAGCACTTTGTGAAAGATTGCTCTTAAAGTGAAAGTATAAATAGGCACTCCTATGAAAGATATTGAGACTGATGATCTAGCCAGAACTCCAGAAAAGTAAGTTCCTGATCTATTTTTGACAGAAGGTGGAAAGGTATAGCAGCAGAAGGATCTCTCTGAGATCCTTGCTCAGTTGACAACACCACCAGGGACACCATTTGAGGCTAGACAGACATTTGGGCTAGACAGACAGTATTTCTTTAGCATAGATATGTAGTCTAAAATTTGTAGAACTTTCATGAGGAAAGAAAAAAAAAAAGGCAAAGAAAAATTCCACAGAAAAAGCACAAGATTTCCTATAACCTAAATTTAAATTTTTAAAAACCATAGCTTTTGGTTAACCTAGGCATCTAGATTGCTTCTTGAGACATTTGGGTGAAAAGAGACCTCCAGGCCAGAGGGAGCTATTTCACTTCGCCGACAATGGGTATGTACCTTAGAAAGAAATTAATTCAACTACCTAACTTTCCTTTAAGTTTTCAAATGGGAAAGGATGGATATCTTTAATATCTGATTTTTTTAAAGGTCACCTGCTAGTTTTAAAGGGATTTATATTCTTTAAGTGGGACCCTGACAAAGAAAGTGCAATTGTTGATGCTATCCCAGCAATACCACCCAGAGATTCATATGTTTTCCAGAATTTTTTCTTCTAACAAGAGATTTTTATTTTCAGCACAAATACAACAAAAGCAAACAAGATTTTCCCAATGGGGGCATAAAAAAAAATATTGTTTGGGGTGGAAAGCTAGAAATAATGCTGTCTGGAGAACCAAAACTTAGGATTTGACAACTGCTGCAATGTTTGTCAAGAAATAATTTTCTATTGTTCCGAAAAATTGCCCTTAATTTAAAGAACAGATCATTAAATTAAGCTACTTCCAAATGATTCACTGTAATTAAAGTGTTAACGTGGAAACTGTTTGGCTATTTGATTAAACAGTAGTCCAGCAACTGAAGATGTTTCTCCAATGCCACAGGAAGTGTTTTTGCATTTTCATTAGACAGTGGTTGAATGGAAAACAAAACCTGTTCTTACCTTGAAAATATGAACATTAGATTTCCATTTTCATCACCATTCAGATAAATATCCATTTTTACCTAAACACTGTTTTGGTATCCATTTTTTTTCTGTTAACATTCAAATGCCTAATTGGTTCATTTGGTCTTAGTCTGATCCTGAACTGACTTAATGAAATTTTAATTTAGGTCCTCGATTATATTTCAAATAAATAACCTTAAATTAAAATTATTGAACTGGGAAATACCACCATCACCATTTTAGAGATGATCCCTCAGAAAAGAGCATCTTTACTTGAATTAAGCTCCTTATGCAGCTATCTTTCGTACACATCACACATGAATCAATCCACTATTAATTCTTTCTTGGTGAGTCTGTAAAGTCTTCAGACCACCAAAATTTTTCCAATTATTCAATCATTTGAAACAAGTTTTAAAGGCAAGTTTTGATCAAGGACAGGACGTATTTATTTAAAGGCTGTTGGGACCAGATTTCTGCATGACTACAAAGCAATGGGTGAACTGGCTTATTTAGTAGAAGTAGTTATTTTAAAATTAAACCTTTACACTTTCATTTGATTATAGTACTGATATTCTCAATATTTTAATCTGTAATTCCACACAGATGGATTGTTGAAACCAAAAGAGGTACTCTGGTGTGAGACTGGTTTTGCTGATATGTAGCTGTTATGTAACTGTTTTATGTTCCTAAAAAGTCACCTGGAGTTAAACAGTTTTGATTTTCCTTCCTTCCTTCCTTCCTTCCTTCCTTCCTTCCTTCCTTCCTTCCTTCCTTCCTTCCTTCCTTCCTTCCTTCCTTCTTTCCTTCCTTCCTTCCTTCCTTCCTTCCTTCCCTCCTTCCTTCCTTCCTTCCTTCCTTCCTTTTTTTCAACTCATTGAATGCCTTTTGTTGTTGTTCTCCAAATTTTTAATACAAGTTTGCCACTGAAATCAGTGTTCCTGAAGTTATTTGGAAGAGTTTTAGGCATCTTCTTAAAGTACATTTTAGAAAAATAATGAATGACCTTCCTTGTGTTACCTTGAAGAAAAATATAACTGTTGTGTTGGCTATTTTAGGCTGTTGATCCTAGGAGAATATGGAGAAATTACACTGTACAAGCTTTACAATTCATCTCCTCGTCAGAATAATGAAGTAGGACATCAGGCATTCAATTGCAACCCATTGGCTGCACCTTGGGTGTGCTGACTCAACATCTGTAGTCAAGGATGGAAGCAGAAGATGATAACTTACATATTAGAATCATAAAATGCTGAAATTGCTGGAGAATAGGCAAAATACATTTTTTCTTTCTGGTTTAAAAAAAATGCACACAATTTCAAAAGAGAAAACGAAAGAGGATACGACAGTTGTTAAAAAATTAACCATGCCATCAGTAGTTCAGGTTAAACATATTAAAAATTACTACTTTAAAAATAGGAACTAATTCTTATTCAAGCTTTCTATTTAATGTAGTCCAGATGGGAAAACACAAAAGAGAATGTAAATAAAGGGGAACATACTGGGGGCAGAAAAAGAAAGACATAGTCATAGATTTATTTTTAACTGTTCTTAAAATGACAGTTGGTCTTTTATCTGGTTTGGTCATTGTTATACCTTAAGATTTAACTGTCTACCCTAGTAGAAAGATTTTCAGTTTGTTTGTGTGTGGTGGTTTTACCCTGCTGAGCAGCTGAACTCCACCACAGTTAGTATCTCACTTCCCCTCCTCAAAGAAAAAGGGGGAGCAAATACGATGGAAGGGACTCAAGGGTAGAGATAAGGACAGGGAGATCACTCAACAATTACTGCCATAGGCAAAACAGACTCAGCATAGAGAGATTAGTATAATTTATTGCCTATAACTGGTAGACTGTAAGAGTAACTAAAAGCAAACCAAAAACACCTTCCCCACATCCACCCCTCTTCCACCTTATCCCCCAAGCAGTGCAGGGGAACAGGAAATGGGGGCTGCGGTCAGTCCCTAACACTTCGTCTCCGCCATTCCTTCACAGTTACTCTCTGCCCCTGCTCCATGTGGGGTCCCTCCCACGGGATGCCATCCTTCCAGAACTGATCCTGCAGGGGCTTCCCACAGGCAGCAGCTCTTCAAGAACTGCTCCCACATGGGTCCATACCACGGGATCCATCTACCAGGAGCAAACTGCTCCAGCATGGGTCCCCCATGGGCGGCAGCTCCCCCCAGACCCCCTGCTCTTGCATGGGCTCCTCTCCACGGGCTGCAGCTCTGGCCCAGGGCCTGCTCCTGCAGGGGCCCTCCATGGGCCGCAGCCTCCTCCAGGCCACATCCACCTGCTCCACATGGGCTCCTCCACAGGCTGCAGCATGGAGATCTGCTCTGCCATGGTACACCATTGGCTGCAGGGGTACAGCCTGCTCTACCATGAGCCTCTCCACGGGCTGCAGGGGAACTTTTGCTCTGACACCTGGAGCACCTCCTCCTCCTCCTCCTCCTCCTTGGTGGCAGACCTTGGTGTCTGCAGGGCTGTTTCTCTCACATTTTCTTGCTCCTCCAACCAGCTGCTGTTGTGCAGCAGTTTTTTCCCTTTCTGAAATCTGCTCTCACAGAGGTGCAACCAACATTGCTCTCTGGCTCAGCTCTGTCCAGAAGTGGGTCCCTTTTGGAGCTGGCTGGAGCTAGCTCTTAACTAACATGGGGCAGCTTCTGGGCTCTGCTGAGAGTCTCCTTCTGTTACTAAACCCTTGCCACTAAAACTCAATACAGTGTTTTAAAGCTTTAAACTTTCATTGTTAGACAGTTTAATGTGTAAGCATGTACCTAAGCATAGTTACAGTGAAGAAAACAATCTCAGATGACTATCAAACTATGGGACTGTCAAATTGGAAGTATGTTCTCTCTATATATCTTTTTTTCACTCAGTTAGCTTTTTCTATGGAAATTATTTAATCATATATTTAAGAGGGGCTATGCATTTGAATAGATAATTGTGCATTATAGACTTCCTGTATTTTTACTTTCCTGTCTTAGGGAACTTGAGAGCACAGAGACCGAGTAAGTAACTGTGGTGGTTTTACCGTGCTAGGCAGCTGAACTCCACAACCGCTCTCTCACTCCACCTCCTTAGCTGAGGAGGGGAAGAAGTAAAGGAAAGAACAACTCACAGGTTGAGATAAGGATAATTTAATTAAAGGGAAAAAAAATAATTGTTAAAGAAAGATTATTATTAATTAAACAACTTAACTACAGGGAAAAAAAAAGGAAAGGGGAAAAGGGAGGGGGAAAGGGAAAAAACAAAACAAAACAAAACAAGTAAAGGCTATGTGGAAGTGCAGAGGAAAGAAATTACTCTCTACTTTCCACAAATGAGCGATGCTTGACCACGTCCTTGAAGCAGGGCCTTAACGCACGTAGCCGGTGTTTGGGAGGACAGACGTTTTCGCAACAAGAGCCCACCCCTACCCTCTTCTTCCTTTTTCCACCTTTTATTGCTGTGTGTGACATCATATGGTATGGAATATCCCTTTGGTTGGTTTAGGTCAGCTGCCCTGGTGATGTTTCTTTCTCACTTTTTTGCCCACCCCCTAGGAGGGTTAGAGGGAGTCCTGATGCTGTGCCAGCACTGCTCAGCAGCAGACACAACGCTGGTGTGATATCTCTGCTGTTCTAGCTACAAGTGCAGAGCACAGCACTGTATGGGCTGCTGCAGGGAAAGTTCACATCCCAGACAGACCCAGTACAGTAACACATTTATCTACTGATTGATTGCTGTCTTGATCAATAAACTGGTTGAGCCGAATGTGACTTATTTCTTGAAATATTACTAACCAAGTAATACTCAGCTGCCAAAATTAAAAAACCTATTTGACAGTTAGTTTTCATATTTAGACATTTAATCCAAATTCCAGAAAACAACATTATACCTCTTCAAACAATTCCATGAAAAAAAAAAAAAAGAAGATATGATGTTGTATTTTACTTTGTTAAAAGCAGTAAGATCTGGTAAATTCAGTAAGGTTAATGGAGTTGAATTTAAGAACAGTATAGGTAACTGTGTAGGCTTAGAGAGATCTTTTACCTTATGACTGACAAAATGATCCACAAAACCACATAAACTTGTCATAAAATCATCTCCAGTTTACCTTTTGTGTGGCAGGGGCATCAGATTGTTAGTGATTGTGGTGGGTTGACTTTGTCTGAATGTCAGGTGTCCATGAAGCCGTTCTCTTGCTCTCCCTTCTCAACAGGACGGGGAGAAAAACTGATAAAAAAGTTTGTGAGACAGAGATAAAGATGGGGAGATCACGCAGCAATTACCAAGATGTACAAAACAGACTCAGTTTGGGGAAAATTAATTTACCATGCTGCCAGTTAAATATAGAATCATAGAATCATAGAATATCCCAAGTTGGAAGGGACCCATGAGGATCATCAAGTCCAACTCCTGGCACCGCACAGGTCTGCCCAAAAGTTTAGACCATGTGCCTAAGTGCACAGTCCAATCCCTTCTTAAATTCACAGAATCACAGAATCACAGAATCATCTAGGTTGGAAGAGACCTCCAAGATCATCTAGTCCAACCTCTGTCCTAACACTAACAAGACCTCCACTAAACCATATCACTAAGGACTACATCTAAACGTCTTTTAAAGACCTCCAGGGATGGCGACTCAACCACTTCCCTGGGCAGCCCGTTCCAATGCCTAACAACCCTTTCAGTAAAGAAGTTCTTCCTAATATCCAACCTAAACCTCCCCTGGCGCAACTTTAGCCCATTCCCCGTCATCCTGCCACCAGGCACGTGGGAGAATAGACCAACCCCCACCTCTCTACAGCCTCCTTTAAGGTACCTATAGAGACCGATGAGGTCTCCCCTGAGCCTCCTCGTCTCCAGGCTAAACAACCCCAGTTCCCTCAGCCGCTCCTTGTAAGACTTGTTCTCCGGATCCCTCACCAGCTTCGTTGCCCTTCTCTGGACTCTCTCGAGCACCTCCATGTCCTTCTTGTAGCGAGGGGCCCAAAACTGAACACAGTACTCGAGGTGCGGCCTCACCAGAGCTGAGTACAGGGGGACAATCACTTCCCTAGACCTGCTGGCCACACTGCTTCTTATACAAGCCAGGATGCTGTTGGCCTTCTTGGCCACCTGAGCACACTGCTGGCTCATATTCAGCCGACTATCAACCAGTATTCCCAGGTCCTTCTTGGCCAGGCAGCTTTCCAACCACTCATCTCCCAGCCTGTAGCTCTGCTTGGGGTTGTTGCGCCCCAGATGCAGGACCCGGCACTTGGCCTTGTTGAACCTCATACAGTTGACCTCAGCCCATCGGTCCAGCCTATCCAGATCCTTCTGCAGAGCCTTCCTTCCCTTGAGCAGATCGACACACGCACCTAACTTGGTGTCATCTGCAAACTTACTGAGGGTGCACTCGATCCCCCACTCGATCCACTCCAGCACTGAGCCCTGGGGGACTCCACTAGTAACCGGCCTCCAACTGGATTTGACTCCATTCACCGCAACTCTTTGGGCCCGGCCATCCAGCCAGTTTTTAACCCAACGAAGCGTACACCAGTCCAAGCCACGAGCAGCCAGTTTCTTGAGGAGAATGTTGTGGGAAACGGTGTCAAAAGCCTTACTGAAGTCAAGGTAGATCACATCCACAGCCTTCCCCTCATCCACCAGGCGCGTCACTTGGTCATAGAAGGAGATAGGTTCGTCAAGCAGGACCTACCTTTCATAAACCCATGCTGACTGGGCCTGATCGCCTGCTTGCCCTTCAAGTGCCGCGTGACGACATTCAAGATAATCTGCTCCATGAGCTTCCCTGGCACTGAGGTCAAACTAACAGGCCTATAGTTCCCCGGGTCTACCCTCCGGCCCTTCTTGTAGATGGGCGTCACATTTGCTAGCCGCCAGTCGACTGGGACCTCTCCTGATAGCCAGGACTGCTGATAAATGATGGAAAGTGGCTTGGCCAGCTCCTCCGCCAGTTCTCTCAGTACCCTCGGGTGGATCCCATCCAGCCCCATCGACTTGCGTACATCCAAGTGCTGTAGCAGGTCGCCAACCATTTCCTCATGGATAGTGAGGGCCACATCCTGCTCCCCATCCCCTTCCACCAGCTCAGGGTACCGGGTATCCAGAGAACAACTGGTCTTGCTGCTAAAGACTGGGGCAAAGAAGGCATTGAGTACCTCAGCCTTTTCCTCATCTTTTGTAACTAAGTTTCCCCCCGCATCCAGTAAAGGATGGAGATTCTCCTTAGTCCTCCTTTTTGTGTTGATGTATTTATAAAAACGTTTTTTGTTATCTTTAACGGCAGTAGCCAGATTGAGCTCCAGATGAGCTTTGGCCTTTCTAATTTTATCCCTGCACAGCCTCGCAACATCCTTATAGTCCTCTTGAGTAGCCCGCCCTCTTTTCCAAAGATTATAAACCCTCCTTTTTCTCCTAAGCTCGAGCCACAACTCTCTGTTCAGCCAGGCCGGTCTAGTTCCGCGCCGGCTCGTCTTTGGGCATGTGGGAACAGACCGCTCCTGAGCCATTAAGATTTCCTTCTTGAAGAGTGCCCAGCCTTCCTGGAATCCTTTGCCCTTCAGAACCTCCTCCCAAGGGACTCTGCCAACCAGTGTCCTGAACAGCTCAAAGTCAGCCCTCCGGAAGTCCAAGACAGCGGTTTTACTGGTCCCCTTCCTGACTTCGCCAAGAATAGAGAACTGAACCATTTCGTGGTCACTCTGCCCAAGACAGCTCTCGACCACCACATCTCCCACCAGTCCGTCACTGTTTGTGAACAGAAGGTCTAGCGGGGCACCTCCCCTGGTAGGCTCTCTAACCAGCTGCATCAGGAAGCTATCTTCCACGCTCTCCAGAAGCCTCTTAGACTGCTTTCTCTGGGCTGTGTTGTGCTTCCAGGATACGTCTGGGAAGTTGAAGTCCCCCACAAGAACAAGCGCTGACGATTTCGTGGCTTCTGCCAGCTGCCTGTAGAACTCCTCATCTGTCTCCTCATCCTGGTTCGGTGGTCTATAACAGACCCCCACCAGGATGCTTGCCTTCTTGGCCTTCCCTCTGATCCTAACCCGAAGAGACTCAACCTTATCATTCCCAGCCTCAAGTTCCTCAACATCAAAACACTCTCTAATATAGAGAGCCACACCACCACCCCTTCTGTGCCGCCTGTCCCTTCTGAAGAGCCTATAGCCAGGCATTGCAGCACTCCAGTCATGAGAGTGGTCCCACCACGTTTCCGTGATGGCAACCAAGTCATAGCCTTCCTGCTGCACGATGGCTTCCAGCTCCTCTTGTTTGTTACCCATGCTGCGTGCATTAGTGTAGATGCACTTCAGTCGAGCCATTGTCTTCTTCCCCGGCTTTGCCATTGTTCCCCCTGGCACAGCTCCAACAAGCCTTATTTCAGCCCCGTCCCCCTTCTTTCCTAGTTTAAAGCCCTCTCAACGAGCCCTGCCAGCTCCTGGGCTAGTGTCCTGGTTTCAGTTAGCACAGAGTTAATTTTCCTCCTAGTAACTGGCAGGGTGCTATGTTTTGGATTAGAATGAGAAGAGCGCTGATAACATGCTGATGTTTTAATTGTTGTAGAGCAGTGCTTACACCAAGCCAAGGACTTTTCAGCCTCGCTCTGTCCTGCTAGTGAGCAGGCTAGGGATGCAGCAGGAGCTGGGAGGGGACAGACCCAGGACAGCTGACCCAAACTGGCCAAAGGGGTATTCCATACCATCTGACGTCATGCTGAACAATATATAGGGGTGGCTAGCCAGGGTGGAGGGGGGGGCCGGCTGCTCGGAGATAGGCTGGGCATCGGTCAACGGGTGGTGAGCAATTGCATTGTGCATCACCTATTTCGTACACATTAATACTATTATTATTATTATTGTTATTATTGTTATTATTTTTCTTGTCTTAATAAACTGTCTTTATCTCAACTCACAGACTTCACTTTCCCGTTTCTCTCCCCCATCCCGGAGAGGGAGGGGGGGAGGGTGAGCGAATGGCTGTGTGGTGTTTGGCTGCCAGCTGGGCTAAACCACAACAGTCCATTTGGTGCCCAACGTGGGGCCGTTCCAGCTCCTGCAGCCGTCCCGGCTCCAGCTCCCGCAGCCGTTCCAGCTCCAGCTCCCGCAGCCGTCCCGGCTCCAGCTCCCGCAGCCGTTCCGGCTCCCACAGCCGTTCCAGCTCCTGCAGCCGTCCCGGCTCCAGCTCCCGCAGCTGTTCCAGCTCCCGCAGCCGTCCCGGCTCCAGCTCCCGCAGCCGTTCCGGCTCCCGCAGCTGTTCCGGCTCCCACAGCCGTTCCAGCTCCCGCAGCCGTTCCCACTCCTGTGGCTGGGTCAGAGAAACGAACTGTAGCAGTGCAAGTTGCCCCTGCAGAGGGTACTCCAGCCCCTGTGGCAGACCCTGTGGCTGGGTCGGAGAAACGAACTGTAGCAGTGCAAGTTGTCCCTGTAGAAAAGGTGAAAAAATGGTATAGAGACTCAGGTTGTTTAGAACGCAGAAACTCTTCTGCTAAGTCTGGGTGTGGAGAAGACGAGGCTGGGCCATCAAGTGTGCAGGAGGATGAAGATGAGGATGAGGATGTCAGTAAGTCAACAGTAACTACCCGAACCCTATACCAGCGTGAGCTACGAGATGTGCGAAAAGATTTTGGTCGCTGTATAGGTGAACAGCTTGTCACCTGGCTGCTCCGGTGCTGGGACACTGGAGCCAATGGTGTGAAATTAGAGGGCAGGGAAGCCAAGCGGTTGGGATCCCTTGCTAGAGATGCAAGCATTGACAAAGCAATTGGAGATGGAGCACGATCTCACAGCCTCTGGAGGCGTCTCCTGTTAGCTGTGAAGGGAAGGTATCCCTACAAGGAAGAACTTGTATGTCTACCAGTCAAGTGGACCACCATGGAGAAGGGAATTCAGTACCTGAGGGAATTAGCCGTACGGGAAGTAATTTATAAGGACTTAGACGATGCACAAACATCCACAGATCCAGATGAATTCCAGTGTACTCGACCCATATGGCGGAAGTTTGTACGGAATGCACCATCAACATGGGCCAGCACATTGGCAATAATAACCTGGAAAGATGGTGAAGATCCCACAGTGGGTGAAATGGCTAAACAACTCCGGGAGTACGAAGGAAATCTCTCCTCTTCCCTACAGGCCTGCGTCTCGGCTGTGGAGAAACTCTCTGAAGAGTTCCACCAACTTAAAGAGGATTTATCTTCCCCCCCACCTGAACAAACCAGTGGCCACCAACTAAAAGAGAATACTTTGGAGAAACTTTTTGAAGAGGTCCACCAACTTAAAGAGAATTTATGTTCCCCCCCACCTGAACGAACCAGTGGCCACCAACTAAAAGAGAATACTTTGGAGAAACTTTTTGAAGAGGTCCACCAACTTAAAGAGAGTTTATTTTCTTCCCCACCTGTACAAACCAGCGTCTCGGCTATTAGGGGTAAACGTGCATCCGTGCAAAGAAGACAATATGGTGGGTACACACCCCGCGCCACCCTGTGGTTTTACCTACGTGACCATGGAGAGGACATGAGAAAATGGGATGGAAAATCTACTGAGACCCTAGAGGCACGGGTACGTGAGTTGCAAAAGAAAACAATCGGGAGAAAGGGGTTCTCTGAAAAGTTTGCTGCTCCAACTTCTAGCAGGCAGTCTTTTAAACACAGAAATGAAGATTCTGACCAGGACTAGAGGGGCCCTGCCTCCAGCCAGGGGGAGGAAAGGGACAACCGAGTTTATTGGACTGTGTGGATTCGATGGCCTGGCACGTCTGACGCACAGAAGTATAAGGCTCTAGTAGACACCGGTGCACAATGTACTCTAATGCCATCAAGCTGTAAAGGGCCAGAGCCCATCTGTATTTATGGCGTGACAGGGGGATCCCAGCAGTTAACTGTATTGGAAGCTGAAGTGAGTCTAACCGGAAATGAGTGGCAAAAGCACTGTATTGTGACTGGCCCGGATGCTCCGTGCATCCTTGGCATAGACTATCTTAGAAGAGGATATTTCAAGGACCCAAAAGGGTTCCGCTGGGCTTTTGGCATAGCTGCCTTAGAGACAGAGGACATTAAACAGTTGTCTACCTTGCCCGGTCTCTCAGAGGACCCTTCTGTTGTGGGGTTGCTGAGGGTTGAAGAACAGCAAGTGCCAATCGCTACCACAACTGTGCACCGGCGGCAATATCGCACCAACCGAGACTCCCTGATTCCCATCCACGAGCTAATTCGTCAACTGGAGAGCCAAGGAGTGATCAGCAAGACCCATTCACCTTTTAATAGTCCCATATGGCCAGTGCGAAAGTCTAATGGTGAGTGGAGACTAACAGTGGACTATCGTGGCCTGAACGAAGTCACGCCACCACTGAGTGCTGCAGTGCTGGACATGCTAGAACTCCAGTACGAACTGGAATCAAAGGCAGCCAAGTGGTATGCCACAATTGATATTGCTAATGCATTTTTCTCCATCCCTCTAGCAGCAGAGTGCAGGCCACAGTTTGCTTTCACTTGGAGGGGAGTCCAATATACTTGGAATCGGCTGCCCCAGGGGTGGAAACATAGCCCTACCATTTGCCATGGACTGATCCAGTCTGCGCTGGAGCAGGGGGAGGCTCCTGAACACCTGCAGTACATCGATGACATCATTGTGTGGGGTGACACTGCAGAGGAAGTTTTCGAGAAAGGGAGAAAATAGTCCAAATCCTTCTGAAGGCCGGTTTTGCCATAAAACAAAATAAAGTTAAAGGACCTGCACGAGAGATCCAGTTTTTAGGAATAAAATGGCAAGATGGACGTCGTCAAATCCCAATGGATGTGATCAACAAAATAACAGCTATGTCTCCACCAACTAGCAAGAAGGAAACACAAACTTTCCTAGGTGTCGTGGGGTTTTGGAGAATGCATATTCCAAATTACAGTCTGATTGTAAACCCGCTCTACCAAGTAACTCGTAAGAAGAATGCTTTTGAATGGGGCCGTGAGCAACGACAAGCCTTTGAACAAATTAAACAGGAAATAGTTCATGCAGTAGCCCTTGGGCCAGTCCGAACAGGACCAGATGTAAAGAATGTGCTCTACACCGCAGCCGGGGAGAATGGTCCCACCTGGAGCCTCTGGCAGAAAGAACCTGGGGAAACTCGAGGTCGACCCCTGGGGTTTTGGAGTCGGGGATACAGAGGATCTGAGGCCCGCTATACTCCAACCGAAAAGGAGATATTGGCAGCATATGAGGGAGTTCGATCTGCTTCGGAAGTGGTCGGTACTGAAGCGCAACTCCTCCTGGCACCCCGACTGCCGGTACTGGGTTGGATGTTCAAAGGAAGGGTCCCCTCTACACATCATGCAACTGATGCTACATGGAGCAAGTGGGTTGCACTGATTACTCAGCGGGCTCGAATAGGAAACCCCAGTCGCCCAGGAATCCTGGAAGTGATTATGGACTGGCCAGAAGGCAAATACTTTGGGATATCATCAGAGGAGGAGGTGGTCCGTGCTGAAGAAGCCCCACTGTACAACAAGCTACCAGAAAATGAGAAGAAATATGCCCTGTTCACTGATGGGTCCTGTCGTATTGTGGGAAAGCATCGGAGATGGAAAGCTGCTGTATGGAGTCCTACACGACGAGTTGCAGAAGCTGCTGAGGGAGAAGGTGAATCGAGTCAGTTTGCAGAAGTGAAAGCCGTTCAGCTGGCCTTAGATATTGCTGAACGAGAAAAGTGGCCAGTTCTCTATCTCTATACTGATTCATGGATGGTGTCAAATGCCTTGTGGGGGTGGCTACAGCAATGGAAGCAGAACAACTGGGAACGCCGGGGCAAACCCATCTGGGCTGCTGCATTGTGGCAAGATATTGCTGCCCGGGTAGAGAACCTGGTTGTAAAGGTACGCCATGTAGATGCTCATGTGCCCAAGAATCAGGCTACTGAAGAACATCAAAACAACCAGCAGGTGGATCAGGCTGCTAAGATTGAAGTGGCTCAGGTGGACCTGGACTGGCAACATAAAGGTGAATTATTTATAGCCCGATGGGCCCATGACACCTCAGGCCATCAAGGTAGAGATGCAACATACAGATGGGCTCGTGACCAAGGGGTGGACCTGACCATGGACACTATAGCACAGGTTATTCATGATTGTGAAACATGTGCTGCAATTAAACAAGCCAAACGGTCAAAGCCTCTCTGGTATGGAGGACGATGGCTGAAATACAAATATGGAGAGGCCTGGCAGATTGATTATATCACACTCCCCCAAACCCGCAACGGCAAGCGCCACGTACTTACAATGGTGGAAGCAACCACCGGATGGCTGGAAACATATCCTGTGCCCCATGCCACCGCCCGGAACACTATCCTGGGCCTTGAAAAGCAAGTCCTATGGCGACATGGCACCCCAGAAAGAATTGAGTCAGGCAATGGGACTCATTTCCGAAACAACCTTATAGACACTTGGGCCAAAGAACATGGTATTGAGTGGGTGTATCACATCCCTTATCATGCACCAGCCTCCGGGAAAGTTGAACGATACAATGGACTGTTAAAGACTACACTGAAAGCAATGGGTGCTGGGACATTCAAAAATTGGGAACACATTTGGCAAAGGCCACCTGGTTAGTCAATACTAGAGGATCTGCCAACCGAGCTGGACCTGCCCAATCAAACCTGTTACGCACTGTAGAAGGGGATAAAGTTCCTGTAGTGCACGTAAGAAACATGCTGGGTAAGACAGTCTGGGCTACTCCCGCCTCAGGAAAAGGCAAGCCCATTCGTGGGATTGCTTTTGCTCAGGGACCTGGATGCACTTGGTGGGTAATGCAAGAGAATGGGGAGGTCCGGTGTGTACCTCAAGGGGACCTAATACTGGGTGAGAATAGCCCATGAGTTGAATTATAGTATGTTAATTATCATATAACACTGTATGTCATCGCTACCATGGTTGCTATATATCATAGATGAAAATGGTGATTAATTAGAAGGTATTGGAAAGAGTGTAACCTGAGCATGACATAAATGGTATGGAATAAGGGGTGGATATCTGTCCTGGTTTCAGTTAGCACAGAGTTAATTTTCCTCCTAGTAACTGGCAGGGTGCTATGTTTTGGATTAGAATGAGAAGAGCGCTGATAACATGCTGATGTTTTAATTGTTGTAGAGCAGTGCTTACACCAAGCCAAGGACTTTTCAGCCTCGCTCTGTCCTGCTAGTGAGCAGGCTAGGGATGCAGCAGGAGCTGGGAGGGGACAGACCCAGGACAGCTGACCCAAACTGGCCAAAGGGGTATTCCATACCATCTGACGTCATACTGAACAATATATAGGGGTGGCTAGCCGGGGTGGAGGGGGGGGCCGGCTGCTCGGAGATAGGCTGGGCATCGGTCAACGGGTGGTGAGCAATTGCATTGTGCATCACCTATTTTGTACACATTAATACTATTATTATTATTATTGTTATTATTGTTATTATTTTTCTTGTCTTAATAAACTGTCTTTATCTCAACTCACAGACTTCACTTTCCCGTTTCTCTCCCCCATCCCGGAGAGGGAGGGGGGGAGGGTGAGCGAACGGCTGTGTGGTGTTTGGCTGCCAGCCGGGCTAAACCACAACAGCTAGGATCCGTTTTCCCCTTGGAGATAGGGACCCGTCTGCGGTCACCAGGCCGGGTGCCGAGTAAAGCGCCCCATGGTCAAAAAACCCAAAATTTCTGTCTTGGCACCAGCCTCTGAGCCACATGTTAATCAGGTGGGCTTTCTGTGTCCTCTCGGTACCCCTCCCTGCCACTGCAGGGATGGACGAAAACACCACCTGTACTCCCGCTCCATCCACTAACCATCCCAGTCCCCTAAAGTCCCCTAAATTCAGACAAGATTGGTGCAGTGACTACTTCACTGGGGAGCCTGTTCCAGTGTGCAACCATGCTTTCGGTGAAGAACCTCTTCCTGATGTCTAGTCTAAACTCCCCTGCCTCACATAAACACCGTTCCCACGGGTCCTCTCACTGGTGATTATGGAGAATAGGTCACCTGCCCCTCCACTCTCTCTCATGAGGAAACTGTAGACCGCAATGAGGTCCCCCCTCAGCCTCCTCTTTTCCAGGCTGAACGGGTCTAGTGACCTCAGCCGCTCCTCATACATCTTCCCCTCTAGGCCCTTCACCATCTTCGTCGCCCTCCTCTGGACATTCTCCAACAGTTTAATGTCCTTTTTGTACTGTGGTGCCCAGAACTGCACACAGTACTCGAGGTGAGGCCGCACCAGCTCAGAGTAGAGTGGGACAATCACTTCCCTCGACCAACTAGCAATGCCATGCTTGATGCATCCCAGGATACGGTTGGCCCTCCTGGCTGCCAGGGCACACTGCTGGCTCATATTCAACTTGCTGTCAACCACAACCCCCAGATCCCTCTCTGGGGGGCTGCTCTCCAGCATCTTTTCGCCCAGTCTGTACGTATAGCCAGGGTTGCCCCGTCCCAGGTGCAGGACCCGGCACTTGCTCTTGTTAAACTTCATGCAGTTGGTGTTTGCCCAGCTCTCCAATCTGTCCAGATCTCTCTGCAACGCCTTTCCACCCTCATCCGAGTCCACAACTCCTCCAAGTTTGGTGTCGTCAGCAAATTTGCTCAAAACACCTTCTAGTCCTACATCCAAATTGTTTATAAAAACATTGAAGAGGACTGGCCCTAAAATGGAGCCTTGAGGGACCCCACTGGTGACCATCCGCCAGCCAGATGTGGCCCCATTTACCACAACCCCTTGAGCCCTGCCCGGCAGCCAATTGCTCACCCATCGGATGATGTTTTTGTTTAGCTGTATGCTAGGTATTTTGTCCAGTAGGATCCTATGAGAAACCGTGTCAAAAATTTTGCTGAAGTCCAAAAAGATCACATCAGCTGGTTTCCCTTGATCAACTAGATGGGTGATCTTATCACAAAAAGAAATCAAATTTGTTAGGCAGGACCTACCCCTCATGAACCCATGTTGGCTGGGACCAATGACTGCATTGTCCCCCAGGTGCACTTCAATAACTTCAAGGATCATCCTCTCCATAATTTTACCAGGCACTGATGAGACTGACGGGCCTGTAATTGCTAGGGTCTTCTTTCTTACCCTTCATGAAAATTGGCACAACATTTGCCAGCTTCCAGTCCAATGGGACCTCTCCAGATTCCCAAGATCGTTGAAAAATAATTGAGAGAGGTCCCGCGATGACGTCAGCCAGCTCTTTAAGCACCCTGGGATGAATTCCATCCAGACCCATGGACTTGTATGGATCCAGGTGGAGCAGCAAATCCCACACACGTTCAGGGTCAGTTGGGAGTTTGTCCTTCCCACCGTCATGGTCCTCCAGCTCAGGGTACCCTGGGTCCTGAAGCCCATCATCAGTGTTGAAGACAGAGGCGAAGAAGGCGTTAAACATCTCTGCTTTGCCTTTATCACTGTCTGTGAGGAGACCCTCCCCATCTAGTAGCGGACCTATGGTTTCTTTGGTTCTCCTTTTCCTGTTCACATATCTAAAAAAAACTTTTTTGTTGTCTCCCACAGACATGGCCAGCTTCAACTCTAGTTGGGCTTTGGCCACATGAATTTTCTCCCTACAAAAACGAACATCATCCCTGTATTCCTTCGTCATTGCCTGA
Organism: Cygnus olor; assembly: GCF_009769625.2. Classification (NCBI taxonomy): domain Eukaryota; kingdom Metazoa; phylum Chordata; class Aves; order Anseriformes; family Anatidae; genus Cygnus; species Cygnus olor. The sequence goes on along the minus strand of NC_049169.1, from coordinate 123,756,210 downwards.
CCCTCCTTCCAGCAGCCGTACACTTTTTTTTTCGCCTAAGCTCCAGCAGAAGTTCCCTGGTCAGCGAGGCTGGCCTTCTGCCCCGCTTGCCTGACTTCCGATATTTTGGAATCGCCTGATCTTGTGCTTTTAGGAGGCAGTGCTTAAAGATTGACCAGCACTGATGGATGCCAATGCCTTCAAAAGCAGTTTCCCAGGGGACCTTGCTGACTAGTTCCCTGAGCAGCCTGAAGTCTGCTTCTCCCATATCCAGGGCTGAAGTTTTGGTGACAGTTTTCCTTCTGTCACCATAAATTCTAAACTCAACCACTTCATGGTCACTATGACCGAGACGGCCACCAATTGCCATGTCTGCCACAAGACCCTCTCTGTTCTCCAGCAGCAGATCTAGGAGGGCATCTTTCCTAGTTGGCTCTCTTAGCACCTACACCAAGAAGTTATCATCTAGGTGCTTTATGAACCCCCTGGACTTGCTCATGTCAGCCGTGTGGTGATCCCAGTTATGTCTGGCAAGTTGAAATCCCCCATTAGGACAAGGGGTGTTGATCTTGAGGCATCTCTTAGTTCTGCAAAGAATAATTCATCGGCGTTGTCATCCTGGACAGGTGGTCTGTAATAGACTCCCACAATGACATCCCCTTTATTTGTTCGTCCCTTAATCCTTACCTAGAGGCTCTCAACTTTGCCATCGCCAACTTGAAGTTCCACACAGTCCAGCCCATGTTTCACATCCATTGCCACCCCGCCACCTCGCCTACCCTGCCTGTCCCTCTTGAAGAGCCTGTAACCATCTGTTGCAACACACCAGCCACAGGACTCATCCCACCAGGTTTCGCTTATGCCAATGATGTCATAGCTGCGGGACTGGGCCAAGACTTCTAGCTCATCCATTTTATCCCTCTTACTGCGTGCATTTGTGTAGAAGCACTTCAAATGCGCCTCCCTACATGCAGCACCGTGTGTAGCCGTCCGAAGGGCCTCACTAGCACACTGTCCCTCTGATTCTAGCACACCATTCCTTAGCTCATCACCGGTGTGCCTGGTTTTGTCCCCTTCCCCCTTCGACTCTAGTTTAAAGCCCTATCTATCAGCCCTGCCAACTCCTGAGCAAAAATCCTCACCCCTCTCTGAGAGAGGCGCATCCCATCTGGTGCCAGCAGGCCCGGTGTCGCGTAGACCTTCCCGTGGTCGAAAACCCCAAAATTCTGCCAGTTGCACCAGTCCCGAAGCCACGTGTTAATGTGATGAGTCTGTTTGTCAGCATCAATCCCCCCTATCGGAAGGACAGAAGCAAACACAACCTGTGCCCCTGATCCTTTAAGTAGTCGCCCCAAAGCCCTAAAGTCCCTTTTGATCGCTCTCGGACTTCTCGTTGCTACCTCGTCATTACCAGCCTGAAAGACCAGTAGTGGGTAGTAGTTGGTGGGCCATACCAGGCGCTTGACTTTCTTAGCGAAGTCTCTCACCCGAGCCCCAGGGAGGCAACAGACTTCCCTGTGAGTGGGTCCAGTCGGCATATTGGGCCCTCTGTCCCTTTCAAAGGGAGTCTCCCATGACAATAACCCTTCTTTCTTTTTTGACAGTTGATGTAGCAATGCGGGGGATAGGTTGCCTTGCCTTAGGCATCCTCTCCAACTGGGACGGGCTTTCGTCTACTTCGTTGTTCTGTACAAAACAGACTCAGTTTGGGGAAAATTAATTTACCATACTACCAGTTAAATATGGAGTAGGACAGTGAGAAACAAAGGCAAAACAAGAATTGCCTTCCTCCCACACAACTCTCCTTCTTCCCAGGCTTAACTTCACTCCTTCACTCCTGACTCTTCTTACTCTTCCCCACAAGCCATGCAGGGGGATGGGGAATGGGGGTTGCAGTCAGCTCATGACACTTTGTCTCTGCTGCTCCTTTCTCCTCATGCACGTCGCCGGATCCAGCACGGGGTCCCTCTCACAGGGTGCAGTCATAGAATCATTAAGGTTGGAAAAAACCTTCAAGATCACCTAGTCCAACCATCACCGTACTACCAATGACCCACTAAACCGTGTCCCTAAGCACCAGGTCCAACCTTTCCTTGAACACCCCCAAGGACGGTGATGCCACCACTTCCCTGGGCAACCAGTTCCAATGCCTGACTACTCTTTCTGAGAAGAAATGTCTCCTAATTTCTAGCCTAAACCTCCCCTGGCACAATTAGAGGCCATTCTGGCACTTAGCCATGTCCTTTCTGAAGTGATCCAACATGGGCTTCCATGAGAAATTAAAGCATCCATAAATTACGTGAAACCTTCCTATGCAATGCTACAATCTGGAGGAAGAGTGGCTCGAAAGCTGCCTGGAAGAAAGGGATCTGGTGGTATTGGTTAATCAGTGTGCTCAGGTGGCCAACAAGGCCAACAGCATCCTAGCTTGTATCAGAAATAACATGGCCAGCAGGACTAGGGAAATGATTTTCTCCCTGTACTCAGCTCTGGTGGGGCTGCACCTCTAATACTGTGTTCAGTTTGGGCCCCTCACTACAAGAAAGACATAGAGGTGCTGAAGAGTGTCCAAAGAAGGGCAACAAAGCAGATGAAAGGCCTCAGAACAAGTCTTCTGAGGAGAGGCTAAGGGAGCTGGGGTTGTATAGTTTGAAGAAGAGAAGACTCAGGGAGACCTTATTGTACTTTACAGTTACCTTAAGGGGTTGTGGTGAGGTGAGGTTTGGCCTCTTTTCCCAAATACCAAGTGATAAGACAAGGGAAAATGTCCTCAAGTTGTGCCAGAGGAGGCTGAGGTTGGATTTTAGGGGAAATTTGTTTACTGAAAGAGTTGTGAGGCATTGGAATAGGCTGCCCAGGAAAGTGGTTGAGTCACCATCCCTGGAGGTCTTCAAGAAATGTGTAGATTTCAAACCAAGTAGCATGGTTTAGTGCTGGATTTTAGTACCAAGTTAAGGGTTGGACTAGATGATATTAGAGGTCCTTTCCAACCTGAATGATTCTGTGATTTTATGTTCAAAACAAAATGACAGTACTATTAGAAATGCAAAAAAATAAAAATAAAATAAACGTGGAAACCATATGAAAAAGCCATCGTGATGGGTCCATAAGGTAATGCTGTCATGGATTGTGGAGAATACCTGTATGACTTTTTGCTTGAAGTGATCAGTAGTCCAGATTATTAGGATATTCCATCTTGAAGTACAATTCAGAATTCAAATGACTATTTGAACAAGTGGGGATGAGGTGAGGAGGGCACCCTCACTCTGTTAGTAGACTTACCCTGCTTTTATGCAACAGAGGTGTGAATAAGGTCAAAATACAAATGCAGTAGAAGAGGATGTGGTGCACTTTTCCTAAACCACTGATGATTTCAGACTATGTATTTGGAAAAACCCAAACATTTCATAAATCACCAAAGCTTAATCCTTTTCTGGATAAGGAAGAAGGAAATCATAGAAGTGAGACATTGCAAATGAATTCTTAACCCAGAAACTTTTTCAAATCAGTCAAAACATACATAATGTCATAGGAACATGTGACAGGTACAACCTCCTGTTCAAAACAAGTCATTAGAACTGGTTGCTCAGGGCAACCTGAGCTTTGAATATTTCCAGGGGTGAAATATAAACAACCTCTCTGAGCACCTTTTCTACTGTTTGAACACCTACAAGATGGAAAATATTTTTTTCCTATATCAGGGCAGACTTTCTCAACTTTCACGTTATGTCCATTGCCTCTTGTTTCACTGTTTATTTCTGGACAATGTGTCTCCAGCTTCTCTACACCCCATTTTTGAGTAGCTGTGTATATATGAACATATATGAAAAATGTAGAAGTACTGAACTGGACACTCTCTGTGCATATCTCGGCTTGTGATTCCATCACTGAATTCTTCACAGTGATTGTTGCCCATGCAAGTATGAGACAGTACAAAGCAGAACTCTTTTCTTAATTAAGACCATTTTCTGTGTTCTGCACTTTTTCTGTGTTCTACCTCATTTCCTTTCCTATCTTTTGCCCAGACTCCATCATATGCTTCTGTCGCCTGCAGGGTCTTGGCTTTTTGTCTAAATCATTGTTCCAGCAGAAAACTGAGAGACAAAGTCAACAGCTTGAGATTGCATTTTGTTGGCTTCATGGTGATAATCCTTCAATGAGACCACAAGCAAAAAAAAAAAAAAAAAAAAAAAGAAAAAAAAGTTCAACATGTAATAGAAACTAGATTTTGCAGTATGATAATAGACAATTTTTTCATATTGAAGCTGTTTTGAAGCTTCTGGAATTTTTATTTATGCATATGGCAGGTCCCTTATGGCATAATCTCCAACTACTAATATTAGCATATAATAACTACTAATAACTAATATTAGCAATAAGCTTTCATAGAATCATAGAATATCCAAGTTGGAAGGGATCCACAAGGATCATCAAGTCCAATTCCTGGGTCTCCAAAGGACCACGCACACACACAAAAACTGATCATGTTTCTGAGAGCATTGGTCCAAATGCGTTTTGAATTCTGGCAGGCTCAGTGGTATGACTACTTCCCTGGGGAGCCTGTTCCAGTGCCCAACCACTCTGTTGGTGAAAAACATTTTCTTGATATCCAGCCTGAACATCCCCTTTCACAACTTCAAGCCACTCCCTTGGCTTTGTCTAAGGACACAGTACACTGCTCTGGTTTAAACTGTAAAAATTTTATGCACCTGACAGAGCAAATTAAGCAACATGCACTTGTAGTTGCTTCATTCTTTCTTCTTCTTTCTTTAGTAATATCACTGTTTACTTTGTGTTTTTATTTATTATTTTTGCTTGTTATTTCTGTGGAGTTTCCCAGTCCTATTTTTCTTGTTTTTCCAAGCAATTTCTTTGAAACTGATGAGTGGAGCCACCAATGTCAGTACTTACCATCTGTTGCAAGGGCCTGGGTTCCTCTGAGAAGGTCAAGATCTTGATTATCTTAATATGCACAGGTGCTGAGTTTAAACAGTTAATTATGGTGCGCTGGAAGTAGAGAACATTGCTTCTATATGTTGTAGAAAGAAATAGAGATTTGAGGATTTTTTCTAGTGTACTTTCTCTTGCAGTCTATAAATAGAAATTATATATATATATAAACAGTTCCATTTACAATATTTCATTATAAAGAGCAATCTGTATAAAAGAAAGAAGTGACTTGGACCACAGTCTAAGTGCCTTCAACAAATTCTGAATGATCATTACAAATTTACTCTCACATATAATTTAGGATGTTCAAAACAAGTAATGGCACTCAAAGTCATGGCAATAATACAAACACTAATTGAAAGGCCATGTGCAATTATGGAGCAATATGTAATTATACCATACGTAGAGACAGCTCAACATTTTCTTCTGCAATGATCTGTTAACAGAAGATATTGTTTAAATTTTAATGTTTCTTTGAGGAAACTTTAAGTGACACAGTCCTTTTTGCAGATAATAATTCTGACAGAAAGCAACAAGGAAGCTGAAAAATTCTGGTTCTGAAATGTGTTTCCTGTAATAAATCCTATCCACCAAACAAAAGAATAAATAAATTGAATATACTTGTGCTTTGATACTAGTGATACTAGTTTGGGATTATTATTGTATTATGTAACTAGTGGAAAATATAACCATATGATTGCCTGTATAATTTTGTGGTGAACTTATTCACTTGCTACATGGGAAACTGTAATCACTGTCTACATGTTGCTACTATTGGTATTTTTGATCCAAAATAGAACTTTTTTTTTTTTTTTTTTTTTTTTTTTTTTTTTTTTTTTTTTTACAGAGGTGAGGATGATGCCTTAGTAACTGTGAAGGGATAATCGTAGAACAAAGGGCAAGAGCAACTCATCATTTGCAGCCCTTGAGGAACATCAGTTTCACTAGATGAGCTGTTTGGACAAGCACTGTAGCAAATTTGTGAATAAAACAAAAATGAAATATTTTACTCTGAAGAAAATATCAGGACTTTTAATATAGTGGTAATAAATGAAACATGATACTTTTCAGAGAAGCAAAAATATTTTTAGCTCAAGGTGTGATATGTCAGGTACATGTCATCTGTTCACACTCTGACTATTACACTGTACCAGAAATGTGCAAGACAGCTCCACTGTTCTCATGATTACTGACAAGTTTTATTTATTTATTTGACTTTACTCAATATTCAGCATATTGTGTTTCTTTTGGGAGACTGAAGATGAACATCCTAATAACAAGTTTTCTTGTTGTTGTTTGTTTGCTTTTTGTTGTTGTTTTCATTTTTTTCTTTTTTTTTCTTTTTTTTTTTTTTCCTGGAACTACAACCCCTCTTCCAACTTCATTACATTTTCATGTACTTCATGATATTTTCATGTACTTCAAATGTGTCACTCACATATAAAATTAAGTGATAAATGAAGAAAAAGGATACGATCCAAGATACACCAATATTTTATTGATACGTATTGGTACGGTATCATTGAATATGTTCTTGTAATCATAACTAATAAAAGAATGTGGAATACAACATTTTTTATATTCCATAAGAAAAAAAAAAAAAGAAAAAAAAAGAATGTTTGCTGTAATAGATTTTGATAATATAGACTTCTGTTTTTGTTGTTGTTGTTTGTTTTAAAATTTAATTTGCATATATTGCACACTTTCACATCTGAAAGTATATGAGCTACAGTTTTTCTTTCTAAATTCCAGAGAAAAATCTTTTAAAATATTTTTGTGGTTTTGACTGTTTTATCATAGCAAATGTTTTAAATAAAGAAAAATAAAGGGGAGGGAAGAATTACTGCAGCTAATATGGGGACAACATTTTGTTTCAGAGAACGAAAACTATCAAAGCATCTTTTTTATTTAGGTCTGAATACAATTAATAAGAAAGAACTGGTTAAGACTCAAGTGTAGAAGGTAGTTTGGGTGAAAATCATCATAAAATATCAGAGAGTAAGCTTCTAGGTAACTAGAAAGTGTGAGAGAAATATTGTAAGGGAACTTGACTCCCACAAACAGGCTTCAGTAAACTCAGCTATGGAACTTAATCTAGGGAACATATTGTAGTACAATTAATATCAATTAATATCTATTAAACAACTCTGTTCAAAGTTCATTACTAAACTAGCCTGATGTTGGAGAAAGGCAGCAAAGATGAAAGACTCCTACACCAGACAAGAATTGTTGGAAACTGGCACAGGTCTAAGAATAATTTTGTAAAGAATAAAACAAATTTAAAGAGGTAAAGTTAGAAGGAGTAGGGAGAAAAATGACATAATACTAGCAAGAGGCATAGAAAACAACTAGGATTAAGTTCTGTAAGTGCATCAGAAATAAGAGAAATTCATTGCTCGTTTCTGAACAGAGTTTCAAAATGTCCCATAAGGCTGTGTTAGCATGCATTCATTAGTACAAGGGACAAATTTTTTCACTTGCGATTTGTTCATTGCAAGAGTTTTGTGTATGATCTAGCTCTAAGAGTGAGTTCTGTAAGCTAAAGCTCTATATTATTTTTCAATTTATCACTGTAACATCGATGGGGAGCGTAAGGAAAATGGTGTAAATGCAAAAACTTAAAAATGTCTGCATTTACTACACCCAGATTCCAGTTCATCAGGACTATGGGTTACAGGAGAGGGCAAAAAAAGTCCTGTACCCCCAACATTTTAGATTTATCTTAGCCAGTAATGGAACATCCAGCTACATGGCAAAAATACCTTATTCACCTGTCAACAGCTGGCTTGTGTCACAAAGAGTGGGATTTTAAGTGCATAAATATTAAATCTTACTTAATGTAAGTGGAGATACACTTAATGTAAGTGTCTAATATTATTCTCAATCTCGCTAGTTGTTTATTATTATTATTATTATTATTATTATTATTATTATTATGTATCTCTAGCTATTTTGGACCTCCTAGCTTCTGGTAAAGCTGTTCAAAGTGTGGATCCAGATATGAACCATTATAAATGTATGTTTAAGCTTGTAGTGGCCTGTTAATCATCTGATATTAGGATTCAGCTGCAAAGTCTATGCTTGGAATTTATCATATTTATTTTGTAGATTAGCTTACAGAGCAGGGAAAAAACAAACAAACAAACAAACAAACAAAAACACATTGTGGACCTTGTTCCTGTTTCTTTCTAAAAGCAGAACTAGTGCTCACAACTCACAGTTGTTTAGGTAGGTAGTACTTTTCCTAGAGTTAGAGGTAAAAAAGCAATAAAGTTTCTTAAATCTCACTAATTACTATTAAAAATATATATTTTTGATGGTTCAAATAACATGTAATAAAATGTGTAAAATGTAATAAATTTTGTCCATGTGACCAGTACAGCTGAATTAAAGATCAGCAGCAATAATTGAAATAATCCTCTCCACAATGGTCAAATTCATTCAATTCTTGTGCATTTATGCATTTCATTCATTTTGTGATAGGACCCTGATCTGCTGCAAGATTTGAAGTCAGTATTTGTAGATAACTTCTTATACTGAACACAGCAAAACTACCATAAGGGTTTTAAGGTCAAAAATGTTTTTGTTTTCACTTTAATAGATACAAGATGTCTTTTTAAAAGTGGTTGTTGTTGTCATTGTTGTTTGTTTTTAAAGACAACTAAGAGAAATAAGATAAGTTAGTCAACAGCATTCAAGAGAAATGCTAATTCTGTACAGTCCAGTTTGAGTTCCTGAAAGAACATATCTCCCAGCAGGCAGTCAGGGTTGCTAGAGAATCTCGGTGCTCTCAAGAGTCTTCCCTCCAAATTTGGCTACAGGTTCACTGCTAGCATCCTCTTGCACATTCAGGCCCCTGTTCTTTCTGTCTGCCCTCTCAAGGCTTTTAAGTCTGACATACGCTTAGCTTCACCTAGGGAAGTCTCATGCTTCTAGAAGGTACTACACCTCCAAGAGGAGCACTCAGGATACCGGCAGCCTCCTCCATTGCTCCTCAGTCACAGACTCTTAAAAGATCATAATATGAGAAAATTAATATGAAAATGAGAATGTCATCCATCACAGTTTGTAGTGCAAATTATGGTATAAACGGGGTTTCCCTGTATAACTAGAATAAATGTCTTCAAACCAAAGTTAGATCCACCGGGCACTGCAGAAGGCTTGCAGTACTGCTGTTCAGACTTTAAAACATAGTCACAGACTGATTCACTTCACGTTGATCTCATCTGGATTATTTCCATTGCCTGTGACAGAGATAGGTCATCCTTTCAGTTGACAGAACTATTATTTCATTATTATTTCATCTTTCACAAGTCAGCTTATTTAGAAAGATATTTTTATAATACCTTTGCCTAAAAAATTCTACCGAGTGATTAAGATTTTTTTTTTCTCTGGGAGCAAATAAATGAAAATTTTCTTTTCATACTATATCTGTAATGAGAAACCTGCTCTGTCGTATCACTATTCGGCGAGCAGTAATTACAAGATTTCTAACAAAATCAGTGTTTGAGGCAAATCTCTGAAGAGGAAACAAGGTTAGATGGAGTTCTGCTGGAATTCCTTTTATTTCACATGATGCTGAACATCAGACTAGAAAATCATTTTGCTCTCATTATTAAACTTTTGCAAGAGATGTACTGCTTTCCATTGAGTTGTTTTCAAGTCAATGGGGAAAAAGATGACTTTATCAGCAGAGAAGGAGATGAAAGAATTAAGGAAAATTTGATGAGGTGTAAACAAAGCAGCAGCTTGAGCTGGAGGGTGAACTGTAAATTGCAACACAGTAGTGAGAAAATGAACAATTTGCAAAAATAGCTTAAAAATGTTAAGCATAAAACAAATAATGGCACATGTTTAAAGCTTATTTAGCAATAAGCTAAAATGGTATTAAGTGAAGATAACAAACAAACTGCTTCAACCTTAAAGTCAATGCAGTTGCTTCCTCACATTGCCTCACACTGCTTCGGGCTAACTCTACATACAAACTAAATTATTGTGCCAGAGACTCTGGATTTTTTTTTATTTTTTTTTTTTTGGCGAAGGGTGTAAAAATGGAGCTTGCATATTTTAAATGGCTTCATCCAGATTTACCATTATTAAAAGATATTTGGAAACAAATTTCTGATGTGCTTTTAGTATGTTGCAAATTTTGTTATTTTGATAGAACGCCAATGTAATAGCTTAACTATAAGATTTCCCGTGGTATATGTAGGTGTGCTATTCATTAGAACTGCCAAAGTAAAATAAAATTTGAGTTTGGCTAGATGGCACACACACACACAAATCCAAATACTTGTAGAGACAAGAAGTACTTTCTACTTTTGTATCAAACAGATAATTTCCAAGTAAATCTAGTAAGCTAGAAAAGCATACAGCCCTGTAACATTCTGATTTTAAATAACTACAATGGTTGACTCCATTATACATCTTTACCTTTTTTTTTTTTTTTTTTTGAAAAATGCAGCATACAAACATTCTTATAAGTACTCTTACATGTAATCTGTGTGGTTGGAGAAGAGGTAGTATTTGTAAGACCTGATCCAAAGTTTTTGTTTTGAAAGAAGCTATACATTCAGCCCCTACTGACCGTTAGGATGATAACTCTTTTCCGCTGGAAAGAAAGGATCAAGGATGTCTTTAAATGTAATTGGTTTGGGTTTACTTGTACCTTTAATCAAAAATCGAAAACAATAACATGTATTTGTACCTTGAGAAGGAACCCTCATTTGGAATGGAATACCCATGATTTTTGTGAATAGAAGAAATTATGGAACTGTCAACTTGTGAGGCGTTATTTCCATTACACGACTTACAAAGGATTCATCATTAAAACGTTTGAAAAGTTTCATGTGGATTAAAAAAAAATCAAAAAACAACAACAAAAAGAGGTAATTGAATGGACAATCTCACTGAGAAATGAAAAAGCCTAAAATTTTTGTTCAAATTGAGTTTGCACAGCTATCTGTTTCAGAGTCATGTCACTCCTCTTTTTCCAATATAAGCGTAGACATGTCTGTTGTAAGGGTGCCATAATTTATAATGTGTCCCAGCTCCAGAAACATCAAAAGCAACTTTGTAAAAATATCATATTCCCCTTTAACAGCTCTTCTTAAATTTAAACCGTATGACTTTCTTTTTCTTTTCTTTTCTTTTTTCTTTTTCTTTTTTTTTTTTTTCTTTTTCTTTCTTTTTTCTTTTTCTTTTTCTTTTCTTTTTCTTTCTTTTTCTTTTTCTTTTCTTTTTTTTTTTTTTTCTTTTTCTTTTTCTTTTTTTTCTTTTTCTTTTCTTTTTCTTCTTTCTTCTTTTCTTTTCTTTCTTTTTCTTTTTCTTTTTTTTTCTTTTCTTTTCTTTTCTTTTTCTTTTTCTTTTTTTCTTTTTCTTTTCTTTCTTTTTCTCTTTTCTTTTCCTTTTCTTTTTTCTTTTTCTTTTTCTTTCTTTCTTTCTCTTTTTCTTTTCTTTTCTTTTTTCTTTTCTTTTTCTTTTTCTTTTTCTTTTCTTTTCTTTTTCTTTTCTTTTCTTTTCTTTTTCTTTTTCTTTCTTTTCTTTTTTTTTTTCTTTTTCTTTTCTTTTCTTTTTTTTTTCTTTTCTTTCTTTCTCTTTCTCTTTTCTCTTTTTCTTTTCCTGTTCCTGTTCCTTTTCTGTTCCATTTTCTGCTTTTGTTCCTGTTCCGTTCCTTTTCCTGTTCTGTCCTTTTCCTGTTCCTTTTCCTTTCCCTTTTCATGTAACACCTTCCAAATATTGTCCAGAACTGAGGAGTGTGCCTACTTCAGAAATCATGCAACACATGTTCAAAGCAGGAATAGCAGAAGTAATTGCCAAAATACTGGTATGTAGGCAGCCAATTATCAAAATCTACATATAGTATAAAGAAAACAAGAAAAATCAGAAGTTTTACACAAGAGATTGAAAGTGCTATATAAGTGACCCCATTAATTTCCATGTCTGATTTTTAACATACCTGAAGAAAGTTTAGTATATCCACTGGAGGAAAATATAAGATAGTAAAGACCAGCGTTCAAGTAAGGTTTCACAGCTTTTATGAACTAAAAACAATAATAACATTATTATTCTAATTCCTGAATATTTTGGCTTCACAAGATTTGTTAAATACTTTTCTTTACTGACAATTTTCTTTCTCTTTCATATGTAGAAAAGATGGATTATTAAAGGTGCTTTGGAGAATAAGATAATCTGCTCTATAAATTCTCATACAGAATATGTGAAGCGAGGTACACTAACATCATCACAGCAAAGTAATCTGAAAATACAATATTTCTGTACATAGTTTATGTCTCAAGGAGCTTAGAAATGCTATTATTTCACAGAACAGTTGAAGTTACACTATCAATTATCAGTTGAATTAAGAAGACTTTTTTTTTTTCTTTTTTTTTTTTTTCCCTGAGTGTAAAGATCTGGATAAGTCTGATCTTTCTGGTAATAATTCATATACTCCAGCTCAGAGAAGATGTCACAGTTTTCACAGAAGTTCAAGAATAAAAAAGCTGGAAGGTCTTGTAAAAGGTCTTCAACAGCTCTTTTCATTTAAACTATGTCAAGAAGAGCAGTAGTGATGGTGTCTTGCCCACAGCAAGGGCCTATGTTTTCAAATTCAGGCTAGTCAGATGTAACCTTGGAACAGTTAAGGTAATAGTTGGCAGAAGCTGCAATGTGTTAGCAGTTACAGTTAAGGTAGTAGTTGCAGTTAAGATATTGGTTGTTCTAACTCCATGTTGAGTAAAAGCAGGCACAGAACAGGCTCATCATTGTATCTTTTCCCTCAAACTATGCATCTCAGCACCCCAAGGTCAGATCCCTACCATTTCCCTGCCTTCACCTTTCTACTGCACTGCCACCACCACCACCACCTCAGCCTATTCTTCTAACTGCAAACCCTGTTCCGGTTCCTCAGCTTTGCATTTCACATCTTGAGCCTTTTCCAAAGACCCATACTTCAGTGGAATGCATTGTTAGGGTAGGGAATGGAGAATTAAATTTCCCACATTTCAGAGAACTTCTTCAAGAAGTGAGAGAACTACTTTTCTTCCTTGTTCAAGATCACACTTTGCTTCTTACTGAATGCCAGAAAACCTTATTCTACACATTAACCTGATGGAACACAGAGGTGCATGTGCTCCCAATCAATCTGATCCTATAACATTGTGCTGAAAATCAAAATTTATTGAAAAAGCCTACACAGAAATGAACACGATTTTTTGGTCTAGCACTTAAGATACTCAACTGGGAGGGGGTGATGTAACCATAGTTTCAGCTCACAGGGTTGCATTCCACTCAAACGACTGAATAACTTAAATATAGCTAGAGCTTTAGAAATAAAAATTGGAGCTACCTTCTCTAAGAGAAAGCAGTTAAAAAGTCATAATTTACTTTTACCTCCATATACTCTGTAACATAAGATTTGTTCTTGTACAGTGGCATAATTTGGAGAACTTCAGTACAGTCTATGTATTGATGATAGGGTACTTTTGAGAGATACGTAGGCTGGATCGCCTGTTAGGTTTTTGATTGAACTGAACTCCTACTAGTTCAAATTCTCTAAAGTATTATATAAAAGATAGACAGTAGCACTGTGACACTCTCAGAAAAAAGTTAGCAACCACAGCTGCATTTACAAATCTTACGAGGAGTGTCTGAGGGAGCTGGGGTTGTTTAGCCTAGAGAAAAGGGGGCTCAGGGGAGACCTTATTGTGCTCTACAATTACCTTAAAGGAAGCTATAGTGAGGTGAGGAACAGGCTCTTCTCCCAGGTACCAGGTGATAAGACGAGGGGAAATGGCCTCAATTTGCACTAAGGGAGGTTTAGGTTGAATTTTAGGGGAAATTTTTTTACTGAAAGAGTTGTGAGACATTGGAATAGGCTGCCCAAGGAAGTGGTTGAGTCACCATCCCTGGAGGTTTTCAAAAAATATGTAGATTTCAAACTTAGTAGCATGTTTTACTGGTGGACTTTTCAGTACTAGGTTAAAGGTTAGACTAGATGAACTTAGAGTCCTTTTCCAACCTGAATGATTCTATGATTTTACAGGCCTGAAAGTGCTTGAAAGTTTCACAGCTCACTTACCAGGCTGGGATTCACATGATGCTTCAGCAGAAGAATACCAAATTCTGAAACACATACCAGGCCAATACAGGAAATAGGGCATGACTTTTTCAATACTTTTGCACAGGCACAGAGGCAGAACCCAAGTCATTATGGGAAATATAAAGTTTAATCTTACATACTTTGGAACTGTGTTAATCAAATTCCATTTCATTTGTTTTTTTACATAAGTAGTAACCATATCTGCAAAGGTATTTAGAAGTCAAATATCTCTTTGGGAGCTTTATTTCCTTTTGATTTCAGTTGAAATTGAGTGTATATATGTCTTCTACCTCTGTGCTGAACAAGATCATGGCACAGATCCTCCTGGAAACTATACTAAGGTACATGGAAAGGTGATTGGTGACAGCCAACATGTTTTTAGTAAGGGCAAATCGTGCCTAACAAATTTGGCAGCCTTCTACAACAGAGTTATAGCATTGGTGGATAAGGGAAGAGCAACTGACATCATCCACGTGGACTTGTGCAAAACATTTGACACAGTGCCTCATGACGTCTTTGTTTCCAAATCAGAGAAATGGATTTAATGGATGGACAACTCGGTGGATAAGCAATTGGCTAGATGGTTACAGTCCAAGAGTTGCAGTCAGTGATTAAATGTCCAGTTGGAAGCTGGTGATGAGTGGTGTTCCTCAGGGTTCTGTTACTGGGACTGGTAATGTATAACAGCTTTGTCAGCGGCATTAACAGTGGGATTGAGTGTCCCCTGAGCAAATTTGTAAGTGACACCAGGATACATGGTGCAGTCAACATGCTGGAGGGAATGAAGGAAGAAGGGTCCCAGTCATTGGTTGCAGTCATTGGTCCCAGCCAAGATGAGTTCACGAGGGGTAGATCCTGCCTAACAAATTTGATATACTTTTAAGATAAGATCACCCATCTAGTCGATCAAGGGAAACCAGCTGATGTGATCTTTTTGGACTTCAGCAAAGTTTTTGACACGGTTTCTCATAGGATCCTACTGGACAAAATACCTAGCATACAGCTAAACAAAAACATCATCCGATGGGTGAGCAATTGGCTGCCGGGCAGGGCTCAAGGGGTTGTGGTAAATGGGGCCACATCTGGCTGGCGGATGGTCACCAGTGGGGTCCCTCAAGGCTCCATTTTAGGGCCAGTCCTCTTCAATGTTTTTATAAACAATTTGGATGTAGGACTAGAAGGTGTTTTGAGCAAATTTGCTGACGACACCAAACTTGGAGGAGTTGTGGACTCGGATGAGGGTGGAAAGGCGTTGCAGAGAGATCTGGACAGATTGGAGAGCTGGGCAAACACCAACTGCATGAAGTTTAACAAGAGCAAGTGCTGGGTCCTGCACCTGGGACGGGGCAACCCTGGCTATACGTACAGACTGGGCGAAAAGATGCTGGAGAGCAGCCCCCCAGAGAGGGATCTGGGGGTTGTGGTTGACAGCAAGTTGAATATGAGCCAGCAGTGTGCCCTGGCAGCCAGGAGGGCCAACCGTATCCTGGGATGCATCAAGCACAGTATCGCTAGTTGGTCGAGGGAAGTGATTGTCCCGCTCTACTCTGAGCTGGTGCGGTCTCACCTCGAGTACTGTGTGCAGTTCTGGGCACCACAGTACAAAAAGGACATTAAACTGTTGGAGAGTGTCCAGAGGAGGGCGACGAAGATGGTGAAGGGCCTAGAGGGGAAGATGTATGAGGAGCGGCTGAGGTCACTGGGCCTGTTCAGCCTGGAGAAGAGGAGGCTGAGAGGGGACCTCATCGCAGTCTACAGCTTCCTCACGAGGGGGAGTGGAGGGGAAGGCGCCGATCTCTTCTCCTTAATCACTACTGATAGGACCCGTGGGAATGATGTCAAACTGAGGCAGGGGAGGTTTAGACTAGACATCAGGAAGAGGTTCTTCACCAAGAGGGTGGTCGCACACTGGAACAGGCTCCCCAGGGAAGTAGTCGCTGCACCAAGCCTGTTGGAATTTAAGAAGCGTTTGGACTGCACACTCAGTCACATGGTCTGAATTTTTGGGTAGACCTGTGTGGTGCCAGGAGTTGGACTCGATGATCCTCATGGGTCTCTTCCAACTTGGGATATTCTATGATTCTATGTTTCTATAAGGGAGAAAGAGTGATTCTGCCTGTGGAGAAGGACCTGAGGGTATTGGTTAATGAGAAGCTCAACAAGAGCCAGCAACGAGCACTTGAAGCACAAAAAGCCAACTGTATCCCGGGCTGTATCAGAAGTGTAGACAAACCTTTCTGCACATCACTAGGCAGTTCAGCATTTGGAGGCTACACACCGAAGACTGACAGTGTAGTAGCAAAGAAAGTTTAGAGATAAACACGTTTTACCTAGCCCAAAAGACTGAATGCTATTGAAGCTGATGGGTCTTGTCTCCCAAACAACTGTCTGTAGTGTAACTCATTCTTCTCTCTGGACATATCTCCCCCCCTTTTTGTAATAGTCAGCTAGTTCAAAAAGCTCTCAGTGATTTGCTACTGCCTACAGTCCTGCTGAGGGATCTGATCTTGAAAGCAACCAGACACTTTCTCCTTTTAGTCCATCAGTTGTGTAGCTAAGACAAGACTGAAACTGTTATTTAGCAATGAATTAGAGATAAGATTCAGAACATAACAGGAAGAAGATCAGTAAGTGTACGCCTTTTTTTTTTTCAGAGACCCTTTTCTGAGAAACACACTTTCAACTGTGAAAATCTTGAAATCACATAAAGGTATTTTTCTTTTTAGTCAAAGGGTTAAGTATCTTAATATGGCATTGTCTTTGGAATTAATTTAGTATTACATGCTATTTTCCCTCCCCTTTTTCCAGCACTCCAGTTCCTGAAATATAAATGATGATGCATGCAGCACAAATAGCTCTTACCATAGGAACAACTGTGCTAGTAATCCCCAAGCAGGTTTTTTTTTTTTTTTTTTTTTTTTTTTTTTTTTTCTTTTTAATATCTTACTTTGCACTTACATAAAGCTCCTAGTCTTCTTTAATTTGCAATTATTCTGGAAAGATTGTTCCCATTTACCATGATTTTTTTTTTTTTAACTAACATAAATACCTCTATTTGATAAATTTCAGTGTTTGGACTAACCTTCTGACCTTGTCCAATTTTCACTACTACAAAGATGAACATTAACAATATTTTCAGGAATGGAATTTGGTATCTGTGACATTGAAAATGACAGCCTTATGATAAACATTACACATTGTCATGATAGTATTACTGACCTAAGCAAAGTGTTTTTCTTTCCTTTTTCCCCCACTGTAATTTTCCCTCTGACCATGTCTTGCCATGCAAGTGTAAGAAAACAGAAATATATGTAAGTATGAATAAAGAAAAAGAAAAATGCCAGGTAGTTTAATTTATTTATTTATTTATTTATTTATTTATGCAAATGTAATGCATAGGTCTGTTTCATCAGAATCAGAAACCATGTTTCAGACATGCTACCATGTTGCCAGAACCCTGTGCATAGGTGTAGAGCAAAATGATCAATGATAAACTTTCCTTGGAGATGATCCTCTCCTTGGCGTTCCCATGGCACTGGAGGGATCCCTATTTTCCAACAGCATTCAAATTGTTTGAGCAGTGGTTATGGACATTGGAAGAATGAGCTACTCTACATGGTAAGTAGAGACATGATGAAAGCCTGCTCTGAAGTGCAGTCCCATCTCTGGACTGTTTGCCTCTGAGCTGTTTCACATTTTAGACATAAAGCTACCATATCACATATCACAGTGCACAGCTTTAAAAAATTAAGAAGGAATTAGGATAAAATAGCCATTGATAGAAAATGATAATTATGTGTGATTGGCAGAGATCTGCCTGTTTCACCATATCTGAATGGGCAATTCTATATATGTCCCACGTCTCATGAGCGCTGGAATGTTGGTGTACCTCCACCCTGCAGCCATAAAAGATCACACGGATTTTTAAGTTGTCCTGAGACTGCTGTTAGCAGCAGATCCGTCTGATATAACACAAACTGTATACTACAGTCACCAAATTACCTGAAGCACAGACCTACAGATTCTGAGAAATTGAACTTTTCTGACAAAAAAAGCACATTTTAGAGAAAACATCTCTATCACATCTATTCCAAAGCCCTCTTGTTCACTTGCCTAGCAAAAATCAGAGGTAGTATTCAGTCTACATAGTTAAAGCAAGTAGTTGCTGTTACAAACTTCCACCTTGTGGAAGAACCTAATGTTCTTCACAGTCGGTAGTGCTACATGACTTTACATCAGCTGAGTAATTATATCATAGAATCATAGAATCACAGAATATCTTGAGTTGGAAGTGACCTGCAGTTGAGTCTAACTCCTGGGTCCCCACACAGGACCACACAAAAATCAGACCCTATGTCTGATAATACTGTCCAAATGCTTCTTGAACTCCAACAGGTTCTGTGCTGTGACCACTTCCCTGGGGAGCCTGTTCCAGTGCCTGACCATCCTCTCAGTGAAGAACTTTTTCTTAATATCTAGCCTGAACCTCCCCTCTCACAGATTCATGCATAATAGAGGGGTTTCTGTTCAACAGCCTGGCCCTTCAAAAGTGATACCTCATTTAAGTTAACTAATTGTGGAATTTACTGAGGCTTCCCCATCCACCGAAAGTTTCTAGCTACAGTGGGCTTTTAGCAGTTTTCTTCATGCATACTATTTAATTTAGTTGCAAAACAAATTCACATCATCATTTTATTTTCTGATTTGACATATAGAATTTAATTATAGTAACCATTTGACATTAATTACACAGTAGGTTTAGAAGACCTGATGCAATTTATTAGATTTGGACATTTAACTACAGTGAAGTTAGTGGGTAATCACGTTTAGGAATATAAATTCTGTAAAACACTAATTAATTTACATATACTCGCTGTTTCATTAACATAAGTGTTTGGATAGCTAAAAATGTAAGGCATGGCAAATATTATATTATGCAAAGAAAAGGAATAAAAATGGTTGTGTGTTTTTTTTTTTTTTTTGGTTGGTTGGTTGGTGAGTTGATTTTTTTTTTTTTTTTCCCCATATGAGAGAGGAGAGCCTTTGCCAAGCTGTCAAAACACTATGACATTCTGAAGACAAAAAAAAGAAACCACCAACCAAACAAAAACCACAGCTGTTCTTTCCACACTTTCTTTGGGACTTAATGCACACTCATTCTTTTGTGGATGTATTTCATGACATAAAGGTTGCATGCAAAGTGCTATTTTGCTGTTTAGGTGCTGGTGGTTGAAAGTGATGAAGTTACTGTCATCAGTCTCTTTATTTCTACCTCTGCTGGCATAGATGCACAGGTGTTTCTCCTGATCTAGCATGTCAAAACTATGTGGACAAGGAAGGCATTTAAGCTGCCATTTTAGAGATAACTTAGGGACAGGTGAACCTAAGTAGGAAATTCGACCAGAAGGAGCAGAAATGAAAAACACAGAGGTTGTGCAGAGCTGCAGCTCCATATGTGGAGTGGTAACAGGACGGAGAACTGCAGGATGTCATCAGGATCCAAACTAGCAGCCTGGTTAAGCCAACTCAGAATTGATCTCAGCACAGCAAATTCACAAAATTAAATGTGTTAGCTTCTGTTTACTGCAGTAATACTGTTTCTTCCATCCCCTGGTAACACTGAATCAGTTAGATGAATAACAGAAAATGTAGATAGGATATTCTAGAGATCTCACTGCCCTTTTCTCTGTGTTATGTTGACAAAGACAAGCTAATTTATGGAGCTAAGTAGAATTTTTCCACAAAACACTTTTTTTTATTTTTTATTTTTTTTTGGAAAATGAAAGCTACCGAAGCTGAAACTTTATTATTATTATTATTTTAATTTAATTTTATTTTATTTTCAGAAAAAAACAGCTTTTTAAAATTGTGAAGTATTTTCTTCAAGAAAAAAAAAAGTTTTCACCTTGACAAAATAAATATTATACTGTGAAAATCTGATGTTATTTTTCATTTCAAAATGAAATTGTCATAATTAAGTACTAGTAATCTATATTTTCTAAAGAATTAAATGATTACTATTTCAGAGGAAGTAAGAAAATTTTTTAGCTGTGAATGTATGTCCACAAAACGTACATGTCCACAAAATGTATGTATGTCCACAAAACCTTTTCAATTCATGGTAAGTTTTTGCAAGCTCCAAGAGAATAAAAAGTCTTGTTTGGGTATCCTTCTGTGTTTATAAACAAACTGTTGAGAACAGTTATTTAAGAGTGCAGTCGCTGGGAATAGCAAATAATATAACTTCAATATACCTTTGCATATTATATTTGAGGATGTCAATGCAACAATTCAGCTTTTGGTCTGAACTCTCTGCAACTTCAACAGGAGTGGGAAGCTCAACCTCTGTTTTCTTAAGAACATGCACAATGGTGATTAGCATTTGATTTAAGTGTTTTTTTGTTTATAAAAATGCCCTGCTTCTTCATGGTAACCCAAACCCCATGTTGTAGCAATTTCCATGGCAACTATGCATTTTTTATTGAATAAATAAGTTTGTAAACCAAAACCATACATAAATTCTCAATGCATAAATTGCTGTTGTCCTGGTTTCTAAGGATACAAAACTTCTCTATAGTTTGCATATCAGCAAGCAAACAAAATAATAAATTGACTGTTCTTTAACCAGACATACTACAAGAATATAAGAAAAAGAAAAACAAAGGTTTTTACTCAACTTTTTTATTCAGTAACATTACAGAGACAACTATCTGTACTGCAGTTCTGATAATACATGACTGAAAGAATTCAGAAATCATGAGTCATTCCCTTAAAGTCACAAAGCTGGTTTTTAAAATCTTGAGATAGAACAAGCAAATGACCAAACCAAGACGAAACAAAGCACAAAAGGTGTCTTTTTTTTTTTTTTTTTTTTTTTTTTTTTTTGTAGTGTGGAAATATGTGGACATATGGAAGGAAGGAAGGAAGGAAGGAAGGAAGGAAGGAAGGAAGGAAGGAAGGGAGGGAGGGAGGGAGGGAGGGAGGGTGTTTATGAAAATCTGTAAATAACAGAAAAAAAGAAAAAAAGAAAAAAGAAAAAAGGAAGAAAGAAAAAGAAAAAAGAAAAGAAAAAAGAAAGACAAAAAGAAAGAAAAAGAAAAAAGAAAAAAGAAAAAAGAAAAAAGAAAGAAAAAAGAAAAAAAGGAAAGAAAGAAAGAAAGAGAAAAAGAAAAAGAAAAAGAGAAAAAAAAGGAAGGAAGGAAGGAAGGAAGGAAGGAAGGAAGGAAGGAAGGAAGGAAGGAAGGAAGGAAGGAAGGAAGAAAGAAAAGAGGAAGGAAGGAAGGAAGGAAGTTTGATTCCTCCATATCCTACAATATTTCAATTTTGAGAGTGAAAATGTTGAAATACAAAATTTTGCCATTTGTTGGAATTTAATGTTTTGAGACTTCCATTTGAATGTATTTGAAATGTTTTTCCTGTGAATCAGAAGAAAATTGTTCTGTTAGGGATTTTTCGGCCAAAATTGCAAATCCATTCATAACAGCTGCCAGACTCTTTGAAGCAGTCAGCAAGATTCCTGAGCAAGTCAGCTCAGGAATTCCCATACATATAGCTATACTGATCATAAATAGTCAAGAAAAAGATGTTATTGCTTGTTGTTACTGACTCCTCACGTTGTTACCTAATTTAATCATTGGGTTTGTCTACATAACTTCAATCAAAGAGCTATGATATATCAAATCATAGCTTTCCAAATGGGTAGCAACTTACTATATGTGCATAAAATCTCTGCTGTTATCTTCAGTAGAAAAACAAAAGAAGGTCGTGTCTACAAGTGCAAAGCACTTTGGTTATATATGCAATTTTTCTTCATAAAGTCACACAATTACCTTTACTTATGAAAACAATGTAGTGTGCAAGAAAACATAATATACATTTATAATTGATGTTATTCAAGCCTTTGAATAAGAAACAGAATTTTTGGTTTACCACCATGATTAATCTCATTATCACAGTGGGGTATTTAATATGTATGTTTTAAAGTAAACTTCATTCTTTCTAGAGACAGAAGGCTGAACAAAAATCCTAACACATGCCATATTTAAAGTACAAGGTACAATTAGCAGTTGTATGCAGAGAAGACTGTATCACAATCTATTTTGTGATTTGTTTTGTCTTTTCAATGACATATTTTGTCTATTCAAGAGGTTGAATCATAATTAAAAGATTCAAGCCAAACTCCAATTCTTGGATTTTTTGAGGGTTTAAATTAATTTTCAGAATATAGTGTGTGTGTGTATATATATATATATATATATGTATATACAGTGTGTGTGTGTGTATATATATATATGTATATATATACTTCATTTTTTTTTGCAAGTACATCCCTCATGGAATATTTTGCAAGTCTTTCCAAGTGGACTTATTAATAAAGTCTGAAGAAAAATTCCAAGTATCTTATTTGCATTACATTGTTAGAAAATAGCTAGGGCAGTTAGAGTTTCCTACAGATAAATACCTTTAATTCTACTTCCCTTCCACTATCATTGTCAAAATACCTTGTGAGCAAAACACTAGGAACAAAAGCACTATGCTGTGTACCTCAGTGAATATGCTGAGTTGGAAGTCCAACTGAAATGTAGTACCCCTTAAAAAATCCTTTTGTTTTAAACACTTAAGATATAATGAGATAACTATAAGAAGTATTCTTAATCTCTACACAAAGCAAAAGATATATTTAAGGAAAACATGACGAATTCTCCATTATTAGTTTTTGACTAGATATAATGACACGTTGTAGAATTCTTGTACAGGAAAAGGTCTTTAACACCTATTGTGGACTCTGCTAAAAATATATACCTTACTCTGAAAATACATAAAATAATTATCTTTTGCTTAATATTTTTATAATGTCATTCATTTCCTCTTTCAAGAACACCATGTCTCTATAGGTCATGTACTTTGATTCAATACAATGCTATCCCTGCAGAAATTCCTAATCCCATCCCCTCAATAAAGATAGCCTGAAGTTTTGATTCTATTTTTTTTTCTTCTTTTCATAATTGGTTAATACTGAATATCCTAATTATCTGTGCAGTGCTAATAATTTATTAATACAAAAAGTAAGAAGAGTAAGAGGTATGTAGTCATCTAGGTAAACTAACATATGATTTGGCCAATCAGAATTTCAAAGCAGAAGTGAAAAAAAATAGCTATGCATCTCTCAGTTCACAGATGAGTCCACAGTCCATACAATTCCAGACCCCAGTCTATAATATTTCTTTGAATAGGTGTGATTCCAGAAGGATGAGAAGAAGGGGTATCATTGCCTTATTCTTTCAAACAGGTTCTGAGCAGAGGAACAGAAATGCAGTCTATGACTGCTAAAGATCAAGAATGACATTCCATTGGCTCACCCTTTAGATTCATGTACACCATCTATAGATGCACCAGTGCCTTAGCACCAGTTCTTAGACCATGTGCCTTCTCTCACTTACTGGCAATTGCAGAAGCTTGACAAGATGGCCATGAACCAAACTCCAAATGGGGACAGCTTCATAACTTAACCAGATTCACTATAATCCCTCTTTTCTCCCTCTAGCATTTTCTCCCCAATAAATCAATTTGTGTGTTACATATGAATTACTATTAACAACAAATGCAAGTTGTTCTTTGCTAAGTGAAAAGAACTTACTTATACTACACTGAAGATGGAAAGGAGGACAGATAAGGAAATATATGTGAGAAAGAAAAAGGTTTGCAGTTCATACTTTGCCATGATCACACCATGCAGAGCAGTAAACCTGCAGAATTTCTGCCAAAATTTTTAAAAAGAACCCATTGGCATCATCCACACAGCATGCACACAGAGACATCCTGAAATAATAAATGGAAGGGAGGTGACCAAGTATCATGTACTTATGAAGGAATTATTTGGCAGCAAGCACTACCAGTACTGTGTTCACACAGGCTGTGTGCAAGTAACAGTCCAGACTACTGTTTGAGGTTGATTCAAGGTTGATATAACTGTGAGTTAGAGTCTTTTGAACAAGAAGTCCTGTCCCCGTATATGATTGATTCTCACAAAGGTGATCACCAGAACAACATATATCACTGACAGAAAATTTTTCATTTCCTTAGAATTGCAATTCTAAGGAAATGAAAAATTTTCTGTCAGTGATATTGCAAAAGTCCACACAAGATCCCTAATAGATGGATTTCTTCACCAGTCTGCTCTGGATACTCTATATGAACCATAGAATCATAGAGTCAGAGAATGGCTTGGGTTGCAAGGGACATTAAAAATCATCTAACTCCACCCCCCTGCCATAAACAGAGATGCCACCCACTAGATCAGGTTGGCCAAGGACCCATCCAGCCTGGCCTTGAACACCTCCAGGAACGGGGCATGCACAGCTTCTCTTGGCAACCTGTTCCAGTGCCTCACTACCCTTACAGTAAAGAATTTCCTCCTAACATCCAGTCTAAATCTATCCTCTTTTAGTTTAACACCATTCCCCCTTGTCTTATCATTACCTACCAGAGTAAAGGTTTCTTCTCCATCCTTTTTATAAGACCCCTTCAAGTATTAAAAAGTTACTTTGAGGCCACCCAGGCACCTTCTCTTCTGTAGGCTGAACATCCCCAGCTCTTTCAGTCTTTCCTCATAGGAGACATGCTCCAGCCCTCTGGTCATCTTTGTAGCCCTCCTCTGGACTCGCTCTTACAAGTACACATCTTTCTTGAGCTGGGGGACCCAAACCTGGATACAGTACTCGAAGTGGGGACTCACAAGGCCAGAGTAGAGGGGGACAATCACCTCCCTTGACCTGCTGGCCACACCTCTTTTGATGCAGCCCAGGATGCAGTTGGCTTTCTGGGCTGCAAGCATGCACTGCTGGCTCATGTTGAGTCTTTTCTCCACCAGAAACCCCCAAGTCCTTCTCTACAGGGCTGGTCTCAGTGAGTTCTTCTCCCAGTCTGTATTCCTGTCTGGGATTGCCCCGACCCTGGTGAAGCACCTTGCACTTGGACTTGTTGAATTTCTTGCGGTTCATATGGGCCCACTTCTCCAGCTTGTCCAGGTCCTTTTGAATGGTATCTCTTCCTTTTTTGGTATCAACTGAATCACTCAGGTTGTTTGTGGCAAAATGACCACACAGACACCAGGGTATGTTTAAGAATCAATAACTTCAACAACAACCTTATTGAGGACAGGATCTCTTCTTATACCATTAGCTCTACAAGCAGTACTCTCCCACTAGCTATTCATTGGTTAACAACTTTGTCCAGCAGCAGCAAACATTTAGCAACTTCCATATCTTAAGGGTTGGAGAACAAGCAGTTTGAGACAGCAAGGCATCTCGTGAATCACCCATCTTTGTTCCTTCTAACTTGTTTACATTCCTCACGGCATCATTGTGATGAGTCTGATGGTATCACCAACCACGGGGCTTGTAAACCCCCATGCCGATACTCCCACACTTGTCCTCTGCAGACTTGCTGAGGGTGCACTCAATCCCATTGTCTATGTCATTGATGAAGATATTTAAAAACACTGGTCACAAGACAGACTCCTGAGTGACACCACTCATCATCAGCCTCCACCTGGACATAGAACTATTGACCACTACTCTCTGGGTGTGCCATCAAGCCAATTCCTTATCCACCCTTCAGATGCATATCTTTCAAATTTAGAGATTAAGATGTCATGCAGAACTATATCAAAGGCCTTGCAGAAGACCAAGTAGATGATATTGGTCTGTCTTCCCTTGTCACCTGATGCAGTTACTCCATCACAGAAGGCCATCAAATTGGTCAGGCACGATTTGCCCTTGGTGAAGCCATGCTGGCTGTCTTGG
Source organism: Cygnus olor (assembly GCF_009769625.2). NCBI lineage: Eukaryota > Metazoa > Chordata > Aves > Anseriformes > Anatidae > Cygnus > Cygnus olor. The sequence goes on along the minus strand of NC_049169.1, from coordinate 123,730,377 downwards.
ATCACCTCCTTGTCCTGCATTTGTCTTAACTTTGCCTCCAGGAGGATCCATCCCATGATCTTCCCTGGCACAGAAGTGAGGCTCACCAGTCTATAGTTCCCCAGGTCTTCCTTTTTAAAAATGGGAGTGATATTTCCCTTTTCCCAGTCACTGTGGTCTTTTTCTTGCAATCACGATTTTTCATATGTGATGAAGTGTGGCTTGGCAATTACATCAGCCAATTCCCTTGGGACCCTGGGATGCATGTCATCAGGTCCCATAGACTCGTAGTTGTTACGTTGTGTCAGGAGGTCACAAACTTGCTCTTCATTTATGGTGGGAGGGATTCTTCTTCCCTAAGCCCCACCTAGAGGTTTGGGGACTCATGAGATGTGGGAAGCCTGACCACTAGTAAAGACCGAGGCAAAGAAGTCGTTAAGTACCTCTGCCTTCTCCACATCTGTCATTACCAATTCTTTGTCTTCATTTTTCAGAGGAACTACACTCTCCCTAGTCTTTCTTTTACAGCCAATGTACCTGTAGAACCCCTTCTTGTAATTCTTCACATCCCTCACCAAGTTTAGTTTTGTCAGTGCCTTGGTTTTTCTGATCCCATCCCTGCACATCCGGACAGAGTTTCTGTAATCTTCCCAGGGCACATGGCCCTATGTGCATTTCCTTCTTTTTCTGAAGTTTGACCAGCAGGTCCTTGTTCAACCATGCTGCTTTCCTACGTTCTCTGCTTGATTTATTACCTATGGGAATAGAGAGCTCTTGTGCTCTAAGGAAAATATCCTTAAAGAGTTGCCAGATCTGATCAGATCCTCTGTCCATAAGGACCATGGGATCTCATCCATTAATTCTCTGAACAGCTGGAAGCTGCCTCTTCTGAAGTTCAGGGTCCTGACATTGCTCTTAGCCAGGCCCTTATCACTCGAGATCACAAATTCAACCAGGGAGTGGTCATTGCAACTTTGCCTTCCTCTGGTCTTAACCTCTTTAATGCACTCCTCTGCTTTGGTGAGCACCAGGTCCATTAATGCTTCTCTTCTGGTTGGTTTATCTAACACCTGGATGAGGAAGTTGTCCTCAAAGCACTCCAGGAGTCTCATGGATTGTTTACTGCCTGCCATGTGGCTTTCCCAGCAAACATCCATGTAGTTGAAATCCCCCAGGGGGATGAGAGCCTGTGAGCCTTATGCTTCGTGCAGTTGGAGCAAGAAGGCCTCATCAACAGCCTCCTCTTGATTGGGCGTAGAGTACCACCCAGTCAAGAGGATCCCACCCACAAAATGGACGCCACCCACAAAATGTCTTTTGTTGGTCTGGTCCTTAATTTTTACCCACAGGATCTCAACCTGTTCTTGGCTCTTTCTTAGAGGGAACTCTTCCCAGTCTATCCATTTCTTAACATAGAAGGCAAGGCACCCACCTTTCCTTCCCTGCCTATTTCTCCTATAAAGCTTGTAGCCCTCCATTCCAATGTTCCATCTGTGTGATCTATCCTACCACATTAGATCGTAGTTTTCTAATTGCACCGTGGCTTCCAAATCCTCCTCCTTGTTTCCCATGCTGCGGACACTGCTGTAGAGGCACTTCAGCTGGGCCATGGACCACGATATCCTTTCAGAGAAGTCCTTCCTAATTCCTATAGGACAATTCACAGGTGTTTCCCTGCTGTTTTTTAAATTATTGGCATTCAGGTATTCTTTTGAGTCACCTACAGGCAGACTTGGCAACTTGCATGCTTGGGCTTTATGCAATGAAATACTGAGTATGAGAGTTCCTGAGGACACAGCAAAAGAGGTATTTATGTGGGAGGTATGATGTCTTTGTAGAATGCTAGGAGATGGAGATATGATATGGCCATCTGTAAACATAAGAGTCAAGTTCCCATCAAACTCATTACTGTTGATGGATATAAAATTAATGTGAGTTTGCCAGCCATGTCATTGTAATATTTCCAAGAGGCTGTCTGTCCTCTGTCCCCATTACTACTCAACTTTATAATTTCTGAGATTTTCTTGGTGTTCAAACTGGTCTGAATGTTATTGAAAAGTGTAGGTAGGGGTAAACTTTTTTTTTTTTTCCCTCCCTAAAATAGATATGATAGTATGTGCAGAGAAAGAAGATGCTAAAAAGGCTAATATAGCAAAATTATGAAACTTTCTCTGATCTGACCATAGGATGTTTAAACATACTACTAATGGATCAGACCTCTCCTCTCCTCTCCTCTCCTCTCCTCTCCTCTCCTCTCCTCTCCTCTCCTCTCCTCTCCTCTCCTCTCCAGAAAGAAAGAAACAGTTTTTAATTACTTAGAATGTACACTTGGTAAAACTGTTCCCTGTTTGGGACAAATTCAGACATTTGAATTAATAGTAAAATGCCTTTGAGTCACCTAAGCCATTCAGTTCCAAGCTTCCTTGTGTATTAGCTAATGAAAATTTCTGACAAAATATTTTCCAGTTTACTTTCAGTATTGTTGAAGCTGCTACATCACTAAATTGTTTAACCGTCTTGGGTAAACTGGAGAAAGCATCTTAGTTTCCTTGAAAACAAAATGAAATAATAGAATTAGAGGTTCCTTGTGATTGCAGAATAAATTTTAGCAAGAGTGTTAGTTAATGGTTTGAAAAGATTAGATTTAAAGTATTCAACAGGGTCCCAATAAAAGCAAGGAAGCAAGCAAACAAACAAACCCACCCAACAACCCTTTATATATACATACACATACATATATATATATATATATATATACACATATATGTTTACTTTTGGTTTTCCCCTTGAATGGAATGTAGAACCTGAATATATGAATAGCATCATGGAGTAAATCGCTCAAATAACTGAGTGTTATGAAACAGTTTGTATTTTCACCATGTGTTCACTGATTAGATTAAAGTCAATCTTTCTATTATATGAATGGTTCCCTAGATGATGATACTGTAAGTTTCAATTTTATTCACAATGTCTGTTCATCATGATAACAATTCCATAGCTGAAACCTTAGGGGATTAATAATAACAGGTACTTCAAGTACTGTCTACATTTATCAGCATTTGTAGTAGCAACTTTTTTTTTCTTTCTTTTTCAACTTTTCTTTTCTTTTCTTCTTTCCTTTCTTCTTTTTTTTTTTCAGGTCTAACTAGACTCAAAGGTATTTGTGTGGACTCCAATAGAGCAACTGTTTCCCTAATAATGACTGAATACATTGGGGTGTTGTGTGGAAGATGAGAATGATTATTTTATAAAGTTTTAAAATATTTTCACAGTGCTTTCAAAAGATTTTAGAGTTCATCTGTATTGGGAAAACATCATTTCTGGTTTTAATTCTATATCAAAAATTACCTTAACATTCTTATTTGGTTGGTTGGTTGGTTGGTTGGTTGGTTGGTTTGTTTTTACAGTAAAATTTAAATGAAGTGGAATATTTCTTTTATACCATTAAAACAAAAGAAAACAAAAGAAAAACAACAACAACAAGAAAAAAAAAAAAACAAAACAGGACCTATCCTTCAATCTCTTAATAGTTGTTGGTCCTTACTCCAGTAGAGCCACTGAGAAAAGCTTTTGTACTTCAAACTAGTAACTTCTTTTTAAAACTGAACAATGACATGGTATGTACATCCATTTAGAATGCACTTACAGACTCCTTAATGTCTTACTGAGCGCATCCAACTTCTGTCTTTGGTTCTGGAAAATAGAATGCTCTTACCGTGTGCTTTCTGGACATGTTGCATGCCTTGCAGATTATTGCTACTTCAAATAGAAATTGTTATGCTGCTGACCTGAGATACTGGTTACACTGTTTCAAGATAGAGATAGAGGAAAGGCTTGATAGTTCAGTGTAGCAACCAATGGGACCTTTGTGAGTGATTTTAGAGTGGAATCAAACCATTGGCTGAACAGTTAAAAGTAGCACTCAGCGAAAATCTTTTAAAATTATCTCTACTATTTATCTTATGAAAATTTGTTAGGCAGCTAAGCAGTCTTGCAAATCCCACCAGGTGTTTTTCTCCTTTAATGGAATTCAAAATATCTTTGTAGACCTGGAAAGCTCCAAGCTTTAGGCATTTTAATGGTTGAAATCATTGCTTAACTTATTCTCACGTAGTGGTGCAACAGGTTACTCAATTGTGAATTGTTTCTACTTCCACTTCCTTAAAAAACACGTAAGCCTGTGGGAGAAGGTAATCAAATGGTATGCATCATTCATCAATATAAGAGTTTCTAAGCACTGGAAATACACTTACGTTTGTAGAGTATAGATATTTTTGGCAACATCCCTGTCTTATGCAAGAAACTGAGTTCAAGGATGATCATACAGGACCAAGAAAGGAATGAAGATGTAGACTGAAATATTTTTGTTTCCATAAGACCTAGTGGAAATCTCTGTATCTTTGTGTGCTGAGTATAAATTGGCATTTCATAGAATCATAGAATCATTTCAGTTGGAAAAGACCTGCAAGATAATCGAGTCCAATCATCCACCTAACACTACAAGTCCACCATGAAACCATATCCCCAACCACCACATTCACATCTCTTAAATACCGCCAGGGATGTGACTTCACCACCTCCCCATGCAGCCTGTTCCAATACCTAGCCACTCTCTCCATGATGAAATCCTTCCTGATATCCAGTAAAAACATCCCCTTCCACAATCTGAGACCATTGCCTTGTGTCCTGTCACTTGTGACCTGGGAAAAAAGACCAATACTCTCCTCACTGCAACCTCCCTCAAGGTTGTTATAGATAGCAATGAGGTCTCCCTTCAGCCTCCTCTTCTACAGACTAAATAACTCTAGTTTCCTCAGCCACTCCTCATAACTCATGTTTTCTAGTCCCTTCACCAGCTTCCTTGATCTCCTCTAAACATGCCTGAGCAATTCAATATCTTTCTTGCAATGAGAGGCCCAAAACTGAACAGATTACTCAAGGTGTGGTCCCACCAGTGCAAAATACAGAGGTACAATTACTTCCCTCGTGCTGCTGGTCACACTGTTTCTGATACATGGGGTTGTTGTGACCCAAGTGCAGCACCTGGCATTCAGCTTTGTTTAATGTCATGTGATTGGACATGGCCCATTGATCCAGCTTAGCTAGGTCTCTCTGCAGCGCCTTCCTACACTCAAGCAGGTCAACACTCCCACCCAACTTGGTGTCATCTGAAAACTTACTGGGGGTGTACTTGATTCCCTCATCAAGATCATTGATAAAAAAGATAAACAAAACTGGCCCCAGTACTGAGCCTTGGGGAACACCACTTGTGACTGGCCACCAACTGGATTTAATTCTGTTCACAATGACCCTCTCAGTCTGACCATCTAGCCAATTTTTTACCCAGGGACCAGTACACCTATCCAAGCCATGAGCAGCCTGTTTCTCTAGGAGAATACTGTGGAACACAATATTGAATGCCTTGCTAAAGTCCAAGTAAACAACATTCACAGCCTTTCTCTCATCCAGTAAGTTGGTCACCTCTTCATAGTCAGGCAGGATTTGATTTTCATAAACCCATACTGACTGGGTCTCATCACCTGGTTGTCCTGTACGTGCCATGTTACAACACTCAGGATGATCTGCTTCATGACCTTCCATGGCACTGAAGTCAGACTGACGGGCCTATAATTCCATGGATCCTCCTTCCTGTTTTTCCTGTAGATGAGAGTCACATTTGCCAACCTCCAGTCAGCTGGGACCTTCTCATTTTCATTATGTGTTCTGTCATGGCCAGAACTGTTTCTTATGCAGTGACACACTATTCTGAACAGTAGTTCGAGTTAGGCCTTTAAGTAATGCTGTAAAAAAAAAAAAAAAAAAAAAAATTATGAAAATTCACAACAAAATACATGGTCATGTTGAAAATATGCTTAGGTGTCTGAATTATAAAAAGACTTTGCTGTAGTTCATACTTTCATTTTGAGCTAAATGTGTTATTTTCTTTAAATATATATATATATATAACACTTACAAATGCTCCTTGGAGATATATATATATATATCTCCAAGGAGCATTTGTAAGTGTTCTGTCAGATAGGTTTGAAATCTATGACTGGCTAGGACTGCTTTTCAAGATTTCATCCATTGAGATAAGAAACACACATCACAAAACTTTTAATTGTATGTGTTTTTTTTGTTTGTTTGTTTGTTTGTTTTTGCAAGTAGTCTGGACCTTAAGCATGCTACCTTAACATACTCCTTTGAGGCACATTAATTAATGCAAAATTAAAGATAATTATGGTAATTAAATCTACTCACAAAGTAATATGTGACTATCTAGTGTAAGCCTGTCTGAAAGGTCTAGTGTGAGACAAAAAAAAAAAAAAAAAAGAAAAGAAAAAAAAAGTCAATAGTTTGATATTAATACAATGTACTCCTAATGCTTCTTCTGAAATCTGCATTCTAAAATAAAAGACAAATTTGTCTGAAGGTGTGACACATCAGAGCTGAATGAGACAGCTATATTTGCACTGTCACTAGCTGTCTCTCTTTTTTACATGGCTCTTATTCAACGTATGCAAATCTCAGTCCATAAAAAATTAAATTGCTACATTGCTACGTACTTCATTTACAGTGTCCTTCAGTTTAATCAAGTACTTTTAGCTGAATCAGGCATTAAAGAGATGGTCTTGTACCAATGTTGTTGTGCTCTGATTTGTGTTATTGCAGTGACTATGCCATCAGCAGTCCTCATTGTAGCTCCTCCTAGATGTATGTTCCATGTCACAAATTTGTACTTACAAAAAACCCTATATTTAACTTTTCTCTGGACAGATCTGGTTCTGTTGCTCTCTCTTGCTCCTATACTAAGAGAAAAACTAATAAATCTTTACTTCAGCACTCATTAAAACAGAGATCAATTTGGTAAGAACCAGCATGGAAACAAATAGACACTTTACAGCTATTAATAAAGGAGGATAACTCCTGGCATTAGTCATGGCATTTAATTTCACCAAAGCAGCAGTTGGACAGTTTTCTTCCCTCAAGGTGATGATTTTCTGTGTTGCATTTTCATGCTCCATGGCTCACATTTTATAAATGGGCAAACCATGCTTTCAAATGAAAAGAACCCCCTGCCCACCAAAACAAACAAACAACAAAAAAGTAGCAAACGAAACCCATCAACATTCCTCCACTCCTTTCCCAACAACATGTTGAAAATGCTTCTGTTTTACAACAAACAATATCCGTATAAATAAAAGATTGAAAGAAAACAATGTCTAACAATTTGAAAGAATCACCACAATGCTAGTTTATGTCACACTAAATGTGCTTTTCTTTCTCTGAGAAGCATGTTTTGCTTTGTGTTTTTTCTTTTAATTTTTTTCTCTCAAAAATAGTTTGCTAATCTGCTCAGAACATAATGATAATTGCAGAAGAGCATAAAAATCAAAAGATGAGAATCTAAAGAGATAAATGAAAAACAGCTTGATGAGTCAGTAGCCCATATAGTATATCTGGAAGACAGAAAGGCATTTACCTTTATTCCCATTTAAATTCACTGTTGTCAGTGCAAAGCTAACTGTTCCAGGCACTGCTCCATCTCCGTACCAAAGCCATAATCCTTGTTCTTAATGACCATAATACAAGGGCAGACCTGCTTTGTATATTGCCAAACTTGGTTATATCCAGATGATCAAGTGGAGTCAGGAAGCTGCTCGTATGACTGATAAAAATGAGATATCATCATGGAAAATTTTTGGTATCATACGCAAACTGAGGAATCATAACCAAACAAATAGTGATTATCATACCACCAAACAGGAAGAATGGATGTGTTTCAGCCTGTTTTTGTGGCTGAGGCTAAATTGGTAAATGGAAAAAAATAATAAATAAATAAATAAATAAAGGCTTACACTTGGACAGATATGAGGAGATTAAAAAGAACAGAACTTCTCCATGTCTGATAAATTTTAAGAAACAGTGTCAGCATCTAACTTGGTGTTTCAGAGCAACAGAATCTGGATATATATTCCAGCCATAGCCTAGATTCAGATCCTGGCTCAGCTCCCTATTCTATAGCCTGGCTTCATAAACGTCCTAATATCTTTATTCTACCTTCGCCTTGGAATTATGCAGTTTATTTCTCATTTTCAAAATTTTTATGTATCAAGCATCCCCACTGTCAAATGAACAAACACTCTTTTAAGCTTTCAAATCATAAATTCAAAGATATTGAAAAGAAATATGTAATGTATAATGTTCTTCATTTATCTTTAAACAGCAATCAGGTGTATAAAAAAGCCATAGAAACATCTAAGGCAAAGTCTCAAAGGGTTGCTAAAAGAAATGTTACTGTCAGAAACTATGATATTGTTTTCTTAGAGCTTTTGACTATGACTCTGACTTAAATTGTCTTTGATCTATATGGTAAAGAAAACATGGATATTGAATTTGAGATTTTCCCACCACTGTGCTCATCAAAGGGACCTTAATTACCATTTAACATTTGTTTTTGTTTTTCATGGACTTGAATTCAAGTCTGGCTAGAATTTATCAGCATTTACTTTGATTTTCAAGATTTTTAGAGGAAATAAAAGACAGCAAGGTTAAATACGACCATAAGTCAATGCTGATTTAGACTGTTCAGCTTATGTAGATATTACTGTCACTTCAAGAGATATTGGTAGCATTAAAGAAAAAGTTTGGACATCACAGATTTTTCTGTTGGAAAAAAAAAAAAAAAAAAAAAAAAAAGCTACAGTATTACTAGTAAAATGACCATGTATTTGAAATGATTTAAATGGCTAACACTTAAACAGAAATCTGAAAGAGTGTAAGTTTGAACTAATTTTGTCTCTTGGATCACTAAATACAGTCCTAAAGGGCTGATTAAATCAAATATCTATAACATATACAAGGGTCTTCTTTAATTTTAACGTTACAACGATTTTTGTGGGTAAAGTTATTAAAGCAGAAATCCAGAATGCTTTGTGTGAAATTAAGCCTGCTTCCTCTCCCTCTCTCTCTATTAAAAAAAAAAAAAAAAAGGCAAAGCTTAATTAGATCTTTTATTTTTATTATTATTATTATTATTATTATTATTATTATTATTTCAGGGATTTTTTGCAATTCTTTATCTAAACCATCAGAGAAGCAATGAGAAGATGGGAAGCATAGTCTGTATTTATGTAAAAAATTCTCATGCTATGTCAATTTTGTATAGAAGAGGCTTCCATTCTATCAGCACATGGTGCTGTACTTATGAATAAAACATTTCAATTCGAGGAAATGAGTCATAAGTCTTCACTATTTGTTTAACTTGAATAATATGTTATTCAAGATGACCTACAAAATCACAATTAATTTGTGGATAACCTATTCCATTTCTTTATTGTTTAAAAGTAAATTTATTGGTCCAGATAGTACCCCTAGGAACTCATTCAAATTGTATGTCTATAACCAGTTTTTAATAGTCATATAATAGATGTTTACATTACTATCACAATCGAAAGGATTTCAAGCCCTGAGAAAACCATTATCATCACTGCTGTACTTTTGTGCGGCAGCTATATATAGGACAGTACTGGAATTGTGATTTGGTTGGCATGTACTCACTAATGGCAATCAAGTAGATGAAGATTTATAACCCTCTCTTTATGTGAATACTAGAAATTATCACAAGGAGTATTCTACTGTTTTAGGGTACATTGTTCCGAATGTAATATTAAGATTGCTATTGAATGACTGTGTAAGACGCTCACATAAAGATAAGAAAAAATATTTCTATTATATCACTTGTTTTCAGCTGTGATAGGCTGAATAGGTCTTCCACAACTCCCTGGGATGATGTAACATCCGTGTAAGTTCTCTAGAAATAAACTCCAGAGAAAAAGACACTAATTGTGGATTTTAACAGAAATCCCCATTCGGGGTGTCTGAGGCAGTAAGTTCTACCTGTGAAAAAAAGTTGGTCCTGCTGCTGACTTGGAACAGCTTGCCAAGCAGGCTTCAATTAGTAGCTGTAGAGTTAAATGAAAGATTGCTGAGTATGGTGTGGAACTTAAGGTTTTACTAAGAAGGAAATGCGGTCGGAATCATAGAATCATTAAAGTTGGAAAAGACCTCCAAGATCATCTACTCCAACCATCTCCCTACCACCAATATCACCCACTAAACCATGTCCCTAGGGTGGTTCAAGTTCCTAAACCAAGTCCCTAATGATTCCCATCACCTCTCTGGGCAACCCATTACAATACCTAACCACTCTTTCTGAGAAGAAACGTCTCTTAATTTCCAGCCTGAACCTCCTCTAGAGCAACTTGAGGCCATTCCCTCTAGTCCTATCACTAGTTAGGCTATTGTTCCAAGCTTGGAAGTGCTGCTGTCTGAGCTGCAGCATGTCAGGCTTATGACACATAAACACCAAGGAGGGATAAATAATTAAAATTAAGAAAAGATGGCCAAAAAACAAAAGGTTATAAGCTAGTCGTGGATAAATTTATTTGGAATTAGAATAAAGTTCCTAATTTTTACTAAGGGATAGCTGAAGAATCAGTCAAGAAAGTGAACATAAAAGAACTCACTAGGTTGAAATAAGATCTAGATCCATTAACGGAGAAAATTAGTGTTACTTGTGAGAGTAGAACTCTGATTTAATGATTCAGATGGATTCTTCAAGTTCTTCTGAAAGTTGATGGTATTCTCTTTAGGAGTTAAGCTAACACCTTCCTGTGGGGGACCCAGTTCAGCTACAAAGAACTGTCCAAACGAGAATAAATTTCCCTAAAATGCAAGAGTCTTTCTTATCCTGGAAGCTCGTTCACAACGTTTTAGCTCTGCTAGAAGTTTCAAGAAATACTGGATGTGTCTTTAAAGGAAAAAGTTCCTCCCATCTGTCTGTAAACCTCACGTAGAGTAATTGTAATGTATTTTCAGTTTTAGAGGTTAAATGTGCTTCATCAGTGTTTTTCCTTTATTATTTAAGTACTTAATTTTCTTCAGTCTGACACATCACAGTCAGACTAACAGGACTGAGCCTGTTAGTTTAAACAAAAACTTGAGTGTGGTTTTGTTTATCATGCTTTTGTTGAAATTCAAGTCCATTTCAGGTAGATAGTCAGAATCATTCACAGTATTTAAAGAAAGCCTAACGGGAAAGATATTCAAATATGATTAACTTACTTACTGGTTAACTTACTTCAAATATGATTAACAACTCTGCTCTTAAATGCATAAAATCTATATGCATAAAATACAATTCATAGGTCCCATATGATGTCATTTGATGGTTATATTTCTAGCAGATGAATATATGTCATATTACTTTTATAGTACTGTGGAGTCCTGAGTGGTTAATTTGTAAAAAGGATCTCTTGTAAACACAATCACACAAAGTTAAATTATTACTGTTTAACTGGATTACAGAATGAAGGTAATTTTAAAATCAGTTAATTTAACCAAATGATGCCTGACCCCCTTGCCACACACTTATTTGAAAAATTGAAAGATCTCAAGTTTTTTTTTTTTTTTTTTTTTTTTTTTCCCCTGCATGGGGAAAATAAAAATAGTGAAACCTGCTAACAGCTTATAAGAGAAACACTTTTATGACAGGGCAGTTGTCAAGGTACCAAATAGCACCCTTAAAAAAAAAAAATGCATTTTATCTTTTCTGAATTCACAATGTTAATTTGAATCCTGGGATTTAAATTCAGTTCACCGTGCAGTGTTTGAGGGAATTCCATTTTGCTGATGGGAGTCCAGTAAGACTGTAGCCTGAATATTTTGGGGTGGCTGAGAACAAAAGAGCAAATCACCCCCCTTTTTTCTGCAAGTCAAAAATAAACTTAAGAATACGTGGAGTACAATTAATAAACTATCATAATACAGTGCATTTCTGAAGTTGCTGTAGAATAATCCTAACTGTAAAGAGATCTGTCTAAAATACAGAGTTCTAAAAGGAAGCATGATGTCCAAAATACTGACATGCTACAAAAGTCTTCCTTTTGACAATTTGGTGATCCTGGTCTCATCCATTCTATACTGACGTCATCTTTACCAAATCCACAGCATTAATAAAAACATTCAGAGTATAACAATTTTGAATGAGTCACAAATTATGCAAGATTTAAAAAGGAAGTATGGTTAACTTAATTTCCATTCTATGCAAGTCACAAATTGTACATAACTTTTAAGATTGTTTTCAGTGTTCTGAAGGTTGCATGCATATGTAGTTCTCACTTTTTATGTGATGGCTAGAGTAAATCTGCAGTAATGAAATACAATGAATTCTAAATCCTGATATATCCACGGTGAGTGTCTTCTTATTGACATTGGTTTAGGCCCATGATTAATATTTCTTTCAAAGGAAATACCTCATTATTATTATTATTATTATTATTTAAACTTAATAATACTTTTACTAGTCACCCTTAATTTAGAAAATGAGTAAGAAAGGATTGTCTTATAGTTAATAACTCTCCAGATATTACATCCAGTGGTATATGACAATACATCTTGTAGCAACATTTTATCAAAAACAGGGAACAGATGTTTATGTGTGTGTTGAGGTTGAAGGGATCAAACAGCAGGATTATTTTAAAAGGATGGCCATAATTTTGCTGAATGCTGGAAAATAATCCTGTGGAAGTTCAAGGAAGACAAAGGAGGTGCAGCATTCCTAGGCATTGCAATGCCTATATATATAACAATGGAAAATATATTTTTTATTAATGTCATAAGTTACAGAACTTTCTACTTCCAAAGTTTCCCAGGGGAAAAAAAAATGATTCATTTTAATTCTATAAATCATTTTAAATTTCCTAATTAAGAAAAAAAAAAAACACCTCATATTAGTTGTCTGAAATTTTTCTGTAACATATAACACCCATGGTGAAAAACAAATTGAATATATCTTAGATACAACACCATGATCAAGAATTTGGTAGGCTTAATTGACATAAATCAACATATTTCCCACGCTCCCATGAAAGAAGGAACATTTCAAGATTTCTGTTAAAGATCAATCCACACAGGCTTATCTTGTTTCAGAGAAACTATTTGCATTACTATTTTCCTCTCCAGTTTATATAAAATGAGATAGAGTAGAACACAGATTAGCTTTAAAATTGGAATGATGTTTCTAAAATTGGAACGTTTTTTAAAATATTTTCTCACTATATTTTGATTTGATGTTCATAAATTGATCACACACTCATCCTTTAAGTTTGAACAATGTTTGCTTCTGTTCCTATTTCTGTTATTTAAGAAATGCTGTTGAAATTAATACTCAGGAAATATAATGATTTCTGCATGGGATATCAAGAAAGCACTGGCACAGAAGCACTCCCAACTGATTAAGTTACTTTTTTTTTTTCTTTTTTACAGGGGCAAAAATGTTTGATAGATTAGGGATGGATTGTGAAGTGATAGATATAGTCTCTTATTAGCAGATTTGCCAGATTGTGGAACAGTCTTAGCAAATGTACAGTAAAAGAAATCTGTTCTCATGTGAGAAGTGTAAACTATAGGAAGTTAGTTTTCCATTCATAGGAAATTTGTTAGAATAAATATCTGACAAATTGCTGCTACTTCAGGATTAAAAAATCAAAGAAAATCTTTGTAAGCATATTTTTATTAAATCTTTAATATACTTGTTTGCAATAAATTTTAGAGACATTCCTATCTATTTAATGAGGAAATATATCCTCATATTTCTGCAGATAAGGGTATTTTTAAAGACACAATACTTGCTTCCATTTGATCTAAGTGGTAATTATATAAGAATTAACATCCCTGTCATTTAGAGTGAGGAGGACTTTACAGCGTCTCCAGTAAAACACCTAAATTTTAAACAAGGATAATAGAGAGTTTTAAAAGAAAATAAATAATAAAAAGAAAATGAGAGTGAAGTACTTTGCAAATATGTAATAAAAGATACATATTTTAAAGCTACAAAGTGGTGGATCTTCCACCCTATTTTTCACTATTATTTAGCATAGTTTTGATTATTTACTGTTGAATTTTCCACTTGGAATTCACTCAGAATATCCATTTTCTTGATTTCACTCTTTATTTGTAGGCACATGACTATAAGATGAGAAATTAGAGTTGCTAAACACTTCACCAGCTGCTCATGAAAGAGTTTTTAGACATGGACATTTTTTTATGTTAGTGAACTAGATATTCAAAAGCTAATGACCAGTCTCTTAGCAGAATTTCTATAAATGAAAATCTAACTAAAATCACCACATTGTAGTCCTATTTACAGAAAATACTTAATCGTGAAGACATTTTTATTCACTATAGCTCTTGAATGCATACTTAAAATTATACTTATTCTTAGGTTCAACTGGCTTCATTAGGACAAAGCAGATGTTTAAACTGATTCTTGCAGTAGAAATTCTGTTTAAAACAGGCCTTCTAAGTCAATTCCTTTTAACATCTTTCAAGGGATTTTGTGATTTCTATTACAAATTCAGTCTGTAAAATTTTCATTAAATTGTTATATTTATTATATTTTATTATTATTATATATTAAAATACCTCCATATTATATTATTCATTATGTTTTTTGTTTGTTTGTTTGTTTGAGAGCCATTCCTTTTGTAAGTCTTAAACTTGTCCTGAAGTCTGAAAAGGACTGCTGCAGTTTTAGATCCACATGTATTACACCTTAGTTCTGTTAAAGAATTTGCTTACATATCTTGAAATATGACTACAATATGATACGAAGAGCAATAGAATTCCTTCTTTAGAGATTTATTGCATGGATCTGTAAGAGATGCAACAGTCTTTGCCAAACTGTGTTTCTGTTTGCATAGAAATGAACAATTCTCTTCTAAGAGGTAGCAGAAGCAAGGATGTTAATGAGATTTATGCTTGTGGTTTTTTTGTTGTTGTTGTTTTTCTTTTTTTTTTTTTTAGACAGAATGAATTAGCAGAAATCAGCAGCTCATTTTCTTAAACACAAAGATAAAACATGCATTTTATCTTGAGCCTAAGATTATGACATGTATCAGGAGAAAAATTAAAGTATAACACTTCCATGAGTAGTAGAGCAGATGATTCACTATCTGCTATTCTTCTTTAGAATCTAGGTATATTATAAAATATGCGTTGCATATGTAGGAATTATTTCTAATAATATGTGTATACAATTGTCAACTTTATTAGCCACTCTAAAGTGAGTCACCTAAGGGTATCAGCTCCTGGAACTAAATATTACCAAGAGATCATAAAGCAAGCAAAAGAGGTATAAATAGCACAGATTTGATTTTGCTCAAAATAATTTTTTAATTGCTACTTTGTGGCAGAAAAATACATATTTGCCACTAGGAGAAACCCTGGTAGTCCACATGCCCTGTTAACACTTCTAGAAGAGTTAATAGACTAGAATTGCAACAGATTATTTTTTTATTATCATTATCTTTTGTCTCTCAACAATTGTGGAAAGCCCATACTTGGTTAGAACCTACAGCATCACACAGAAATGAAGCCATCCTGACCTTATATCTGTAGAAT
The DNA here is from genome assembly GCF_009769625.2 of Cygnus olor. Lineage (NCBI taxonomy): Eukaryota > Metazoa > Chordata > Aves > Anseriformes > Anatidae > Cygnus > Cygnus olor. The sequence continues at coordinate 123,714,933 of NC_049169.1, read as the reverse complement.
GTTGAATATACTTGTGCCAAATTTTCCAGATGGTAATTAGAAAGGAACTGTGTCAGTTACTTGCCTCTGATTTATCTTGCTGAAGCAAATCTGGTACAGATAGCACCTGTTCAATTGTAATTCTGTAACTATGTGAACATATTAGCCTTTCTTACTCTAGAATTATTTTGAAAGATTTCCCTGCATAAATTCCTCATAATAAAGAAAGACCCAGTCATGGTTACTTCTTCATAATCATTCACTGCAAAAGAAATAAAACAAAGCCACTGGTAACAATTAATTTCAGCGTCAATTAATCTTTTAATCTTGGTGACTTAACCTTACCCAGCACTCAGCATTATTCACTCTTTCTAATTCATCATCTTTTTATTGACTAATTTTTCATCCAGGAGGTGGAACCCTGATAAATGCATTAAAAATATAATAAAAATATCATTTTGAATAGAAATTATACCTGCAACATTGTCATAATAGTGACTAACTTATCACAGGAAAGAAACCATGCCTCTGAGACATGTAAAAGAGTCAATTAAAGTGATTTATACATGTGTCAATCTAATGGATATTTAGTAAATAAATAAATTTTCTTTTTGATGAATTTGAAGTATTGCAGCTTATTAAAGTTCATGCAGCTTATTAAAGAGGATGGGTCCCAACACCAACCCCTGGGGAACACCACTCTTGACTGGTTGCCGGTTGGATTTCACTCCATTCACCGCCATTCTCTGGGCCCAGCCATCCAGCCAGTTTTTAACACAGCAGAGTTTACCTGTCCATCAAATCATTTCAACTTTATAATGAAATATATAGCTGAATATAGGAGAAAAATAATAAAAGGGCAACTGAAACACATTTTTAGAGTATTTTTCACATGGAGAATGTAGTTGAAATCCAAATGAAAAGTTGAGATTTGACAAAAAAGATTTTATTTATTTTTTCTCAATGGAAGTGTATTTCATCAGTTATTTTTTGGTAAATTGTCCTTGCCACAAACTCACTTTTAACATTCAACTTGTATACTATAGATGACCTGAGCTGCCTTTTCAGATGTTTTTTAACTGTAGTTTTCGTTACCTAGTGTACAAACTGCCTTTGTTGTATTCTGCATCTTTTTTTTTCCTTTTTTTTTTTCTCCTCCAATATTTATCATCAGCACCCAAGAAAGGGTTAATAGAAGTTATGCAGATAAATACTTGCCCTTAAATTCTCTCTTGGACTTTTTTTCCCCCCATTTTTTTCTTTTATGTCAGGGTTTGCATTTTCTATTTTTTCTCTTTGGCTTATTTTTTAAATCTTTTTCTGATTTAATATAATTTTTCTACTTTCCTTCTGTTTATTTACTTACTTATTTATTTATTTCTGCAATATTGGAAAACTCATACCTATCTTCCTGAGTTGCTCATAACATCATTGTGAAAGTTAAAAAAAGCACTTTTGACCAAAGAGAGCAAAGGTGAAGAGAAGGATTCCTTGCTGTTTTCCTTTCTTGCTCTTAACCTCTTTTCTTCTGTGGGACAGTGAATGTGTTTGACCATGGTGTTGCAATATTGAAGAAAAACCTTCGTCACAAGACAGTCTGGTTTGTGAATATAGGCTTCCTCTGGCACTCTTTGGCTTTCCTGTTTCATGCATGAGGTGTAGTCTTTCTTTTCAGTCAGTATAACCCCAGGCATGCTCTGAAAATGAGCTTCCAACAGAAGCTGTGTTACTTAAATTTAAGATGTCTCAAACTGTGAATGTTATGACTCTCTGTTGTCTGACATAAACTGCATCAAACCCCCTCCTCAGCTAACAAGTTTCCTGAGTGATATTCAGTCATTTATCTCTATTCACCATATTCTGTAACAGAGGATACAGAATCTTCCTCCCTCCCCCCCCTCCCTCCCTCCCTCCCTCCCTCCCTCCCCCCCCCCCTCCCTCCCTCCCTCCCTCCCCCCCCGCCCATCTGCCCAGGCCCCCATGTCAGGTCCAGGGCTGTCAGGCCCTGCCCCAACAAGGGCACAGCACGGCCTTCTCACTTAACTCAGATGGATCCCTCCCCTCCCCTCCCCTCCCCTCCCCTCCCCTTCTCTTCCTTTCTTTTCCTTTCTTTCCCTAATTGTTTGCACCTGAAGTTACAGAAAGAGATAAAAATATTTTTTAGCAGCCCTTAAGAGTATGTCAGAGGCTTTCTGATATCTATAAAATCTGTGGTGCCAGTAAATAATATCCATGTGGACCCTATCACATAGCTGATAATATATTAAAATCAAATAGGTGAAGCAAGTCTCTTCCTTGAGCCACAAAACCTGTCCCTCTAATAGAAGCTAATGACCATGAGACAGAAAGGACTGAATAGCCATAAGATAGTTCTTGAATCACTGTAATTTTCAGTCTAGCACATGAAGGCGAAACAAACTTGTCTTTTAGATATTTAATACAGCAAGCGAAAAAGCTGTGATGGCTAGGACCTTCCACAATAACAGCTTAGGGGTGTCACCCTGTGGAAAGCAGTAGCCAACAGTGGAATGGAATGCTAATTAAAGGCAAAAACAACTTCAGCCATCAGATTTTAATTCACACCTCCACTTGATAGCCAGATCCCTGAAAGAGAATTATATTGTGTCAATATATTTAGGATAGATATCTCTATCATTTGTCTTAAAATTGTTAGAATAAGTAAAGGTGAAGTGCAAGCATCACCTAATGTTTTTGTATATATATTACTACCGTTCTATTAAACTGTCCACTGAAAATCAAGCACGTTTTCCTTTAGTAATAACCTGCACAACCTTCTAAGGATTTTAAAGAACATAACTTTTTTTTTTTTATCATCTTGGACAATGACTGAAATGCTTTCTAATGGAAAGAGAACTCCTATATCTCTAATTCCTCTCCACAATACTGTGAACAGTGATGTGTACATCTATTTGAAAAGGAAAGTTTACGCATAAGTTTACGCATGTGAGAAAGGCTTCTAGAAAGGTTAGTTTTAGATTAGATATTTGGAATAAATTCTTACTATGAGGGTGGTGAGGTACTGGGAAAGGTTACCCAGAGAAGTCATGGAAGTCCCACCCCCGGAAGTGTTCATGGCCAGGCTGGGTGGGGCTTTGAGCAACCTGGTCTAATGGAAGGGGTGGTGGAAGGGCGCTGGTGGGAGGGGGAGGAGCTTGTAATTAGATGATTTTAAGGTCCCTCCTAATCCAAACCATTACATGATTCCATGATTCTGGATAAATCCACTGGTCCCAAACCAGTGAAAGAAAATAAATAAATAAATAAATAAATAAATGAAAAGAAAGGGAGACTAACTCCTTAATTTTCTCATAATTTAAAACTGCAAGAAAATTTCTGAGCTGAAGTTTAAATTCCTAACAGATAATTTATATTACTAGTATTGGATTTTTCTTTATTTGTTAACTATAAAGGCATTTTGAAGGAGAAGAGAGATTAATAATGTGCACGACAAGAACAAAAAACAGGAGATATACAAACAGGAAAAATATCCTAAAATTCAAACTATTCCTTTTTTTTTTTTTCACCAAAGGCAAAAAATGTCGCTTTAAACTATAACAATGCTATAAAGTGCTTACATATTTCCCAACCCATGCATAACTACTAGAACTCCCTCCAAAGTTCCACTGTAAACCTAATAATAAGAGAATCTGCAGTGAATTGTCCTTCAGTCTGCTTATGTCAGGATAGAAACAGGATCCATTATCCAGGAGGACAGTACAGTATAATATACTACTGAACACAGAAAGCTAAATAATCATTTAATTGACTATTATAAATGATGTTGTAAAAACGTGTTCAATTAATCTGTTTATGTATTATCCGACTTCCTGAGATCTGTAGGTGAAAGGTGGGTTGAAGATTTCTGGTAAGAGAGCTTCACCCTTCTTTGACAGAAGCCTATGACAGCAGTTGAATACAGATAGTAACTTCAGGGCCTATACAGACAGGTGAAATTTATTGAATTTGACGTATCTAATAACAGGAACCTTTGTTTGTTGGCCTTACAGTTATTGAAATCCTTAACTACATAAACTTTCCATTGGCTGTTCTCATTTTATTTCTACAGTTTTATATGCAAATTGTTGAAAGAGGAAAAATCTGTAAGTAGTCTTATAAAGAGGCTAATGAATCAAGTCAAGTGTGCATGAGGAAAAATGAATGTCCTCTGCATTAGCATTTTTTCTACAAGAAAATCTAAGAGCACAAAAGGGATATTAACAACAACAACAGAAAAAAACATAATCTTTGTTTTTGTTTTTGCTTTTCTTTTTTGTTCTGACTTATTTTCCCTGTGCTATTCACCAGACTTTTGCATACTTAGAAGAACTTTGGAATTTATAATAACAGATATAACTCTACAGCTATTAGAAAAAGAGAGAAGGGATGGCAACAATGATTTCTTCCTTTCCAGTGACTTTAGTACAGTTGGTGACATTACTATAGTATTCCAGTGTTGTCCCCAAGCACTTTGGTGTTGTGAGATAACACTAAATAATTTAAATAAAAATATCAACAATTTTTTTTAATCTATCCCCTCAGTGAAAATATAATTACAACTGATTGTGTTAGGTGTAGACAAAGTTTTATGAAAAAAAAAAACAAAACAGAATAAATATCAGCTGTAGTCCATCTTTTCAACTCAGTGTACCAATCACAACTTATTTTCTGGAAAGCCAGCTAAATGGAATCTACTGGAAAGATATTTGAATGCACAGTTAAATTAAATTAAATTAAATTATGCTAAATTTTTAGTAATGCTTATACACGATTCGTGAAATGTTGAATGTTTATGTTGTCATATCTGTGTTGAAAACCAAGGTAACGATTTCTAAAATTATGTTCATCTTGAAATGGGTAGAATTAGCAAATTATCTTATTATATTTTGAGAGAAAAAATATTTTTTCTTTAGATGAAAAGTGTATGTAATTCACAAGAGATCATAGTGATGGTGCTTGAAATAATGTTTTGTTTTTTTTTTTTTAGCATTTCATTCTAAGTTCTTCCTCTGTTTGATATGGTGTATATCTTACTGATGATGAAAGGAGACAGACTAACAGTTCTTTGGAACTTCCACCCCATGGGACCAATATGTTAAAAGCAGGGGGAAGTGGTAAAACACACAATGTATTCTATTCTAGGTACAGTAAGAGGGACTTAGTCTCTATATAAAACTATTCTGGTACCAGGAGCTTGCAGACACAGTTCGTTTTATATTGCTTTTATACTTATATCACCTGAAAAAAAGCAAATAATAATACTTTGGATAAAGCATTTTGCAGAAGTACTGAACAGAGCCTGGAAATTTAAGCTATAAATACCTATTTCTTGACTTAAAGAGTTATTTCAGTCTGATCCAGACATTTTTTTATTTTATTTTTTTCTTTCATATATAATGGTAATGAATTAGTTAGGTCCTATTAGTCTGAAATACATTTCTTTCATATTTCCTTCAACTTTTTAAAACATATTACAGTAGTTAGTATGTATTAGTATTGTTACTTTACTGTTGTTACTCTACCACCCCCCCCCAAAGATGAATCCAAACAGAAAGATGTCTGTTTCATATTTTAATAACTGAAAATAGAACATTTTTCCATATTATCTCTGCCTAAATTTATTTGCCATATAACATATCCTACTTGATGAAATTGTGTTATAGGATGTTTTGTTAGCAGCCTTCAAGACAATCAAAATTCTGACACCATTTATTTAAGGGAAACTAATACAGAAGAACAGAACAACAATTCCACTTATCACAATCATATTATCATTCTGAATGCAGCTTCTACACTGATGCCATATCTATAATTCTCCAGTAGAGAGATAACAAAAACATAGACGTCAAAGACTCTCCAATAAAAATGTTTTTTGCACTTTTTTGATATATTCACACAGATAAGGTATAGAAACATTACTGTCTTGTTTGGTTGGTAGGTTTCTTAGACCATCATCATAGATGGCTCTTGGCAACTTGTCTTTATTTTTAGTGTGTCAGAATTTGTTTATTTTTTTTTTCCTAAAAAAGATCTTCTGGACAAAATTTTTTAAGTTTTTCTGGTGAAACTGTTATAATAAAAGTTAAAGATTCATAGCCCTCTTTCAAAGTTACAGCTGATTTATATGTTTTTGTTTTTTGTTTGTTTTGTTGTGTTTTTTTTTTAAATAGTAAATTATAAAAGCACTTTAATCAAATCATTACTTTGCAAATATAACTTCAGTAAATAGTTCAACACAATAGATTATTAACATTTTCCTTATTCCCCCACCTCCCCCCACTTTTTTTTTTTTTTTTTTTTTTTTTTTTTTTCCTGCTCTTAGATACAGTTATCATTTCAGGTTATTCAAAACACAGCGGACAGAAGTAAACAGATTCAGATTCAGATTCTTCCATCTCTTTATGTTGAATGTACAAAAATTTATTATATTTCCAAATTCTTGTCCTCACAAATTTCATGACTGAGATGAACTTCAATCTCATACTGTTCTCATTCCTTGTTTTAAATTTTCCATCATACATGTCTATCTTGCAGTTATGTTTTCTGGAAAGTCATCTACAGGTATTTTGAGGGAGAGTTCAGGCTAATTTTAGTCTCTTCTTTCCTTTTTTTTTTTCTTTCTTTTTTTTTTTCTTTTTTTTTTCCACGATTATTTATCTATACATTTGTTTTCTTTCACATGATACTCCTTCCTGTACATACCATCTGTACTCATAGTCTTAGGGTTCTCACACATTCCATCATTATTTCTAGAATTGACAAAAATAATGTACACTTTTCAGATTCTTTTTGAATTTTATGTATATAAATATACCTTATACCACATTTTGCTAAATTTGTTATTTTAGCAGGGTTGATTCATTTATTTATATATTTTTGTAAAAATAATTTCACTTTTTTTTTTGTTTGTTTGTTTTGTTTTATATTCTATGTTTAAACCAGTCTTCTAATAACACTATATATTTGAAAACTAATCCATCTGGTTGATTACCATGAGCATCCCATGTTTAGCATATTACAAACACTATTACCACAGTGTCTCTTGTCTGAGTATTGGTTTGCCTACTTTAAATTTTCAAGGTCTTATCTTGATGTTTAAACTGAGCTATAAAAAGTAGTTACAAATTTCCTACCAAAACATGAAGAATGTTCATCACATATGATTATTCATATTCAATTATAGTAGTAAAGTTTGGGATTCATTTTTCTAAGAAGGATTACAATAACATATTAAACGAGTCGAAACCATTCGATAAAATTAATTGCAGATGTAGTAAAACATAGCTTTTTGGATGACTCAGTGAGATAAAACATTTTGATCACACCAACTCAAATAAAATAAAAATAAACATTGAAATAATTATTGACATTTGTGCTGATTCAGGTAGTTTTTCTTGGTAATAATGTAAACTGTTACATTTGTCCTTTGTCTACCTCCATGTAAACTATCCTTAGCTGAAAAAAAAAATAGAGAGAGAAAAGAAGAGAAAGGAGAAGAAGGGGGAAAAGAGAAAAGGAGGAGCACAAGGAGTAAAAATAAAAATACCTAAGAAAAAAATAAAGAAAATTAAAATTAAAAAAATACAAAAAAAGAAAAAAAAGCAAGAGGAAAGGGGAAGGGGAAGGGGAAGGGGAAGCGGAAGGGGAAGGGGAAGGGAAAGGGAAAGGGAAAGGGAAAGGGAAAGGGAAAGGGAAAGGGAAAGGGAAAGGGAAAAGAGGCAAATTAAAAAAAAAAAAAAAAAAAGAGAAAAAAAATGATCTAGAATGAAAAATGGACTTGACCCTTCTACTTGCTGTCAATATTTTTAGAAATTATATAGCTCCATATTATCCTTTACTATGTCTTCTTCTTAATAATATTTTTCAGGCCCTCTTCTGTTGTCACCTCAGACCACTAAAATTGTCATTGCAGTCTGTTTCTGCATCCTTATGTGCTCCATCTGGATTGTAAAAGAACACCTGTAAGCAGACAACTTAAAAGGAGATCTGTCAGAAAATACATATTTTAGAAACATTAATTTGAAAAGTGATTAGTGGAGCTATACCAGAGAGCATCCTGACAATCTGAAACTTTAGGAGGTTAATAGCTTACAGAAATATAATTATCATTTATGGACAGTTCTGATTAATGTCTCAGCAGTTGAGTTCTTTGCTAAAATGTCACAAAAATTGAATGAGTATTTTGGGAATAGTTGGCCTGTTCAGCAACAAGCATTACTGTTTTCTTTGTCTTTCATGAACGTTGGCATCCTTGAAGCACTAGATCTATCAGTCAAGTCCAGCTGATCTGTGGGATTAGGTAGGTGAATATATAAAGGGAAAATAAGGCAGTGAAAGAATACTTGGAAAACAGCAAGTAGGACTGCACAATAATGACTAACAGATCTAAAATGCATCATAATTTTAACTGACTTTGAAAAAAAAATCAAAATTCCTGAAGTTAGCCATTTTTACCTATCCATTTTCATGTTTTAACACTCAACTATCCAAATTGTTCATTGTAACTAAATTGTCCCAGTAGGAAAATCTTTTAAATCCCTGAGCCTAGAATGATTACAGTATCTTTCTTGAACACGAATATTTTTAATGTCTTTATTTAAAATGTACGTTTATCTTCTTTTATCTAGTCTTTGTGAATAAGTAGTAAACTCAGTGAATATTGAATATCATAGTACCCCCTTGTAGATATTTTTTCCATCTAACAAATTACCAAATCACAAGTTATTCATCAAAGTAAGCTATTCTCTCAAACATATACTGTTCTTTTAAAATAACCTAGAAGTTATGGAAAGACCAGGACAACGCTGCTTGTTTTTTTGTCCTAAAAATTAAAAGCATAATTCTGGCCACTGAGGACTTTCTATCATTTAGACATCGGCCTTAAAAAAAATATTCACTAGAGTTCATCAATATACTATGATTATATGTTTGATTATTGAAATATTGAATTTCCCCAAAAGACTACTTTTTACCTCATTTAGATTCCTTGCATAGAAACTATCTTTGAGCATTATTCTGCAAACTCTTTTCTGGTAAAGTCTTTCCTTTCTGATAGTAAAATAATGTTATCCTGGCCTAGTTAGGAGTGCTATTAAGACCTATCATTAAGGTATATAATTTTATGCTTCCTCCTATATCAAAGTTTATCCATCAGCATTTCTCTTCATCAATTAAAACAAAAATGGATGAGACCTAATCATTGTTATGTGGGATTTCTTATTCTGACTTTTCTAAAAAATGCTTTTTTCTGTTATGTAAAAAAGGGCAATAACAATGGAAAAAAATGAGGGTCCAATTCCGTAAAACCCTTTAAAAAGGGTTTTACATAATTTTTACATAATGTAATTTAAAAAACAATGTAATAAAATATAATAAATATATATAATGCAGAATATAATTCTTACCTATGAGGTAAGAATAAGGGTTCAATTGCTTTATCTGACTTCACGTGGCTTTTTGTTTGTTTGTTTGATTGATTGTTTGATTTGCTGAAGCCTAAATTTGTGATCTGTGTGGTAAAAAATACCCACCAGATTTGGATCTGAGCTGAGCTGGGATACACCTAGCTTGTAGATCTTGAAGATTTCATGTGCTTAATTGTCAGCCCATAGGGAGCTGTAACCATGCCAAAAAACAAATCTTCAGATGCCCAGGAAACCTTTATGAGTGAAAAGTCAATTGAGTACAGACTGTAGCTTCCCGAAACACCAGATGGCACTTGATCACGGTATTTGATCATCTAGGTATTGAGGGAGCTAGGCAAAATGAAGAGGCATAAGTCCTCTTATGGATATAGCAGCTGTTTTCTTTCATGGAATGTGTGTATTTGGATTCTGATACTGTGTTTGACCAAAATAAAACAAAGACGAAAAGAAAACTTCGAAGTGTTTCTGTTCCTGTTAGATTTTCAGCCTGAAATTCAGATCAAAGAATGTTAGCCTGGAATGGCTTTATTCTTGTATCTGAAAGTTATCCAAAGGAAAAAAAAAAAAACATCTTCCCTAACCTATTCAGAGTTGGCCTTTGATATTTTTGAGCCTATTTTCTTTCACAGGATCTGAGGAAAGAAGATATATTTAAGAGCTACTGTAGAGAAAGAAAATAACTTATAATCGTAATAGACATTGAAATACAGTTTTAAATATGCATGAATACCATTCATGCAGACTAATATTATTTTTCATAAATGCCAGCCTATATAAATGGCACTGCATTATATCAGTTTTCTATGGCTGACTGTTTTTTTGTACAAGTTTTGGTAACAGCCATATTTGAGATGTGGACCCTTCCAACCCTTTAGTTAACAGAACGCCTCTATACTTAGATTTTCTCCTTCCACTCTGAATACCTATATAAGCTGTTCATTGCAGCAAAGGAAAGTTCTAAAAATGTGATATGTATAACTTGCTTTACAATGTTCTCTTACTTGACTAAACACAAGAGTGGATAGCAAAAGCAAGACCTGTAAGGGATAAAAAGATATATCTATAAGAAAGTATACATACAAAGATATGTTTAACTCTAGCTTATTTATAATGTAATTAGCAATCACAATGGAATAAAAAACCTTTTAACCCTTTTAAAGTTAACATCTAGGCTCATGTCAAGCCTTTCGTCTACCAGAACCTCCAAGTGCTCTCCACAGTGCTGCTCTCAATGAGTTCTTCTCACAGTCTGTACTCCTGCCTTGGATTGCCTTGACCCAGGTGCAGCACTTTGCACTTGGACTTGTTGAACCTCATTTGGTTCATACAGGCCTGCTTCTCCAGCCTGTCCAGGTCCCTTTGAATGGCATCCTGTCCTTCTGTTGTGACAACTGCACCACTCAGTTTGGTGCCATCTGCAAACTTGCTGAGTGTACACAACAGCAAGTTGAGAACTAACAGAGTAACTAAAATCCATATCAGATGTTCCTCTGACCTATTGCAAATACATTTTAGTGCTTATAAAATTTTAATTGCATGTCAGCTGTGTATGAATTCCCCATTCCAATGATGAGTATTTGCCTTGACTGTAGGCAGGCACATTACATCTTTTATTCCAGAACCTGATCTCTTAAACAAATGTCATCATTTGATTCCTAGCTGACATTCCTTTCTCACTCTTCTGTTGTATGAAGTTAATTTTGCACACTATGTATGAATCGTGTCATATTTCATTTTTATTTTTACTGCACACAGTTTTTACTTATGAAAGAGAAAGCAATCTATAGAAAGAAAAGGAAAATTAATGTAGTCAAATTCCATCTGAAGAAGACAGCTACTCCTCGACAGAGACCTTGATCTAAGGATAATTCCTTGTATGTTTCTAACTTGAAAAATGTGAGTCATCTCCAAATACAAATTTCAGATTTGCTGAAGTACAGTCTTGAGTCAGAACAATTATTTTTAAGGCCATAATCCTTTAAAACACAATGAGCATCTAGTGTTATCTTGACGTTTGTGTGTGAAGCAAGTACAGTTAGGCTCACTGATATAAAGCTGGAACTATATTATACCTGTCATTTTAGCAATGTAGACATATAATTCATAAAGCAAGCAAATTAAATAGGAATACACCACTGTATTGGACAGAATGATTTTAAGTATCCTTTGGTGACTCATTCTGTTTTATTTTATAATAGACTTTTATATAATCCTTTCATTGAATGTGTCATTAAAAGAGGATGACAGAAGGTAGGAGGTGAGAATGACTGGATGAAGATTCAGCACCAGATTGGTATTCCATTAATATGAGCTACCATTTCCTTATCATCAAAGAAAAACATTTGGTTGGATATCCATAACCATAAAGTTTTATTTTTACTAGAGTCTTACATTAAAATAACTCTACGTCCTAGTATTTCACTTTTTTAAAGTGATCATTTATTTATTTATTTAGCATTGGCAGAGATTCAAACAGAAACATTTTAATTTCTCATCAAAAAGTAAAAAGTATATTCCTATCTTATTCCTATGTCCTGCACAGGATATGGAACATCCTGTACCCTGATTTCTCTTTGCCCCAGACACTTAAATAGAAAAACAAACAAACAAAAAAAAACACCTTGTATTAGTTACATTAAATTTTATTAAAGAAATAAAAATGATGTTTATAGCTATAATTAGACAGTCAAACACAAATAAACAAAAAAAAAACAGCCAAAATTGCTAGTAGTTGTAAATCCATAATGGAAATATGTTGATAGTGTTCTCCTCGTACTCTGCTTCTGTAAAAACAAGGGATATTTCACCTGAGCAATAAAGTAATGGTAAGATTTTTTTTTTTTCTAGATTAAAGTACAGAGAATGAAGAAACAAGGTTTCCTCCTTTTTCTAAGAAAATCTCTTAAATTATGTGTAGATCAAACCAACAATATTAGGGTGGAAAGGCCTTGCAAGGGTGGAAATGCCTTGCAGAGAGATCTGGACAGACTGGAGAGCTGGGCAAACACCAACTGCATGAACTTTAACAAGAGCAAGTGCCGGGTCCTGCACCTGGGACGGGGCAACCCTGGCTATACGTACAGACTGGGCGAAAAGATGCTGGAGAGCAGCCCCACAGAGAGGGATCTGGGCGTTTTGGTCAACAGCAAGCTGAATATGAGCCAGCAGTGTGCCCTGGCAGCCAGGAGGGCCAACCATATCCTGGGATGCATCAAGCATGGCATTACTAGTCAGTCGAGGGAAGTGATTGTCCCGCTCTACTCTGCGCTGGTGCGGCCTTACCTCGAGTACTGTGTGCAGTTCTGGGCACCACAGTACAAAAAGACATGAAACTATTGGAGAGTGTCCAGAGAAGGGCTACTAAGATGGTGAAGGGCCTAGAGGGGAAGGCATATGAGGAGCGGCTGAGGTCACTGGGCCTGTTCAGCCTTGGAAAGAGGAAGCTGAGGGGAGACCTTATAACAGTCTACAGTTTCTTCACAAGGTGGAGTGAAGGGGTAGGTGCCAATCTATTCTCTTTAGTGACCAGGGTTAAGACCCAAGGGAATGGTGTCAAGCTGCAACAGGGGAGGTTTAAGCTGGATATCAGGAAGAGGTTCTTCACCGAGAGGGTGGTCGCACACTGGAACAGGCTCGCCAGGGACGTAGTCATGGCGCCAAGCCTGTCAGAGTTTAAGTGTTTGGACTGTGCTCGTAGTCATATGGTCTGAATTTTTGGGAAAACCTGTGGGGAGCCAGGAGTTGAACTCAATGATCCTTGTGGGTCCCTTCCAATCCCTTCCAACTAGGGATATTCTATGATTCTATCATTCTATTGTTGAATTTTAAACAATTTAACTTTTTTTTTTTTTTTTTTTTTTTTTTTTTGTTCAAGACAGGTGAGATTTTGGAGGAAGAATATAGAAAAATAACCTTACAAATGCTTAGCTGTTATTCAGGGAAAGCAGCTGAGCAGTATTTCTTCTATTTCTTCAAGAATTAAACTAGCCAGCAGAACTTGTAATATGTTTGTAACAACAATGGCTCAGGTCTTCCCCCTACTGTGTAAGAAAAATCACCACCAAATAGTAGTTTATATTCTCCTTTGGGATATAGAGAATTAAGTCATTTCCAGAGATAAGGGGATCAATTTCTACATGACTAACTCTCCTCACATGAGAGGGGTCTCCTGGATGCAGCTGTTGTACAATTGCTGGCATTTCCATATCCCATCACTAGATGGTCAAGATCCTTTATATAGCTGCTGTCAAATTGGGCTGTTGATCAGTCAGCAAATATGTACTTCACAGTGATTAATCCTGCATGCTGCAGTAAGAAGTTTCTTACAGATCAGTTCTTCAGCCTGTTACAGTAAGGACTGAAGGAAAACATTTGTTGTATGCAAAAGGAGGGGGGGAGGGTAGAGGGCAGGGGAGCACAGATAGGCCTGATGTATTCTCAGGGAGAAGAGGTATCCTGATGTGAATAAAATTGTTTGAAAAAACACAGAGTTCATGCCATCAGGTTAAGATGAAAGATGAAATTTATTTATTTATTTATTTTAAATTAAGTATAATTCATGTAGAATAGATCACTTGTTTCTTTAAATAGAAGAAGTCTCTGTATTCCTGTAAACTTATAGTCAGTCATTGCCTACTGACAAATTAAAGTGACTGGAAATAAAATTTTATATTCCCCATTTTCTTTCTCAGTTCTTGTATATGATATACTTCTCTTCAAATATAGAGCACTCTAAGAGAAAAAAGATAAATATATATATTCTGATCTTTTCCTCCTTGTTTTCCAGCTTTTACACATCTTACCCTCACATCTACTCTAAATATAAAGGCCAGAACCTGAGCTATTTTTTACTTTAGTGTTAATGAAAACAGAGACAATAAACTAATTATTATACCAGCAACTGAGGCTTTAGAAAACTGAGAAATATCATGAAACTCAATAAAAATCAGAGGAATGTTTAACCCTGTAAGCATTCAATTTGCTTTCAGTGATTTCACTTGCTGAGCCTTCTTTTGTATTACATGTAGGAACAGTGATGCCACAGTTAAAGTGGCATCAAGTTTTGTTGCCTGTCTGAATTTACAGAAGAGTCACCACTTGTGAGTACAGATTAGGTATTTCCAATGAAACCAGGCAAAACCCCACTTCATTCAGTCTTTAATCTAGTAAAAAAATTACCATCACATTCCCTTTATTAACATTCTGTTCACAGCTTTTCATGACAGGTGGAACTCAGGTCAAGTGCAAGGTCTTATTATCAGGAGATAACAACTTTAATTTTATTATAACTTTTATTCTGTATTTGATGCAAACTTGCTGAGCCCATAATGGTTCCAAATTGTTTAAGCTTATCTGCATTCCTTTTTTGTTTGTTTGTTTGTTTTTTAATTTGATGGTGATGGCAAACTCCAGCAAGCTATCACCTGAAAGCTGATGGTTGCATTTACAAAGTGTATAGTATCAAAGAGCTGAAACATCTTTCATTGTAAGCCTTGCAACTCAGATGATGAAATAATTTCAAAAGTAAACTTTCTTTACATTATAAAATAAGTAAAATATAAAAAGCAAAAATATTGTATAAATTTGCATAGAGTAGAAAATGAAATTTGCAATGGGTTTCATAGCAACTTTGGAAATGCAGGAGAGTGAAGAAACTCTAGAAGCAATGTTTTGGCAAGATTTCCCTCTGAAGTCAGTGACAATTTCTCCATTTGCACCATTTATATATACGTATATTTCATGTAAATTTAATACTGTTATTTTATTGTAAACAAAAAATAAATAAATTCCAGTTTTGTCATCAAATGCATGCTGACATCTACTTCACAGTCCTAGAAAACAAAATTATTTTGTTTATTAATTTCTTTTTTACAATGAAATAAATATTTTTTAAGCTAAGTGAATTAGGAAAAAAATATTGATATAATGTTTAATTTTAGAAATCTGATTTGCAGTACATGGTCTTCACAGCATTTCTAAATGTTTATTGATTTGGAAAATTCATTGAATATTACTTCATCACTAGATTAATAATTATGATAATCTGTTTTAATGTATAATTAATATATATATTTCCCCAGATACATCAACAACACAAAGACAAGACTTCACCATACATCTTAAGATTTCATGAAACTGTAAAGTATTGCCAATTTTTGAAGCTATTGAAGTTACTTTGAAGTATGTGTTAGCCTTTATTGCTTTATTAATTGATTGATTTTAATGTATGATGATGAGTTTATGTGTGTTGACCCAGTGAAATCACACCAAACCTGCTAAATATGCAAATTTATAGTGAAAAGCACAGATTATTTACCAGTAAATGACAATATGCAGAAAGAAGAAGTGCAGAGAGGAGATACTGATGATTCATATACCCATTTTCCCATCATTTTTTTGGATCAATCTAGTAAAACATTCCATTTTTCATTTTATGTGCTCAAACTATCCTACATATCTCAGACTCAAATATTCTACAAAGGCTGTTTCAAAGATCATTTTTTTCTTAAGTTCATGTGATTCATTAATTTTAAAATTATTTAATTTGTGTTGCTGCTCAATACATAATTTACTATTAGATTCTTTTCATTTGCTTTAGTTTTATAAGACCGCTGTGTTGACCTCTGTGTCTGAAGTAGTCCTGTTTAGAAAACTGACTTTTAGTCTATAAGATTTCCTTCACCTATGACTACTTGAAAGGGTGATTTCTGCATATCAGATCCCCCTTCATAACTTTGGTCCTGAACAGCGTCATTGAAACTGATCCATTGGTATGCCTTAGAGTGGGGTCCCCATCCTGCAAGATTATTTATTTATTTATTTTTCTGCTGAAGGTAAATTGAATGAGAGCACAGCTGAAATCTGATCGGCTTGATAATAAGTAAATAAATGATGTTGCTTTTAACAGCAATTTAGTCTTACCCAAAAGCTCACTTTTTACCTTGGTCATCATGATTATTTTTAATTATTCCAGCATGCTGTGGTATGTTCCATCTCTTTCAATAAGTATCATGCTTTATTATTCACTTCAGATTTCTTAAAAAAAAAAAAAAAAAAGGCAAGATAATGAGTTATTCTGGACAAGTAAGTCTGTTCTATGGAGTGACTTGTGATGAGAAGTACTTAAGTTTAACATCCAGAGTCTTATGTTGTGAGCAAGGTTGAGTGGCAGGGGAGTCAGGTGAAGGCAGGTAATTCAGGCAACAAGATTGGGACAAATTAACTAAAAGATCCCCTTGTACTTAATCTAAAGTACTCGCTTTTTGTTTACTCTATAACCTCTATGACCTGATTTGTATGGCAGGCTTGGACTGATAGCACTGCATCTTCCTGGATGGTGCGGAGCGGCAGGGGTGGAATTGGATGATCTTTGAAGTCCGTTCCAACCCAGGCCATTTTATGATTCTCTGATTCCTGCTTGGTTCTGGTAGCAAATACAGGAAAGTCATATAGAAACAAAAAAGGATTAAACTACATTTTGATTACTTTGTACTAGATAAATACCAAAACCAATAAAATAATTCTCTCTTAAACAGTATTAGAGATCCCAGTCTTTTATCTCTTTTTCTTGCAAAATTTAAAATTATATTAGGTTTGGAATTTTGTTAGTGATAAACAATTGTACAATGAAGTTACATTAATATGTGTAAAACTACTTTGTACAAATTACAGGAACGAAGCAAATATAGAAAGTTACTGGTTATCTTTTTCCAGGGCTTATGAAAAAAACATGTTGAAGATAGGCCATAAATTGCCTTCTATAAGGCTTTAATATGAGTATTAGATCTGCAACTATATGTAATCAGATTACTTAAAAAGAAAGGGATAGACCTGAAGGTGTCTTAGTGTATTTTTTCTCCAAAATGTTATAATGATTTAAATGTTTTAATCCACAGTTATTCCTCAAAGATACGGCATGGTTAATGTCAGACTTGCATAGTTATTTGACTCACTGAGGGGGGAAAAAAAAAAAAGGAAACTAAAAGTTTCATTCATCTGAAAGTTTACTGTTCTGCTTTTGACCATGTATGTTCTGCAGACTTTCCTCTTTAGATATATGAATATGTGATCCAGACTTAGGATACAAAAGTCATTGAAAGAAACATCTTTCATTCTTCTCTCAACCTGTCAGTATTCCCTGTTGCCTTTATACACTACCGTGTACAAACAGGTGTTCTGGAAATATGTTATCTGACCAGTAATAGATATTTGCACCAAAAAAATACCAGTATAATTTAATGAAACTTGGAACTATATTATTCAAAACTGATTGATAATGAGACCTGCTTGTTGAATTAAAGACCTGTCTTACTGCTAATCAGTACTACTAATTAGCTTGCCGTGACTATGATAGCTGTCTTATATTTGCAGTAAGTTGTTTCTGAACAAGAACTACCACTGATTTTGATAACAACAACAACAAAAAAATACTTTTAATATCACTTATCTTACATGTAGTCAGACATTTGGCACATGGATAATCACTGCCATTACAAGCCCTTTACTAATGAAAACAGGTGCTGTTGCTTACTGTTTAGTGGCTGTGATTTATCATGGAAATTTGCTCTGCCTTTCACATCAGCTTTAATGATGAATCACATGCCTGCTAAAGGTCTGAGGATATTTCACTTCACTCTTCTGATTCATTCACACAGTAGGTGTCTATTGAAATTTGTGTTTCTGTGCTTGGTCTTACTTAAACCTTTTTTTTATTATTACAGGCAAGAAAGCTTCCAGCAGACCTTTTTTAGATCTCAGTGATGATTGCTTTTGCAGGAGTGACTCAGAGAGCAGGTCTCTTAAAATGTTTATTGCCACATTAAATTAGCTGGGCTAATCGTAATCCTTCAAATGATAAACTGGAGTGTAGTAACTCAGCTAGTATAAGCAGATCTAAGACCAGTCTGTGACTGAAAGGGGCACTTCCATCCCTTCATCCCTGACATATGTATTTAGCGTGCGAATGTTCTCCAAAGCAGCATTCAACAAGTAGGATCAGACCCATAAAATTTCTGGGGGGAAAAAAAAAAGAGGGACTTGATTTTAAATTTTCAGTCCTTCAGATTAATTGGCTTATCTGATAGCTGGCTAAGTACTTATATCAGTGCTGCGGTCAGTGACTAAAAGGGGTAGATCTTACTGCTTTTGGTCAGGGCTTACAGCAAATTCAAGAGTAATGTAAGCCAGACAAAACTGTACTCACACCATCCCCAAAGGAAAATTTACCTCTCAGTCCAGAAACCACTGCATCTCCACAGCAAGGGGGTGATGTAGGACACTGTGGGGTGAGAAATCTACTCTCAGGGTGGAGGGCTTTCTAAGCCAAGTGTGTCATGGACAAACATACATGACAACGTCTTACATCTGCCACTTCTGATATACACTGGGAGGACATCATAATGCAGTCTAAGTTCTGCAGCAGAGACACATCCCTCTCCATCTGCAGCATGGAAGTTGAAAAGTTGCTGTTTGGAACCTGCACTCCCCCCACACCCACAAGGTCTGCCACCTTCCTCTGGGGTCAGTGCCTTTTTTGCATTTCCTACCCTGCTTCAACCCAAACGAGGGTATTTAAATCAGATTTACTAATTAAAGTGTTCAAGCATTCCTTAGCTAATTTTGCTGGAAACCAAGAAGAGGCTGTTCATAGGAAAAGCTCGTCTGGCAGATGGGAAGGGAAAGGGTGGTTACTTCTACCAGGGAGGTGGGAAAAATCACCTGGGAGTGAGGTGTCATCACTCCATTTCAGTCAGCACAGCTGCAGACGGAAGATGATTTCTTTCTCCACCCATTGTACTTCATATCAGGGGTAGACTAACTTCAAATCTAATAAGTAGCTTCAGAAGTTTCACAGGATGAATTTAGAGCTTGATGAAGCATGAGTCATATCCAATAAAGGAGGTCAGAAGTACTGCTGTTGAAGTTTACTACATGGAAATTATGTGGAAGAGGCAAGTTTAAAAGCCTTGGTTAAAAAGCTTTTGCATCTGAGAATTTTTCTCATTGCTTATCTCAGTTAAATGAAGAAAGTGAATCTATTGCTTTGTGTGGAATTCTGCAGCGCCAAAATTCATGAATAATTTGTAATAAGAAATAAAAATTGTAGAGCATGCTCTCTTAATTCTCTTCACTGAGTATGTTATTAACAAATGATTTTGTGTAATTCAAGGATAGAAGAAATAGATACAGATTTTATTATAACTCAGATATTCTCTCTGTCCCTCATTTTCTCTTCAATACAAAGAGAGTAGTATTTGAAATTAACTTTAGCTTTAAGTGTTAACTACTTAACTTAAAATGGAATAATTTCATATTCCATTTAGTGTTAAGCTAAAGGGAAAAATTACATTCATGATTCCATATAATGCTAAGAAAATACTTTTAATGATTTTTGGAACACAATATGCAGTTTTAAAGAAATGTTTTTGGCTCATGTTTAACTCCATTAACCTCAAGCAAAATATAATTTATCTTTCTTTTTGCTCTTGCTCATTCCTTTTCCTGTCATCATTAAATGTTGTGCTGTTCTTAATGATGGCATAAAGAAAGCATAAATTAGGAAGGAGTAATACTTAATCCAGATCAGGTACAGGCAACATAATACCTCCTACTAGTATATCTAGTATATCTAGTTATTTACAAAATGTCAGCTTTTCACTATCACTCAAGAATGGGCATAGTCTGTCTGGCACAGCCTTAGGCAAAAGTCTAGCTATCAGGGGCTGGGAATCATTATTCTTGTCTTTATGTTGATCGCAAATATTTTGAAATATTTTTTGAAGAGCTTCATAATGTGATGTGATATTTGGTTAAATTTTACTCTGATATTTGTTGGTCTTTTTCTTTCATGAGATAAATCCATATACATCATCTTCTAGCATGAAAAAAAAAAAGAACAAAAAGCACGGAGAACCAATCTCTGATAGGATATTTCATACTGTGATAGGACAAAGGATTGGAATTACAAGTAATTTATCTTGCAATGCATGTATTAGCCATAAATCACTATCAGATTTTCAGAAACCCTGATATTCTATAAAAAGATTAAAAATCCTTAACTCTTCTTCAGTCCCCCTTCTGTTGTCCCCTATCTCCACTTTCCCCTATGCTTTTTTTTTTTTTTTTTGTCAGTGACATTAATCATACTGTTAGGAAACATACTATAAAGGCAAAAAAAATTTCAGATATTTTACTCTGACAGATGAAATCTTCCTATGCAAAGAGTTGCTACAACAGGAAGGTCAAAGAGTAAGGAACAGTGTATAACAGTAAATAGCACACAGATAGAAATGCAGGAGTGCAGACTGGGTTGGGGATCCTTCTCTGATGAGTGCAATGATAGTGCATCTAATTAAATACTAAAGACATACATAGAAACAATGAGTTAAGTATTTTGATATAATTTTATATAATGAGTTTTAGAAATGCAAATTCAAATTAGGTGGATTAGGTAAACGCAGCAAGGGAGAAGACAGAAGTATTTAAAATAAAACAAAATGAGTTGATTTAGGAAAAAAATCTGATAACCTTGGGTACAGATGTAAAACACAAGTTTCCCTATGACTCCTAATTCAGGTTTGGCATTATTTTTCACCTGGAGCTGTGCATCAAAGAGTCCAGAGGAAACAATACTCATATAGCATGTTCTAATGGGATCAGCAGAAATTCGTTTTCTTGGGAATAGCACGCTGTCCAAGTGTTATTATTTAGAGACTGACTGTTGTAGCAAAGGGGTTTTGAGGTAGCAATACTTTTAAATAAGTCAGATCTCAAACTTTCTTGACACTAATGTCTATGAAACCTTATTTTTCAATGTGGTCGTATTCTTTTGTATTTCACAGAGTTACTCTAGATCACACACTAGATATAGTTTTGGAGGAGAAACCATTTTTATTAGTATGTGTTGATTTTGATCTAATGATATGTCAAGTAATATGTTAAACAATATTTAAAAATATGATTTTACATAACTTTCACAGTCCCTTTATAAAAATAACAGGTAACTTGAAAGCCCTATTAAAAATTTGCCACTGGTATCTGACCATTTTGCACAGGCCCATATGAGACTACTCATCTGTGGATGTATCTCCTATTTCAGACTTTAACTTGGCATTTACAGGTGAAGCCAGTACATAAAGCCACATACCTACATTGATTAGTGTACTGGTACGCACACAAAATTTAGACAAAGTTCACTGTTTTCTGACTACTTGTTAAATGGGAAATAAATTTTCCTCATAGTTTCATTCCTTTATGAACTTGATGAAACCTCAGTAGTGCACCAAACTTATGATTTATCTTACTTTCACAGATAGACACACTGAAAAGATGCTTTTGTTTGTCTTTACCTTTTTTTTTTTTCTAAATACACATGATCTAAGCCCTGCCAAATCATAAGCTTTTCCTTTATCTTGACAAAAGCAAAATTATAATATACACCAGCTCGACAATGTTATTTCCTTAGCTTTTGCAAATCAGCGCATCTTTTAATAAACACAATAATTAGTACTTTCAGAAAATAATTCCAATAGAGAAGCTTTTCAGCTAAAGATATGATTTTCAGTTCTTTGTAATTGCGCATTATTCCTTTTAACCAATGAAATGTTACTCATTTTTCACAGAAAATGTAAGTTTGTCTAGAATAACAACAACAATATATATTTTAAATCCAGTTTGAACTAAGGAGATATATATATATATTTCTTCTATTGATATAAAATTACTCACACAGAAAGTGGTTGTAAGGAGAAAAAAAAACACTATTTCTGAGATGTATTCTTGTCTTCCAATCTGCTCCTAAATTAAAAACAATTGATGTTAGATGGCTCAAGTCTCCTGTCAATTAACTGGATTTTTGACTGAATAATTCATCTCACAAAAGGTTTCTGGCCACCATTATCATGTAAAGGTCTTATGCTACCCTATTTACATAAACCTTTCTAGAGCATACTTAAGAGAGGAGAGGAATGGGAAAAGCAGTTGGTAAAAGAGGTGATGACTGACTCCCTTTTGGAGATTATTCTAGGACAGGAATGTGATGACATAAACACAGTATATATTTTGTTGTTCAAAAGAAGTGTTGCCTTCCTCAGTCCAGAGTCCTGAATGTACAAGGTTTTCTCTTCTCTTCCTGCACTTCGTCTCAGTTCTGTTTCTGAAACACATCTGTGGCATGGAATAACAGGCACACTAAACTGAATTCCTATGAATAGCTTAGTATGAATTGAGTTGTGGCAGAAACAGTTTTGATATGTTGTGTAACTATTAGGCTACATATGTCTTTTTATGAAAGAATCAGAAATATTGTTAAGATCATTTTAAGGTTCGTTTTGTACACACGGCTTTACTCTACATTATGTTGTCTGTTTGTCTGTTGTTTTTTTTATAAAAGAAAAAAATGCAAATTAAACTCTTAATAATTATTATTATAGCAACAGCAGCTAGGCTTATATTGCTTCCCACCAGGCTCATGAGGTACATTAAGAGCAGCTGTACTAAAAATAAAACAAAAAGAAACTTGCAATTCAAAAATTGAATTGAAATTTAATTGAAAAGTGTTACCATGTTCATTAAATATAATTCTATTCTATTCTCCAACAACAAGTGCAGAAACACTGCAACAGAAGAAGAAAATGCTGAGGATATTGTAGGCATCATCTAAGAAAGCAATCTGACTGGGGTCCTGAAATAGAAATTGCTGTGGTGCTGGCAAAGGCGACCCATCTTTAAGCACACAGTTATGTCTCTGCTGCGGGTACAGAGAGATGATGACATTGATACTAGATATGAAACACCTCTTGAACCCATGGGACCATGTTTGTGAATCCAGAGAAAGGATGGAAGTGGCTGGCAGCTTGCCTCATTTCTTTTGGTCCACCCTTGTACATGCATGTTATGCTACAGCAATGTTTTAAACCACATAAAAAAAAAAAAAAAAAAAAAAAAAAGGAGATAAAAAGTAGATTTAGTATTTTCTCACAGGACGTAGCCTAGAGCCAAAGTTTCATCCTGATTGCTCTGGTTTCCTCAATGTACACTTAAGTGAGTGATATCTGGATCTTAACCATTAAAAGATGTCTCCATTAGAAAGAGATTGTAATTCACTGTCCTTTAACTAATTACCTCACTTGTGACTTTCAGTATTTTTCAAGTCCTGGATTTAATCTCTTTACTAATTGTTGGCTGTAAACAGAAAAAAGTTGTACAGCTCACAGATGGATTCCCAGAGTGCACAAAATTTGCTTTGTGCCAGAGATCCAAACTGGAATTTGCCTGTTTTCCTATACCATTATTCATCGTGAAAAATAAGATAGAATGGAACAAAATATCTGAATGCAGCAGTGATGTGAGGAAAGAACTATTTTTACTATCTATGTCATAAGAGTTATATTTTCAGTTCCACAGCATGTTTTGTGAAAATATCTTCAAATGTTTAACTTGTTTTTTTTTTTTTTTAATTTCATATTAGGGAAGAATTATCTTCTTAGAGACAATTGTTTGCAACATAACTGTTTAAATTTTGGTTTTCTACATTAGAAATCTCTCTTTTTTTTTTTTTCTGTTGCAAATTATAATTTTTTTAAAGTATCTGTCATTGGAAATAAATGTATTGGAGTTTTTTCATAGTTTTTGAAGTAGTACTGATATTCTTGATAATTCCTGGAAAGCATAGCACAGTTAGAAGTGTTATTTGTTCAACATTATGTGTAGACATGGTTGGAGAGGCCTGTGTCACAATCAAGGAAAAAGCTCCCTAACGGGACCTTACTACATAGCTGTATATAGGTCTCCTTATTGTCTATGTCCCTGAAAGCTGTTCTGCAGTTGAATCAAGCCATAATACTTTCTTATTTTCATTGTCATTTTTCCTGTGTATATCATCACTGCTTAGATTCTTATAATAGAAATGTGCTTTATTGTCCCATCTTAAAGCTTCATGATGTGTACAGATCACATATTCACACACAAACACACATGCAAAAACACCAGCAGTGCTTTTTGTAGTACCTTCTTTTGTTTATTTCTTTCTTGAGTGCTATTGGAATCAAGACCTCTACCACATTACAAGGACTATCGACCTGTTGTGCTTTAACCGGGATGGCAGCTAAGCACCACACAGCCATTCGCTCACCCTTCCCACTCCCCTTCAGTGGGATGGGGAAGAGAATCAGAAAAAACGTGAAAGCTTATGGGCTGAGATAAAGACAGTTTATTAGCACAGAAAAGAAAGAAAAATCATAGAATCATAGAATATCACGAGTTGGAAGGGACCCATAAGGATCATCAAGTCCAACTCCTGGCACCGCACAGGTCTGCCCAAAAGTTTAGACCATGTGACTAAGTGCACAGTCCAATCTCTTCTTAAATTCAGACAGGCTTGGTGCAGTGACTACTTCACTGGGGAGCCCGTTCCAGTGTGCGACCACCCTCTCGGTGAAGAACCTCTTCCTGATGTCCAGCCTAAACTTCCCCTGCCTCAGCTTCACAGCATTCCTGTGGGTCCTATCACTGGTGATTAAGGAGAATAGGTCACCTGCCTCTCAACCCCCCCCTCGCGAGGAAGTTGTAGACTGCAATGAGGTCCCCTCTCAGCCTCGTCTTCTCCAGGCTGAACAGGCCCAGTGACCTCAGCCGCTCCTCATATGCCTTCCCCTCTAGGCCCTTCACCATCTTCGTCGCCCTCCTCTGGACACTCTCCAACCGTTTAATGTCCTTTTTGTACTGTGGTTCCCAGAACTGCACACAGTATTCGAGGTAAGGCTGCACCAGCGCACAGTAGAGCAGGACAATCACTTCCCTCGACTGACTAGCAATGCCGTGCTTGATGCATCCCAGGATATGGTTGGCCCTCCTGGCTGCCAGGGCACACTGCTGGCTCATATTCAACTTGCTGTCAACCACAACCCCCAGATCCCTCTCTGCGGGACTGCTCTCCAGTGTCTCGTCACCCAGTCTGTACGTATAGCCAGGGTTGCCCCGTCCCAGGTGCAGGACCCAGCACTTGCTTTTGTTAAACTTCATGTGTTTGGTGATCGCCCATTATTATTATCACCTATTATATTATTATAAATAATAATAATAATGATAATAATGCTACTAAAATAACATGTACAAAACAAGTAATGCACAATGCAATTGATCACCACCTGCTGACCCATAGCCAGATTATCCCCAAGCAGTGTTCTCCCCACCTTGCCCAGTGTGGTGGTTTTACTCAGGTGGGCAGCCGAGTTCCACCATGGCCGCTCTCTCACTCCCCCCTCCTCAAAGAGGAAGGGGGAGTAAATACGACAGGAAGAGCTCGAGTTTTGAGATCAGAATGATTTAATTAAAGGGAAAGGGAAAGGGAAAAAAAAAAAAAAAAAAAAAAAAAAAAAAGGCCGTGCAGAAGCACAGAGAGAAAGGGAAAAAAAAGGTTATTCTCTACTTCCCATCAACGAGCAATGTTCAGCCACGTCCTGGGAAGCAGGGTCTCAAAACGCGTAACGGTTGTTTGGGAGGACAGCCCCGTCCCCCACTAGAGCCCCCCTTTTTATTGCTGAGTGTGACATCACATGGTGTGGAATATCCCTTTGGTTGGTTTAAGTCAGCAGCCCTGGCGATGTCCCCTCCACATCACTTGCCCACCCCCAGCCTGCTGGCTCTTGGGGGCTTGGAGGGAATCCTGATACTGTGCCAGTACTATGCAGCAATAGACACAACACTGGAGTGATACCAGTGCTGTTCCAGCTACGAGTGCAGAACACAGCACTGTGTGAGCTGCTGCAGGGAAAGGTGACTCCATCCCAGACAGACCCAGCACAATCAGCCACCCCATATTAATTGTTCAGTGTGACATGATATGGTATGGAATATCTCTTTGGACAATTTGGGTCAGCTATCCTGGTTCTATCTCCTCCCAGCTCCTGATGCACCCCTAGCCTGCTCACTGACAGGGCAGTGTGACAAGCTGAAAAGTCCTTGACTTAGTGTAAGCACTGTTCCGCAACAATTAAAATATCAGCGTGTTATCAACATTATTCTCATCCTAAATACAAGACATGGCACCCTACCAAATTAACTCTCTCCAGGACACTATCAGGACACTACGTTCTGTGGTTTACCAGGCTGTTAATAGAACAATTAGAGCATGAACCACTATTTTTTTGTACTCTTCACAGCTCTGCCCAAATTTCTTTTCTACTCAAAGACTTAAAGACTTAAAGTTCTCTCTCTCTCTCTCTCTCTTTTATTTTATTTATTTTATTTTATTTTATTTTAATTTTATTTTATTTTATTTTATTTTATTTTATTTTATTTCATTTTATTTTTATTTTATTTTATTTTTCTTTAAAAAGAGGAACTTACTCTGATTGTTCATATCCTGGAAAATTCAAACTCTCTCTCAGCCAACACACTTATCTGGAGTGATTCTTTACAGATTCAACATCATGACCTAGATCTGTTCTGCTTCTAAAGATGTAGGTCCTGTACATCTCAGAAACTATATGTGGGTGAAGTTTTGTTAATCTGTAAATAATACAGTTGTTTCAGATTTTTTTTTTAAAGCAAAATTGTGTATCCTGTATTCTGAAAAGTATCTTAAAAAAACTCTAAGACACTTGTGAAGAGCTACTTTTTCCATTTACAATCTAAAAGCACAAAACAGAAAAGGTAAGACTGAAAATAAAACATGGAGACTAAAAATGAAAACTTTTTATTCTTTTTATTCCCCCCTCACAGGGGTATTTCTATTCCCCCTTAGAAGCCTGATATACATTGTGATGAAAGAACATTATATTCATTGCTCATTCATGACGGACCATTATATTAATTACTTATTATATTATTCATTAAATGCAAGATTTTGGCCAAGATTCTTTTCCTGAACTGCCTTTCTATATAATTACTTAACCAACATATTTCCTTAAAATGTGAGAGCAGATGGATTAAATAAGCAGGCTAATTGAAAGAAATTGATTATTTAATAAAGAATAAATGAGTATTGGTCCTAAATAATATGAATAATTTGCTTTCAAACTGCAGGGATTTTTTCATTAAATGCAAAACGTAGTCTTTAAGATTTGGTTTCATAGCATTTTAGATGAAAAACTTACCACTGTTTTCTACAGAACATCAGATCAAAACAATAAAAATTAACCATGAGGTTAATTCTCAGTTAACAGCCAAAAATATGGAGCTATAGATTATTTAAACAAGTATGTATTTTAATAAACACAGTAGACATTTGAAAATTGTAAAGCATAGCTTGTATAGTTTGCCTCATCATAAAATAATTAACAAATTTGAAATTTGTCTGAATCTTTTCCAAATATTTAACTCAAATTTGATGTCATTAAAATTTAATGGTTTGATGAACTTTTCAAAGAATCACAAAAGTATGAAGAATATGAACTCTGTTAGGGTATAGTGGGTTTACATGGCAAGATTTCAGTAGCAGGGGGCCATAAGGATGGCTTCTGCAAGAAGAATCCAGAAGCTGCCCCATGTTAGATAAGGGCCCCACCACTGGCAAGAGCCGGGCCAATAAGTGATGTTGTTTGTGCCTCTGTGAGAGCAGGGAAAAAACAAAACAAAATAAAACAAAACAAACAAACAAACAAGTAAACAAAACTGCTGGGGACACAGCAGCTGGGAGAGAGCGAGGAGTGAAAAACAGCTCTGCAGCCCCCAAGGTCAGTGCAGCAGGAGGGCAGGAGGTTTTCCATGCGTGCAGCAGCAGTTCCCCTGCAGTCTGTGGAGAGGCCCCTGGTGGAGCAGGCTGCCCCCTGCAGCCCATGGGTCCCACATGGAGCAGATCTCCATGCTGCAGCCTGTGGAGGAGCCCCCGATGGAGCAGGTGGATGTGGCCTGGAGGAAGCTGCGGCCCATGGAGAGCCCCCGCAGGAGCAGGCCCCAGGCCAGAGCTGCAGCCCGTGGAGAGGAGCCCACACAGGAGGGGGTCTGGGGGGAGCTGCCGCCTGTGGGGGACCCGTGCTGGAGCAGTTTGCTCCTGGTAGATGGACCCCGTGGTATGGACCCATGTGGGAGCAGTTCTTGAAGAGCTGCTGCCTGTGGGCAGCCCCCACAGGCTCAGTTCAGGAAGGACGGCATCCTGTGGGAGGGTCCCCATGTGGAGCAGGGGCAGAGAGTGACCAAAAAAGGAGTGGCGGAGATGAAGTGCTATAGACTGACCACAACCCCCATTCCCCTGTTCCCCTGCACTGCTCAGGGGAAGGAGGTGGAAGAGGATGGATGGGGGGAAGACATTTTGGGTTTCTTTCCTTCGTTCCTCACTTCTCTAGCTTGTTAGTAATAAGCAATAAATCTTACTATCTCCCTACTCTGACTCTGTTTTGCCTGTCACGATAATTGTTGAGCAATCTCCCTGTCCTTATCTCAGCCCCTGAGCCCTTTGCATCGTATTTTCTCCCCCTTTCCTTTTGAGGAGGGGGAGTGAGAGAGCGGCTGAGGTGGAGCTTGGCTGCCCACCCAAGTAAAGCCGCCACTTAGGGTTATGGTATAACTAAGGAATACTGATCCCCTGAGTCCATTTGCTAATCTACCACCTTTTCATGGTTTGGTAAATTAAGTCTATTCAGCTCTGAGCTGATGCATGAAAGAGCATCTGCAGAAAAACAAACAAGCAAACAAACAACAACAACAAAAAAAACCTAACACATTCCAATAGATGAGTATCTATGAGTTTCGTGTTCCCTACAGGGAGAAATCCTTTTTTGTGTGTAAGGTCATTAAAAAATGTTCAGTGATAAGGGTCACTGTCAGTCATCTGAAATGCAGCGCCTTGTTTTCTCTTTTCCATAACATTGCAGTTATTGCAGAAGATTATTTTGGGGGTTGATAGTTCTTTTCCTTATTAATTTCCCAGATGAAACTTAACAAATATGTGTGTGTAAAAGTCAACTGTTGATGTATCAACCTTTAAAAATGTTTCAAAGCAGGGAAAACTTCATAAAAGGGGGCAAAAAGCTCTCAATCAGATTAAAAGATCAAAGAAAAATCTTCTCAGATGGGATTTGAGTGAGTTTCATCAACAAAGTCCAAAACTTTCATGCTTAATTATTTCCTGTATTTGGAATCAGAACAAGGTGCCTTCTTTCATCACCTGAAGGTTTCCTAGATGCCAATTATCATCTGAGCTAACTCCTGTCTTGACCACATTGGGATCCTGCAAGTGGGTGTTCTGACAGATCATAAAGGTGAATATCCTGAACCATCCCCTTTCTGACAAGAATACCCTCCTGTGTGGCAGAGTCACTCTCCTTGGTCTTGATGAATCTTCTCAAGATGAGTGCTGAACTATAGATCTTGAGCAAAGGAAGGAAACTGTCACCTTTGCTGGGGCACCTACCAGTTGGTCACAGAAAGATCACATACAACTTCATTTAACTTAAGCGGATAGGAGTAATTCTTAAATTGCTAGGAGTAAATTTAAAATTACTTAAATTACTTTAAAAAAAAAAAAAAGAAAAAGAATGTTTGCTTTTGGATCTATCTTCTAGAGATATCCTCATTCATGGTGCAGGTGGAAAAGATGCATTTGAGGTTTCTGTGAAGGTGTCGATCATCTAAATAAAGTATTGCACTACCTCATTTATAGGATCCTAATAGCTTTATTGGATTTGGTCCATTTATCTTACTGTGCCAATCTGGCAAAGAAACTAGAATAGCATTAGCCACGGAGGTGGAGGGGAAAATGAGGGGGGAGTGGGTGTTAAAGAGGATGGAGAACCATGTAGAGACTCAGGTAGCTCCATTGCTCAGTTGTCTTTGCCAGGCCACTTGTCCTACCCCAATTACTGGCACTCATATTTACCTTCTCTGTTTCACATGATGAACTTGCTCTCTTTTGTCTCACCCATTCACAAAATCACTGCCGTTGCCCTCTACTCAGCACCCTTCTACTGCTCCCCCATCATGGTGTTTTTTAACCAAGACCTTCCAAACCTTGTCTATTTAAGACCAAAGAAAATGCACTAGGATAATACATCTGAAAAATTAATTCACTCCGTTGTGTCCAGTGCTCCTTCTGAGTAAAAAGTGAAGATCTGAACCTCTTTAAGTCTGAACAGAAATGCAAAGAAAACAGGTGATAATGTTAAATTTAATTTGACATTGTGGATCTTTTTTCCAGGCTGCAGATTAACTAGAATAAATATGACTTCTATTAATTTCTCTGTGAAGACACTAATCCTTGTTGACCAGGAGTCTTTAGTTTAGCCTTCATTTCATTTGCATACATTGAAAAGTGCGTAACTTTGAAATATCAAACAGTTTAAGTTGTGTTCCCTTATTAGATATTACTGTCAGTTTTAAAAGATTTGCAAATATAGGTTGATCAGCTTCTGACTTTCATAGGTTGGATTGGGTTAAAATGTTTGTTCTCTATTATACATATATATATATATATATATTAAATTAAGAAAAGTATTTATTATTCCAGACTGTTAGGGGCTTAAATGATATTTTTATGGGAGGGCAAGGCTGCTACAGGTAGCCTTAGAACTTTAGGATTGCTTTATGCAGCTATAATCTTAGCCAATAATAACTATTTTTTTTAATTATTTATTTTTTCCCTCCAAAACATTACATGGCTGTCAACAACAGCTTGCAGCTTCTTCATCAGTGATGAAATTTACTCTTGTGTAGAGGTAAATCAGTAAATATATGGATAATTTAGTTAACTTGTGTTTCCATCCAGTTTAGAAGCTCTAGTACTAGCATGCACCAGGGGAGGTTTAGGTTGGATATTAGGAAGAACTTCTTTACTGAAAGGGTTGATAGGCATTGGAATAGGCTGCCCAGGGAAGTGGTTGAGTCACCATCCCTGGAGGTCTTTAAAAGACGTTTAGATGTAGAGCTTAGTGATATGGTTTAGTGGAGGACTTGTTAGTGTTAGGTCAGAGGTTGGACTAGGTGGAGGTCTCTTCCAACCTAGATGATTCTGTGATTCTGTGATAACATTAATACACAGGTATGGGGTGGGGGCGGGGGGAATCTGTTTCATAAAGTATTTTGCCTATTAAATTATATTATAAAGAAAAATGCATATTCAGAGGTTCTGCGCTGTGAACAAAGTATTAATTTTAAAATAAACCACTTCTAGAATATAGGGCAAGCACAGTCATTTCTAATAAATCCTTTCTCCTCCCATAAAATTATAGTCCACCATCTCCTACAGGAGGGAGAAGAAAAACAAAATAGTTTCCTCTTCTGGGATATAATTAGAAGGAAAAAAAGAAAAAAACATTTCTGTGTAAACCTACTCTTATACACTGTTACCACTAGACTTTGTTGGGTTCAGACTTTAAGGCAAACTTAAAGTCTGACTTCTGGCAGACTTTTGTTGAATAGTCCTCAGTGTTACTGTTTATGTTTCATAACATTATTTTATGCTGCTTCCAAGGTCTCGGCTTTATCTTGTACATGCAAAAAAAGATCTTCTGGATATTGTGCCTGGATATTTTTTTATGATCTCAAATTCAATGATATTATTCCACCCTATAATATTTAAAATATTTCTTTTTCCTAGAGGCTGTTCGGAACCTTTGGCTAGACATTAGAGATTACTAAACTTCGATGTCTAATTACCAGTCATATTTGATAATTGCTAAGAAATTAATTACGTGATTGAAGAAAGCTCATTCCTTTAGAGTTATCAATGTAGTATTCACCTCAAAACATTTTAAAAATTTAATGTATATGCATATTCACCAAATGTTTTTCAAACAGACTTTAATGCCTTTGGTAAACATAATTGTAAAAGGATTTTTTTAACTAATTGATTAAACACAAGGTATTATTTTGCCTGAAATTGCTGTTTAGTATATGCCGAAATACTTTAGCATCTGAGTGACATTTAGAGGGGGCTGGTGAAGCGGCAAATATTTTTAATAGCTTCTCACATGTTGTGCTTACATATTACTGGTATTACTACATCTGTTTAACCCTGGTATTTACTTCGCATTTACATAACTGCACAAAAACTTCCTTCTTTTCCTCTAACAAAACTGGTATTTTCTTATTTTATTTTTAAATAATGATAATACATATTTAAAGACTGTAACTGTTCTTTTACCAGTTGGATTCAGGTAATAGTACAGACAAAATCAGAGAATTTTGTTTTCTATGTGCTGTCCTTAAACAAGTAAATACAATTGTTTCACATTCATTCAGTAGCTGAGATTAATCAGAAATGCCAGAAAAAAAGGTCTTTATTTCTATGTAGATCCACAATACTGGTCAGGGTACCACAGAAATGATCCTGTTGGTGTTGGTCAAACCTTCTAAGAAAGCTCAGAATTTTCTTCCAGAAGCAACGGCCATTACAGTCGTATGGCCCAGACAATATTTCTAGTCATCAAGCCTTAACAAAAACTTGAAAATATGTACCTAAAATATTTAAAAGAAACAGTCAAATACGAATACATTGGATACAAATAGAATGTATGTATATATAAATTCGTCATTCTTAAGCCAAAATCAGGAGTGTATGGTTGCTTTTGAAATGCAGTCTCCTTCAGCAGTGTTCTCTTCAAAGCAAGACCTCATTAAATTCTCTTATTTTGAATACGTTAGCATGGATTCACCAAGACAAAGTCATACTTGACAAATCTGATAAACTTTTGTAATGAAATGACTAGTGTGATAGATGAGGGGACGGCAGTGGATATTATCTTCCTGACCTTTAACACTTTCACCCGTAAGATCCTTATAGAGGACCTGTTAAAGAATGAGCAAACAGTGAGGATCAAAAACTGTCTGAATGTCCAGGACCAGAGAATAGTGGCCAGTGTTGCAACATTAAGTTAGAGACCAGTAACAAGCAGGGTACTCCAAGGGTCAGCACTGTGTCCAGTGCTATTTAACATTTTCATTAATGATCCGAATGATGGGGTAGAGTATACACTCAGTAAATTTGCAGATGACACAAAACTGTGGGGAGGCAGTGGGCACAAACTGGAACACAATAGGTTCTGTGAATTCATGAAAGTCCTCCTAAACAACTGTGCTCACAGATATCTAACAAGGGAGCATTGAACACCCAGCCACATGTTCATCATTTGCACAGCAGTAGAATGTAGAAACCTCAGTCACTGTAGCGACCTAATTTCTGATTACTGGCTAAACTCACAATAAATGACAATCCTTATTTAAAAGGTCAACAAAATCAGTTCTGTGCAACACATCAGATAAATGGTTCTCTGACGTTTTTCTAACTAATGACCAGATGTTTCACTAGTCTTCAGTGGCATTTAATTTTCTGATCATCAGTAGGACTCCATAGGTATTTCATGCTATAGTGAACCTGACTGGAAGAGCATCGTACACCACAGAGTTAGTGATCCACATAACAGACAACTTGAGCACAACCAGACAAGTACTGTGCTGTATGTACTGTTTGGTTTTCAGGCATGTCTTACTCTACACAAATTTCTTTGCTGCAGGACACACTTTGCCAGCACATTGTAACAGAGGATCCTGCCACTAACTCCCACTTGGTACCGGCGATTATGATGCCTGAATTGCTTTGCTTTTATCTAAAAGTGTGGGAAAAATTTCTCATGTCAACAGTCTTTCTTTTTAACAGTAGGGACTATGAATAGAGTTATTTTCCTGCAATAAAACTCTACAATGGCTGCAATGACCAAAATGGGTTAACCTCTTCAGTGGCTGGGGTCTGCAGAGTCTGCTGTACATGGATCAGATGGCCACTTGGTACAACAGCACTCAAGATTCCCACCAGCTAAAGGAATGGGGGATTATGTGTATTCTTCTCTCTATTTACATGGTTAACTCTAATAAATAACACTCTAAATGATACTTTACTGAGTCTGAGTGCATTTCCAGGATTATTATGGACCAGCATCTCCTGATGGAAAAAAAAAAAAAAAAAAAAAAAAAAAAAAAGAGATGTGCCTGTACTGAAAGGAGGAGAAACTTATTACCCCTAGAATTAAATAAAACATGATGAACTCTTCTTTTTTAATTTTATGTTAGTGTAACTACTTTATGACAATAAATATCATCCTTCTGGATTTACAACAGGGTATTTGAGAAGCAAAGTTCCTGAAGGCAGAGCAATTAAGGCAACTTGATGTATGAAGCATGAACCAGAAGCATGAACACAAGTTTTGTGCTGAAAACAGCCCTAGGCATGGATCTGCAGGGAGAATGGGGAAAGGGAAATGGAAATGTAGCCATTTTTCTTAGCCTGTAGTATGGGTATGATTTCTATTCCCAGTGCAGCACTGAAGCTTCTTTCCATGGGGAATAATTTGATGCTGGATCAGAAGAGGACAGCCGATAACTGATAATAATAGCAGTAAGGTCCCCTCTCAGGTCTGTAGTAGGGACAAAAAGAAGGCATGCATCTTTCTGCCTGGGGCTCTTCACTGAAACAGCTTTTACTAGTGCAAAGACATTTTTCAAGCAGGAGACCCCCAGCTTCAAAGTATGAAGTAATTACTTATTGGCTAATATACACTATAGATTTTGAGGGAGAATGATCTACTAAGCTAAATACTAACACAGCTCCCTAAAGCTAGTACAGCACCCAAAACATGTTTGCTCTCCAGGCAGTCAGCACTCAGGGAAGTGTCAGCATTACCAGGAAGTATGTGGATCTTCCATGTTGATCAAGTGCAATCTTCCAGATCCCTGTTCTATTTCTTTAATGCTACAAAGTTTTATGCTAATATTTTCCTTCTGAATCCTTGGCTTGATAACTGCCCCCTTTTCAACAGTCTGACCTCTATCTGACACTCTTTTCTTGTCTGACTCCACTCCACAGACTTTATTAAAGCCCTTCTTCAGAACTTATCACCTTTCTTAGAAGTGTAATCCTTGGTTGTGCATAGGTGCTGCATGGAAAACAGATCTTGGGTTTCTATGAGAATTGAATCCCTGGGATGAGAGGAACAGCAAAAAAGCTTGTGTGCGGTGTGCATCACTGTAGCTAGAACAGATCTGGGTCCTTATAGAACATGTCTCACAGGGCTTGCCGCCTGAGCGAGCCCTTCTGTTCCTGCTTGCCTATCACCAGTGGGCAAGAATGTAAATCAGGACTTTGTCAGACAGTTTGGATAACAAAAGTGCCCAATGGGAAGTTATCTTGCACAAAGGAAGTGACAGAATTAACCACAGATACATTATGGGACTGCAGGCCCAGGCAAACCTTTTTTGAAATGAAATTAGGAATTACTTAATTTTTTATTTTTTTTTTTTTATTTTTTTATTTTTTTTTCCAAAAGGAGCATCAGAAAATGTAAAGGTGAAGCAAGTTACATTTTCTTCTCCCCTCTCCCTTCCCCCTTTTTTTTAAGCAGTATTCCCCACACATTGAATGGAGACAGGCAGGAACATCAAGCCAATCCTCAGAACTAGAAAAAAAAAGACACTGTTCTTCTGACTTCTCCTTTCTGACTAAATAGTTTCCTCTTCTTTTCTCTGTTCTGCTATGCTCTTTAGTCTTTTATTTGAAATTTCAAAACATGTTTGCAGCAAAGCTTCTATCATAAAATCAAAAATACTGATTTTAAAAGCAGGCATTATGGCAAACAGATTTGCAGCCTGGAAAGTGTTAGCTTCTTCATCAGATCTTATACAAGTGAATAGACATTAGTTCTAATCAAATGTTCAGAGGGCTTAGAAGATATTCAGTAAAATCAAAATAACAAACACAAAGCTGAAGTTTCTGGTGCTCCTGTTGTGATGTCTGATTTATTTCAGCCCTCAAGAATGCACGTTCCTGAATGGTAGCCTTGTCACTTTATTGCTGTTTTCTGCTTGTTTCTGAATAGGTTGATCTGCAAGCTTAGCTGTTTAGGAGTTTCTATGTTACTCAGTCAATTTTTTCCTGAAACCAACTTTTCAGGAATTATGTTTAACCACAGTTTCTAAGCAAGAAAGAACTGTAGGAAGAAATAATATCTATTATGAAACCATCTGAAATGAATGGAGAAAAAAACAGTCACACAAGTTTTCTTCCAGGTCAAAAAGATAGCTTGTTGTTTTTATCTCCAGAAAGATCATTTTGTCATAGAAAAGATATTACCTTCATCTACAAGTTTTGTTTCGCTCGTGTCCTTTAAAATACTTTGCCACAACAGAACTATTCCTGTTAAACAGAATGCACACACAGTTTCTGATCTTTAATTCTATCTTATTCTGGCTGTCTATATATTAACTATTTGGAAGACAACTAGTACGTGATCCCATTGATTAGTAGATAGACTGTACTTTTAAAATTATCCTTGGAAAAATGATGTCTGTGAAGCAATATTTTTCCATGGTTTGGAGTTATTTATTCATATTCATAAGGACTCCTAGTTTAGTTATCATATTGACCTTCTGAAAAGCAAAAAAAGAGTTTGCCTTAAAGACGATTACTGTTCTTAAGGAGATAAGTACTTCTGAGATATGAGCAGACAGTTGCATTGTGAACAGTAACAATGCATCATGAAAGAGATGGATCCTTAAACTGTTTATATAGAAGCAACTTTTTTTTTTTTTTTCTCCTATCAGCATCTTCCACCATTTTATGTTATGTTGTATATCATATCTTTGTGAGACAGGAAAATGTAGCATCCTTATTTAATAGCCCAGGCAGTTAAACCAAAAAAAAAAAAAAAAAAAAAAAACCACTAAACAACCTTCCCAAGATCAGAGAGTTCTCTGGCAAAATGCATATTTATTATCGGTAGTTCATTCCCTTCTTTACTGCACAAGTTGATCATTTCTGATACAAAATATCTCTAGAGAAAGAAGTCATCTGGTTAAAAGTTTTTGGTTTTATTCATTACAGTGTCTTTTCATTTTTGGATTTTCCATCTTCTTCTCGCCTGTAAAACAATTAGACATCTTTCCCATTTTCTGTTATTCCAATAAAGCATTTCTTCCTTGTGATCAAAATGACAACTCTTCATTAAATTAATTCCTTAAGATTTTTATTATTAATTTTATGACTGATTGTCCTTAAGTTACTAATTGCTCTATTTTCTTTTTCTCACAGCATTTCTTCTGTCTACCTATTCTATTATATAACAAAATGCATTTAATTAATTTCTTCTTTGTATTCAAATTTGAAAAAAAAAGGTATTACAGTTCTTTATGTATTATACAGTGTTTTGTTCTTACACTCATTGTTTTCTACAAGGATTCTTTCGACCAATATATTACTCTTTATACCAATAAATACAGCAGTAGTAAGAAAAATGGAGAAATTCTATGAAGCAATCTTGTTCATGCCCAGAAAATCCATGAGAGTTTCACTAAAAGTATTCACTTCTGAATACTCTGCTTAACATTAAATAATTCAGGCAAAATTGACTTTTTACTGCTTCTCTCTTGTAAGCTTGTCTAACACCACTGCTACAACAGTTTGTCTGTCTACTCTGAACACTGCTTCTTTGATCACTATTTCATCTTGCAAGCTTCCTCTTTCTGGACTCATCTTGCTCTGTGTATTTGGTATTCCCATTTTCCAACACATAGACAAGTGTAGTCTCTGTGACTGCAGGTACAAGGAGACTGTGTTGTCCAGCAGGCATCCTTGCTCAGGAGGATGTTTCTCAGTTCTGCTACTGTCTTGCTCCAAAGCTTTGAGCTGGTCACTTTATCTGTTCCTCATTCTCATTTTTCTCTGTTTTCTCAGTTATGTGTGTTCTGGGAAAGGTATTTGTTTCTGTGATAGGGATATTAATCACATGTGGGTTGTCTAATGTTGCTGTAGATCCACCATCAAAAACAAACAAACAAACAACTACATTATTCAGAATGAAATGCCATAGTGTCCCATTCCTTTAATGAGAGAGGTAATGGATGCTTATCACCTTACTCTGTGTACCTGAAGCAAATAGGTCTTCCACTGACTACAGCGAGAGCAGAGACAAGGTTTAAATGAATACCAGTCCACATTAATCACAGCTCAAAAGCAAAAATATAATATTAAAAAGGAAAGATTTGTTTAACCTTTGGGTTTTTTATGTACTTTTTTATATAATGATTTGTTTTTGTCATTTATATGGTAACTATGCTTAGTCCCATGCAGTTTATTAAGTTTCATGATTAGAAAGGAAACAAACCTATACAAGTTGGATAATCAAATATTTTACTGTAAGAAACTTGTTTGCAAAGCAAACTGTGCTATAGTATTTCAAGGTATGAATCAAATATTTTATTTTCCAAATCATCTGATTCATTGTAAGGCATTTTTTTCTTTTTTTCATTTGTCTTTTTTTTTCTCTCTTTTTTTTTTCCTCCTTTAAAATCTAACACCACCACCCCCACCACCCCCCCCTTTTGTTTTTCAGTTATTATGTTTAAATTATCAAAAACTGCCAGGAGAGTATTCCTCAACAACATTTTGGCATTTTCATGTAG
Source organism: Cygnus olor (assembly GCF_009769625.2). Taxonomy (NCBI): domain Eukaryota; kingdom Metazoa; phylum Chordata; class Aves; order Anseriformes; family Anatidae; genus Cygnus; species Cygnus olor. Next base: position 123,676,129 of record NC_049169.1, on the reverse strand, counting down.
GATTAACAGAGCTCTTTTATTTTGATGTTTCACACTGTATTTATGTCTTTAAAGAAGGGTGACGTAGTTTAAGTCTGTAAGTCTTTTCCTGAGATGCAAGCAGGTGGAGGATCTGATCAGCCTGGTGGCAGAGCTCAAGGAGGAGGTGGAGAGATTAAGGACTATCAGGGAATGTGAGCAGGAGTTGGACTGGTGGAGTCACTCCCTGCCATGCCTGAGAGAAAGGCACCGGGTCAACACACCCCAAATAGTGGTGGACCCCCACCCTGTCACTGTCGGGCAGAGGGAGGGAACCTGAGATATGAAGAGGAATGGAAACAGGTCCTTGCTCAGCGTTGCAGGTGGGTCCCCTCCCCACCTGCCTCACCTCCTCACGTGCCTTTACAAAGTAGATTAGAGGCCCTGGAGCCTGAGGGACAAGACAGTAAGGATGTGGGGGAAAGTCCACACAGGAGGTTGTCTAGGACAAGGAAGTCAACTCCACGCCTCAAGACTTCTTCCACCAAGAAGGAAAGAAAGGTAATGGCTGTCGGCGACTCCATTCTGAGAGGAACAGAGGACCCTATATGTCGGCTGGACTCTACCCGTAGGGAAGTCTGCTGCCTACCTGGGGCCCGGGTAAGGGACATTACAAGGAAACTTCCTAATCTTGTTCACTCCTCCGATTATTATCCCTTAGTGATAATTCAGGCTAGTAGCAATGAAATTGCCGAGAGAAGCTGAGGGCTATCAAAAGGGACTTCAGGGGATTGGGGCGGTTACTGGATGGAGTTGGTGTGCAGGTGTTGTTTTCCTCTATCCCCTTAGTGGTGGGGAGGGATACTGAGTGGACCTGGAAGGCCCAGATGGCTGAGAGGCTGGTGCTGCCACAGGAATTTTGTTTTTTGGATCATGGGGAGGTTTACTCGGCACCTGGCCTGATGGCTGCCAATGGGTCCCACCTGTCTCAAAGGGGGAAAACAGATTCTAGCCCAGGAGCCGGCAGGGCTCATCAAGAGGGCTTTAAACTAGGTATGAGGGGGGATGGGGATGAAATGAGGCTTCATAGGGATGAGTCTGGGGGAGCAGTCCCAGAGCTGGGGGTGAGGGCAATGGTGAAACTGAGGTGCATCTACACTACTGCACACAGCATGGGCAACAAACAGGAGGAGCTGGAAGCCATTGTGTGGCAGGCAAACTATGACCTAGTTGCCTATCATTGAAATGTGGTGGGACGACTCCCACTACTGGAGTGCTGCAATAGATAGCTACAAACTCTTTAGAAGGGACAGGGAGCTAAGGAGTGGAGGTGGTGTGGCTCTCATCTGCAGCTGGCTGAAGTCACTCAGTCACCAGCACTTGTCCTCATGGGGGACATTAACTTCCCAGACTTCCTGCACTTTCGCCACAACAACCCCATGCAACACTACAGGCTTGGGGCAGAGTGTCTGGAAAGCTGTGCAGACGAAAAGGATCTGGGGGTGCTCACTGATGCTCACCTGAACATGAACTGGCAGTGTGCCCAGGTGGCCAAGAAGGCCAATGCCATCCTGGCTTGTATCTGGAATAGTGTATCCAGCAGGATGAGGGAGATGATTGTCCCCTTGTATTTGCTCTGGTGAGACTACACCTCGAGTACTGTGTTCAGTTTTAGGCCCCTCAGTACAAGAAGGATATCAAGGCCATGGAACATGTCCAGAGAAGGGCTATGAAGCTGGTGAAGGGCCTGGAACACAAGTCCTATGAGGAGCAGCTGAGGGAACTGGGGTTGTATAGTCTGGAGAAGAGGAGGCTCAGGGGAGACTTTATTGCTCTCTACAACTACCTGAAAGGAAGTTGTGGGGAGCTGGTGGTCGGCCTCTTCTCACTGATAACTAGTGATAGGACTAGAGGGAATGGCCTCAAGTTGCTCCAGGGGAGGTCTAGGTTGGATATTAGGAGACATTTCTTCTCAGAAAGAGTAGTCAGGCATTGGAACGGGTTGCCCAAGGAGGTGGTGGCGTCCCTGTCCCTGAGGGTGTTTAAGGAAAGGTTGGACGTAATGCTTAGGGACATGGTTTAGTGAGTGACATTGGTAGCAGGATGATGACCAGATGATCTTGGAGGTCTTTTCCAACCTTAATGATTCTATGATTTACTTATGTTACGTCTGAAGACCTTAACCATTTGCTAGAGCTTTAAAAAATTCTCTTAATGTAGGGAGCAAACAATTACTGAAACATATTTCATATGACTGAAAATAAATTGAAGGAGGTTTTAAGGGTGCCTAGAAACTCTGTCCAGATGACAGCTGACCTACCTTATAATCCTCTGTTCTAGGCTGTATTTGGTTACTATTATTAGTAAATTTTAAATTTCAGCATACAAAGAGAGGAAGACACTTTTTAAGCAGTCTTACTATCAATTATTTCTGAATAAAAAGTCAGTTTTTGCTTTTTTTTTGGGGGGGTGTTATTTTTCTAGTCTTTTTTTTTTTTTTCTTCTGTTTTGTTTTGCTTTCCCTTTTCAATACACAGGTCAAGCATTAGATCTGTAAAGTTACTGCTGTTATCAAGTTATTTAATTTTCTGTATGGATGTAAAATTAAGTACCTCACTGTACTTCAGTGAGGTCATAAGTCAAGGAGCTAAGCCCCAAGGAATGATATAAGTAATGCTATTTTGAAATCTGGATTAACTAAAGAGACAGCAACTGCATTTGTTTTTCGAGGTTCATTGGGAGAGTGAAGGATTTTGTTTGCTCTAACAACTCATGGGGTGATTTCTAATCAGACTCCTATGGTGTCTTTATCCAGTGTGAGGTAACCTAGTAACAAAGGATGTTGAACTGGAAAGTATGATACAAGTCACTCCTGAGAAAGAATTATATGAAAGAACACAAGTACTCTAAGATTTTAAATAATTATCAGAACTTCTCCAATGGTGATTTATCCTACACTGCAAAAGGAACCATTTATGGCTAACCAGTAGAACAGAGATTTAAATTAAAATACATAGTAAAATAATAAATAATAATAAATAAATAAGTAATAATAAATAAAAAGAATAAAGTAAATTATCAATATAAGATTTTCTCATTTTTTTCTCTTTCCTTTACTTTTGAGTCAGAAAATGTGTGTCTGAAGGGACATAAGAGCATACCTACTTAATAACTGTTCTGAAACACAGATGGGATCTGAAACATTTTTACCAAAGAAAGAAAATATAATACATGTACAGTCTCCATTGCAGTGGACATGTAAGGATCTTATCTGTAAACTCTGAATATGCTTAATGGAGAAAATAGTTTGAATTCCAAATAATAAAACAAGAGTTCACTTCTTTTTAATCCCCTCTGGGAAGCCCGGTTAATTAAAACTGTTTATTACAGCTTGATCAAAAAGTCTAAATTCAATGTGTCCTAAATCTAGCTACTACAATATTCTCTGTCATTGAACCCTCTTGAGGCCCTGAAGACTTTGACTTGGTAATGCAGCCATCAAAGAGAGACACTAACTCACTGTTTAGTCAAAGCTGTTTGTTCCAAGGTGCAGTGCAAAACATGCTCTAGGCTTTCCAAGGCCGTAGTCTATTTCCTCCTTAACTTCAGTCCAAAAGCTCGTTGCCATACTTAGTTTAGTGTTTGAATCAAATTAATTATTCTGTAACAGGACTGGTGTGGAGGACGTAAAATTCTTTTTTAGCATGAAACAGTAATTGGCACAGTGGAGTGCTGTCTTTGAGCAGCTGCTGTTATCGTTTATATGTTACAAATAGGTAAGTAAATGTAGTTCACACAGTCACACACATGCACACGCATGCTCATGAAACATTAAGATGAAATAGTGAATTGAAGAGAGAAATTCACAAGACAAATAAAAAAGGATAAATAAATATCTGCAGCTGTCTTCCTGTTTCTCTATGAGGAAAGCAAAATACGCTGACAGCTTTACGAACTCCAGTTTATTTGAGGAGAAATATGATTACTGAAGAATATTTTCTTACCTGTACTTTTTGAGTATTAACCAAAACCATGATCGTTATCAGCTTAAAGCTTAATTATAAATTATATATAAATATATGTATATATTAAAAAAAAAAAGATCAATTACATCTGCATACTTTTTTTTTTTTATGGCTCAGTTGACAGCTCACACTGGAAACAGTACAGATTCAAAATCTAAGGATAGAAATGAAAATAACATTATTAATCTGTGAGCAATTTAGAAACTTTTTGCTACAAGCAATCTGTAAGCGAAGTTTTGTACTGAAAAACAAACTGGGACAGGGAGCACCCAGAAATGATTGTCTATAGAGGGAAAAACAATTTTACCTTGTGATCAATTCCCTTTTATCTCACAAAACACAACCAAAAAATACAAAATACCTAACCCCTGAGCAACTTCTCTCTTGAAATTCATGTCAAGAGAATGCAGGCTTTTCTTATACCAAACCCTGTTTCAATTTTTCACAGCTGAAAGAAATTAATAAGCTTTCATTCCACATAAGATTCTTGTGGCTTCTGCCTGTATCACACAGATTATTGTACCAGACAGTTTTAAATGTCAATTGCTGCCATTTTACATTAAAGATAAAGCTTGCAAATGAAGTCTTAATGTCTTTGTTGTTGACAGCCACAGAAAAAGCCAGATGATTTAAGCCACCTTAAATATCTCCCATAGTAGCTTCCCTTTGCAAAAGGTAAGTGGATTTAATTTCCCTATTTTCACAGCAGTCTAAACCACCCTTGTGACACAGTAAATCAGACATGCATCTTGAAGGGTCTGTTACTTCTTTTTTAACTGAAATTCCTACAAAACACAAACAAGTAACTACTCCCGGAAGTGTGGTATAACTGTATACAATTACATGCAAATATCCTGAATTTAAAAATAAATATAAATCCTGAATTTGAAAAATACGGATACTGAAATATTCATTTCATACTTTAACTTAAGTTTTACTTTCTTCCTAACACCAACATGACCTTATGCCTCCACAAAAAGCTTAACATAATGCAGGCACGCAGTAAAAGCCATGAGCATCACTCCACACCTTCCTGTAGGCTTTCTAGGACTTAGACAGAAGTATGTCAACATCAGTGATAAAGTTCTGCTTGTCTCTGTTCTCTGGCTATACTGTTTTGAAACTTTCATAGTACAATCAGACCAACAATGCATATACATCTACATTTGTCTATTGGAAATCATTGCACAAAGAGATCTATAATATTTTTGTACTTCCCATGGGAATCCCATACTCCTCTGTTTCACTGAAATTAATGTTACCCCTGAGGGTTTTTTTTACATAATCCTGGCCATGTTCTCATTTTGTCTGCTTCAGCTGAGAACACCTGAGGCTCTCTCAGTGCAGCTGTCATGCTTCTTTTGGAAATATGGTGGAGATCAATTTTCTTCATGGTTTGATATTATCACTAGATAAGAAGAGGCATTCACTTCCTTACTGGAGCTCAGCCTCATGTTTCTACAGAGAGGGCATTTTTTACCAAATCAACAGATCAGCCTTTCAGGGTGACCAGATAAAAAGGGTGGATGGATGTGTCTCTTTCACTTTGATCCTTTAATCTCACATATCAGATGTGTGTGCGCTTTCCTGTTAGCAAAATATTTTTTTTCTTGACATATACTTGTAATATGATCTGTTAAGGCATATCTCATAACATTGTTATTGCTGCAGTGGGTCTCTGTCTGCAAGTTTTTTTTTTTGTTTGTTTGTTTTGTTTTGTTTTGTTTTTGTCCCCTCATTTTAGCCTTTTAAAAATACATAACATTATACTATTTAGTGAATTCATATTTGCTCTAGGAGAGCATAAATGCCTTGTTCTGTCCCTGAAGGACATCCAGTAGATGGGCATTTTTATTTCAGAGATGCCTTGTACCTCTTCATCAATTTCATTCCCTTGATATTGTTTATGTTACAGTGAACCATCAAAGCTTTAATCTATATCAAAATATTTCATCAGAGTAGAAAAGTATGAACATCAGGGGATCTACACATTAAGTTACACTGAATACAATGAAGCATGTTAAGATTCCATCTTTATTAAAATACACTTCAGGGTAGGTCAATCAGCAGATGTTTTCAGAATTGCCATTGTGATATACAGTATTCATGTTTAAACAACCGAAGACAGATAAGCAAGGGAAAATCATTGCCAAAGTCAAGAAAAAAGAAAGAAACCCTCTCAGAAAGAATAATGTAATCAAAAGTAAGGGATCAAATGCCATCTGCAGTTGCCACAAACAGGAACTCTTCAGAAAAAAAAAAAAAGTCTAAATATATTATTTCTGATCCTCTATTTTTCTCTGTCCACTCTCTGCTTTTCCCTTTCCCCCTTCCCCTTTTATATTTTATTTTATTTTATTTTATTTATTGTATTTTAAGGTAGAAGTTTATAAGTGTAGCTAATTCTTTTCTGCTCTCTGACATGGTAAGAAAAGTGCACACTTTAATCTTTTCTAAAACAAAGCAACGACATAGTAATTTGCCCTGAAAATGATTTGTTTCCAGTTCTGTAAAGCTTTACCTGAGACCCTAATAATGTCATTAACTGTAATAGCAGTAGTACTATTAATTATTATTTATTTTATTGTACTAGGCATTGTGAAAATATTTGTCAAATAACAGGAGTGGATGGGACAGTTTATAATTCCAGTATGAAATGAAAGACAACTACTGGCTATAACAATCTAAAATGATGGCAAAATGCAGTACCCAAAATTGTTAGGTAAAAGTTTTATCATATTCTCTATCTATTATTGCAAGCACTGACCTGTCTGCATAGATATGATACCAAAAGAGAGCTTTAAGGGAGTCAGTGAAGTGGTTCTCTGAGCATTTAAAAGGAAAAGCCAGTTATAAGGAGGCACACAGAGAGGATAATAATATAATTATTTGTCTGAAAGGCAGAAAACAACACTGAACATTGGCTGACTGGTGAGTAATTAGATTATTTCTCTAGATACAATTAAATTTTCTCAGCCCACATCAGAGACAATAGGAATTTATATTTGATATTATAAAGGCCTGAAAATCAAGAGAGATGGCAGTGATGGCAACACATCGCATTAATGATTTGCAGAAGAAAAAAAAAAAACAGTCTAAAGATTTAGGAAATCATGTGTAACAGTGTAACATTTAACCAGTAACTGTGGATTGACAGGATGTTGGTGTTGTTCATTGTTTCTCTGAAATGGGAGAGAAGAAGTCTCCTAGAATTAAATTTAGGAATTTTGCATTGATACGGCTTAGAAATTTTAGCTGAGACACAAGGATTCAGTCCTAGAGAAGGTCAGAGACTGGATGAATTTGTACAAGTGAGATTGATGATGACAAATAATCCAGAATTCCAAAAGGCATCTTGGTGATTTACTGCAGAAATTTTGGGGTACATTGAGTAAAAATTGAAGGATTAAGACAATTAGGATAGGACAAAAACATGGAATCTAAAAGGATAATACTAAAAGCAAAATATAAGTCGTGGACTCAAGGTCAGCTAATAGACCAAGAAAAGTAAGGGCAGAATATTGATTCTGAACTTTGCCCAAGAGAAAGTTATGAAAGACAGCCAAAGGTTTTGTAATAGGACAAGTTAGTCTAGGTGTTTTTTTTTCCCCTGATATGAGATGGGGAAAAAAAATAAAAAGAAAAAAATAAAAAGAAAAAAAGAAGAGCTTGAGAGTTTTCAAATTTACCTGCAGGCAGACAGAAAGTTTGATTTAAGTCAAAGAAAAAAGGAAACACGATGAGAAAAAAAATAAAATATATATATATATATCATTATATATAATTTAATTCCTCTGAAGTAAGATTTCTACCCATTGTCCCTCCTGTTCCTGACCCTATCTTGCTATAAATGCTATTCCATAGACAGTCTCTATGCTTTGTTTTTCACCTAGGACTTTAATATCACCTGCAGAAGACTTTTTATAAAGCAACTAGACAGTTTTATCAATTCTGAATCTCAAAAAAATATTTTATTTTGGAGGAAAAGACGTTTTAGTTTCAATGAGTCTGAGGATTTTGTGTCAAAAAATGCTCTTTAAAGATGAGCTTCTCTTTTTTTTTGCAACTACAAAGAGGAAGCTGTAAGACTTAATTTGGAGAATGACTCCAAATAGACTAGACAACTCCATCTTTCAGGCTTTTCACTATCTTAAACCTCAATGGCAGGAAAAATCTTTATTGGTGTTCCTGAATGACTTGCTTGCCAAGCTCCTACAATGACTATGACTACACCAAATATCCAGCCATGTAATATGACTGTATCTGAGCAAAATATCTTTAATCCCTGAATGTTTTTACTGGCCAGTTTTCAGGTGTAAATGACCTACAAGTGTTCCAGTACCTGTCAATCTTTTTGGTCTCCACATAACTTGCTCAAGTTTATCAATATCTTTGTGTATTGGGGGACCCAAAACCAGACAGAGTATCCAGATTTGGCCTCAGGAATGCTGAGTAGTGGGGGACAATCACTTGTTTTTTCTTCTTGATGTTCTGATGTTAATGTTGTTGGTAATCTTTTCTGCCGGGGTCCTTATGGCCCAGGGCCTTTTTCGCAGAGCTGTTCTGTAGAACCTCAGTGCCAAGACTGCAAAACTGCCAGGTAATTTTTGTATTTGCCCTTGCTGAACTGCATAAGGTTCCTGTTGGCCCATTCCCAAAGTCTGACTAGGTCTCCCTTAATGTCAGCCCTACCTTCAAATATTTCAATCAATATTTCAGTTTGGAAGTGTTTCAAGTATTTCAATCAGCCTGCAAAAGTGATAAACAAGGACTCATTACCTCCAGGTCCATGATATTTTATTTTATTTTAATTTTATTTTATTTTAATTTTATTTATATATTTTTTTTTAACAGGGCAGCCGCTAGGATAGAACACTGTAGTACTCACTGCTCACCTTCAGACAGAGTACAGCCCACTTATATTTATCCTCTGAGCGTGACGATTCAAACAGGGCTTTTTTAGCCATTACTTGATATGTTTTTCCCTAGCAGTTAATTTCCTTTTATTTTGATTTAAATAATATACTTCAAGAGCACCTATGATATCTGCATTACACCTGTTGGCACTTCTTTTGTCCTCACCTGTGTTTGCTCAAGTTCCATTTCCTTAAAGACTTTTGGCAATAGACCTAGCTATTTTCCTGTCTTTACAATCCTTTGTCTTCAATTCTATTTCCATAGCACATCTTTTTTACTCTTGGAAGATTGTATATTCCTGTGTAACTTGAACATTTTCCCAGATATGCAGTACCAGCTACAAGCTTTCAAGCATCTGTGGATGAAAAAATAATTGAGACTTATAGAATCATGACTACCTAACTCTTTCCTTATTCTTGAACCATAATTGCAAAGCTTTTCCTGTTTCAGCTTCAGCCAAACTCTGTGAATGTCTTTAAGCTTGTAGAAGATCCCAGAAAATGTATACTCAACAGGAAGAATTCACAGTGATATGAAAGTAACTCTCCACAGTTTCCACACCTAGAAAAAATAGCCTTAAACAATGTTCAAACAATGCTTCCCTGTCTGCTCTGCTCCAGCACAGTCCTAACAGCAGTGACATTTGACTCTTGTCCAGCTGTAGCTCTGAACTCAAGTGACATCTCCCAGCCATTACACAACAACTCTTTTTCTGTATTGTAAGAAGAGAGTGTTAAAAATGCTCTCAGTCCATACCACTGAGTTAAAAAGCCAGAATTTTGTTAACTTGATTATTATCTATTTCTCTGTACTCATAAGTATAACATAAGTAATACGAGGGTTGAATCTTCACAGTACAGTAAATCAAGTCTATTCCACCTTAAAAAAAAAAAAATGTTCATTTGTAAATCCCACTTCTTTCAAAATTTCAGACATCTCATATTCAGAAACACATTTTCTGTAAAAGGAAACCAATATATTTTTAAAGAACTGTACTTTGAAGCCTGAAAGTGTTTTGTTTGTTTGTTTGTTTGTTTGTTTGTTTGTTTTTTAAGCATTTGAGGAAAAGAAACTACAGCACTAGCAACAGCTCATGAGACTCACAACAGGCAGTAATGTGAGGCAAGTTAGAGCCCTGTCTTGTTGCTAGGTAAAGAATGACAATCTCAGTGAAATTTTAAGGAACACTGCTTTTAATATATATTATTCGGTACTGCATTTTCCTTCAGACAATTATATTTTAAGAGCAGAATGTGTCTTAAAAGTAGTACACTACAAAATTGCTATAGTAAATCACCTGAACAACATTCAGTGTTATGTCTGACAGGGAAAAGATGGTAAATGTAAAAATAATTGATATAGCAACTATTCTAAATGTTTAGTTAGACATCATAAGTTCATTTAAAGTGTGCATGGCACACAGTATACATCTTTGTAGTTTAAAATGTATATATATTATTTCTGTCAAACATACGTAGGGTAAATAAAACTTGGAAACTAACTAGTTTTAAAACAGCAACATGAATGTCTTAAAACATTCATTGTACACATACAATATACCACCTGTCTGAAGTACATTCAAAAAAAATTTTTTTTTCAGATCTTTGTGATTGAAATTTAATCAGACAAACCAATGCATTTTCCTTTATAAACCATTGTATGATTGTATGCTCAGTATGATTTTAGCAGTGCTGTTTTTGCATGGAAAATATAGAGCACACATAGGAGAAGACACTGAATTTGTGTTAGATCACTTTTTCTGTAATTATTTTTACTGAAGGAAATACTGTTTCTGTCAGAAATGCATACATGTGTCTGTAGGTGGCAGAACAGTATAATTCACTACATTACCTCATGTTACATACTTTCACATGTATTGTATTCTATTTAGAGAGAATGTGTGCAGCATTTAAAAATGCAAGAGAAATAGGTTTCCTGGGTTACCGTTCATAAGCCCTGTCACAGGTAACAGAGAACTGTTTGTCTGTTTGTTTGATTGATTGTTTGTTTTGTTTGTTTGTTTGTTTGTTTTGTTTTCTTTTGTTTCTAACTAAGGCAGTAGAGGAAGCACATTATATAGCATGATCATTCCCTCATTATATATGGTCAATTTCTACATATTTACATGTGAAAATTAAACTCACTGGAAGGAACAATGTATGTAGATAGAATTTATGTAGATACTTATACTTCTATCTATATATACAACAATACATTGCATATAACATTACCTAGTATTTCCATTTTATGCTAAACATTAATATGAAATGTCATAATGTTAATATGTATTACTAAAAATAAATATAATTCATCTGGAACTTTTATTAATTAGATAAACAAAATCAGAACTAATATTGATGAATAACATCAAGAAGATGTTCACAAATACTTCAGCAGTCACACAACTGCAGTTGTGAAATACTGTTAAGCTGTTTTCTTTGATGCTAGGAGATTTCCAAGATTCTTAAAAGTAAGTTTTGAATATATGACTTAAGAATTTCAATAAGTGATCCAGTTTTCAAAGATGTATGTAAATTCCACCACTTCAGCTAGAACTGAACCTACGGTATCACCAACCAGTCTGTTTTTTAGAGAGTATTTGAGTTAAACAATGGATTCTCCATCCAGAGAGGAAAACAAAATATGTAACTGAAGACTAAGCAGATCATAAAAATGATATTGATATCCAAATAAAAATGTCCGTTGGAAAGATGTTGAAGGGATCAGGAGCACAAGTAGTGTCCTCCTCAGTCCTCCCATTTGGAGACTGGAACCCAAGGAAGAGACAGTGTATGGATCAGGTGAATGACAGGCTGCGTAGATAGTGCCATGTTCAAGGTTTCAGGTTCTATGATCTCGGGCATGCTTTTCAGAGACCAGGCATGCTGGCATGAGATGGGACACAGAGCATTTTGGGCAGCAAGCTGGCCAGACTCATTAGCAGGGCTTTTAACTATCTTAAGTAGGGGAAGGGGATGTACACGTAAATAACACAAAAGAATCACTGAATGCCAATACTTTAAAAATCAGCAGGAAGTCATCAGTGGATTGTTTCATAGGAATTAGGAAGGATTCCTCTAAAAAGGTGATACAGTCCATAGCCCAGCTGAAATGCCTCCACTGCATGGGAAACAATCAGGAGGAGTAGGAAGCTACAGTGCAATTAGAAAACTATGACCTAGAAACCTATCACAGAAACATGGTGGGACGAAATCACACAGCTGGAACATTGGAATGGAGGGCTACAAGCTTTATAGGAGAAATAGGCAGGGAAGGAAAGGTGGGTGCCTTGCCCTCTATGTTAAGAAATGGATAGATTGAGTAGAGTTCCCTCTAAGAAAGAGCCAAGAACAGGTTGAGATCCTGTGGGTAAAAATTAAGGACCAGACCAACAACGGACATCTTGTGGGTGGGGTCTACTACAGGCTGCCTGATCAAGGGGAGCCTGTGGATGAGGCCGTCATGCTCCAACTACAAGAAGCATCATGCTCACAGGCTCTCATCCCCCTGCGGGATTTCAACCATACGGATGTTTGCTGGGAAAGCCACATGGCAGGCAGTAAACAATCCATGAGACTCCTGGAGTGCTTTGAGGACAACTTCCTCATCCAGGTGTTAGATAAACCAACCAGAAGAGAAGCATTAATGGACCTGGTGCTCACCAAAGCAGAGGAGTGCGTTAAAGAGGTTAAGACCAGAGGAAGGCAAAGTTGCAATGACCACTCCCTGGTTGAATTTGTGATCTCGAGTGATAAGGGCCTGGCTAAGAGCAATGTCAGGACCCTGAACTTCAGAAGAGGCAGCTTCCAGCTGTTCAGAGAATTAATGGATGAGAACCCATGGGACATGGTCCTTAGGGACAGAGGATCTGATCAGATCTGGCAACTCTTTAAGGATATTTTCCTTAGAGCACAAGAGCTCTCTATTCCCATAGGTAATAAATCAAGCAGAGAACGTAGGAAAGCAGCATGGTTGAACAAGGACCTGCTGGTCAAACTTCGACAAAAGAAGGAAATGCACATAGGGCCATGTGCCCTGGGAAGATTACAGAAACTCTGTCCAGATGTGCAGGGATGAGATCAGAAAAAAAAGGCACTGACAAAACTAAACTTGGTGAGGGATGTGAAGAATTACAAGAAGGGGTTCTCAGGTACATTGGCTGTAAAAGAAAGACTAGGGAGAGTGTAGTTCCTCTGAAAAATGAAGACGAAGAACTGGTAATGACAGATGTGGAGAAGGCAGAGGTACTTAACGACTTCTTTGCCTCGGTCTTTACTAGTGGTCAGGCTTCCCACATCTCATGAGTCCCCAAACCTCTAGGTGGGGCTTAGGGAAGAAGAATCCCTCCCACCATAAGTTAAGAGCAAATTGGGGACCTCTTGACACAACGTAAAAACTACGAGTCTATGGGACCTGATGACATACATCCCAGGGTCCTGAGGGAATTGGCTGATGTGGTAACCAAAACACTCTCCAACATATTTGGAAAATCACGGCAGTCAGGCAATGTCCCTAGTTACTGGAAAAAGGAAAAAACACTCTCATTTTTCATAAGGGTAGAAAGGAAGACCTGGGGAACTACTGACCACTGAGCCTCACCTCTGTGCCTGGCAAGATCATGGAACAGATCCTCCTGAAGGCAACATTAAGGCACATGCAGGATGAAGAGGTGATCCAAGACAGCCAGCATGGCTTCACCAAGGTCAAATTGTACCTGACCACTTTGGTGGCTTTCTATGATGGAGTGACTGCATTAGTTGGCAACAGAAGAGAAACCAATGTCATCTACTTGGACTTCTGTAAGGCCTTTAACATGGTCTCACATGACATCCTAATTTCTAAATTGGAAAGGTATGCATTTGAAGGGTGGACAATCTGGTGGATAAGGAATTGGCTTGATGGCACACCAAGAGAGTGGTGGTCAATAGTTCTATGTCTAGGTGGAGGCTGATGAGCATGTCCCTCAGGGGTCTGTCTTGGTGATGAGTGGTGTCCCTCAGGGGTCTGTCTTGGGACCAGTGTTTTTCAATATCTTCAATGGGATTGAGTGCACCCTCAACGAGTTTGCAGATGATACCAAGCTGAGTGGTTTAGTTCATACCAAAGAAGGAAGAGATGTCATTCAAAGGGATCTGAACAGGCTGGAGAAGTGGGCCCATATGAACGGCATGAAGTTCAACAAGTCCAAATGCAAGGTGCTTCACCAGGGTCAGGGCAATCCCAGACAGGAGTACAAACTAGGAGAAGAACTCACTGAGACCAGCCCTGTAGAAAAGGACTTGGGGTTTCTGGTGGACGAAAGGCTTAAAATGAGCCAGCAGTGTGCACTTGCAGCGAAGAAGGTCATCTCTGTCCTGGGCTGCATCAAAAGAGGAGTGACCATCATGTTGAGGGAGGTGATTGTCGCCCGCTTCTCCGTCCTTTTGAGGCTCTACCTGGAGTATTGTGTCCAGTTATGGGGCTCCCAGCCCCAAAGGATGTGGACCTCTTAGAGCGAGTCCAGAAGAGGGCTTCAAAGATGATCATAAGGCTGGAACACCGCTCCTATGAGGAAAGGTTGAGAGAGACGGGGCTGTTCATCCTACAGAAGAGAAGGCTTCAGGGAGACCTCCTAGTGGCCTTTCAATACTTGAAGGGGTCTTATAAAATGGATGGAGAAGGACTCTTTACTTGGGTAGGTAATGATAGGACAAGGGCGAATGGTCTTAAATTAAAAGAGGATAGATTTAGACTAGACATTATGACATTAGTCTAGATATTAATGTCTAGACTAGACATTAGGAGGAAATTCTTCACTGTATGGGTAGTGAGGCACTGGAACAAGTTGCCAAGAGAAATTGTGGATGCCCCATCCCTGGAGGTGTTCAAGGCCAGGCTGGATGGGCCAACCTGATCTAGTGGGTAGCATCCCTGCCTATGGCAGTGGTGTTGGAGTTAGATGATCTTTAAAGTCCCTTCTAACCCAAGCCATTCTATGATTTTATGATTCTATGATAAAAGTAAATGGTATCATGACCACTGTGCCTGTCTTATCCTTCATGATATGAACACAGTTTAAAATGGCATTTTTTCTCTCCTCTTCCCGCTGAGGGCTCACCGTGAGTGATCAGTTGGCTCTGGGTTACAAACAACTTACCACAGAGGGGAAAATAGGTGGTTGCAAAGCCTAAGTGATGGCAATTCAAGACTTATCCATAAGTTCATGGGAAGATAACAGATTCCTGCAATCCCTGATACGGGATTTCATTGCTGCCCATATACATATACATATACATTTTTTTTTTTTTTTTGCATGCGGTACAGTATTAGTTATGGTAAATTTTCATTAAATACATCTTTTTTCCTCGTAGAGTATGTAGCCTTTAGCAGTTAGGTCTCTAAAATTAACTATCAATGACTTTGTAGCATTTTTTGGCTTAAATAACCTTGGTTCCAGTTGCCAATTTTAACTGATCCTTTTTGCTATACCTTGGAGTCCCAAACTGATTTTCAGAACCTGGACAGAGACATCAAAATCACTCTTTGGCAGTACATATTTTTGCAGCAGTAAGTATGATGCTGGCTAAAATATAGACAGAAGTCTTCCCATTGGTCATTTGTTGTATCAAATAGCTCTGTTATTCTGTGTACATATATTACTAGTAGTAGGATCTGACAACTGTGTCAGGTACATGGGTGAAAAGTATATCCTTTGTGGAATACATTGTCAGATGTTTACCAAAATTACTTTGATCCAGTGGAAGAAAGACATGTCCATTTAAAGAATGAAATTTTTAACTAGAATTAATTTTCATTTATATTTATTTTCAAGTAGTTTTCCAAAGTATGGTATACAGAGGTGGTAAAACAAACAAACAACCAAATAAATAAATAAACAAAAATCCCTACCTGCAAGCAAATACAAGCCAATGACTTTACTGACCATGCTTATTCATTCAAGCATAAATTTAGACCAAATGAAAAATACTACTAAAACCAATTTAGAATGACCAGCACGAATACTCCTGCAGAAAAGAGTAAGAAAGTCATAAGGAAGAGAAGGAATGGAAACCAGCTGTCTGATGTTGGTATCTAGAACATCTACAGAAAGCCCCTTATTTGATCATGTTGTAGTAAAATATATAGAAAGAGATCTGAAAATGTGTTCTTCAAATGATATAAACTTTTAGCAACCCGAACCCATTTGTATCTGTCATAGCAGCTGAAAGCAGAACCAGACAGAAAGGCAACACAAGACCCAGATGCTGCTGCTAGAAAAAAATTCAAAGTGTGTCATCTGTGTCTTCTGCCTGACAAACACAACTGTATAAGGGTGACCAGCTCAGTCCTGGAACAGAAAGAGGACTGTAGAGATTATCGAGTCTTATAATGTTCACTCTTAAAGATAGCTATATGAAGAGAGAGGGCCCAAGGCTTTTAATGCTGTTTGCTGATTTTGAAAAGGGACAGTGTGTCTATAAAATTGCTCACTTTTTACTTCTACATGCTGTGTGTGAGCATGTTATGTAGGATTCAGATACAGATTTAGATCACACAGATTTAGATTTCACATTACAGATAATTGTGTTCAATGAAAAAAAGTTTAGTTCCTTTGTTTTCTCTCGTCCATGAACCATTCTACAGTGAGATATGAACAAAACTAAAGAGAAATGTAAATGTGTATTTTGCAATCCATTTTCATTGATGAGAAGCATTTATTTTATTTTATTTATTTATTTTGGTGATGGTGGTAGCTTTTTTTATTTATTTGTCAGTTTCATGTGTTTTCCTATTCAGTATCACCAGGTACTTCTGAGGTTAAGGTCTCATGCATGTTCTCATTCTGATAATCTAATTTGGAGGTTTGCAATTTTATGCAACTTCCACCTTTTCTTTTGAAATATACCAGTCTTCAGGGCTGCTTAAAAGTAAATTTACTCATGGGAATTTGATAAGTAATAGTTCAGCTGCTTTTGAGAATAAGGAACTATTTTCTCATAAATGTTTATTTTTTCAACAGATATTTCAGTTTTGAAAGGAAAAAATATTTCTTTTATAATATACTTCCATAAATTTGAATAATTTTGAAGAATATAATGAAAAAAATGAAAAAGGACTGTACAGTTATTATGAGACTATGAAAATAGCATTTGATTAATGAACAACGAATTGTAATAAACAAATCTCATAAGTTTTGTTATTGTGTCCATCTCAGTTTTACTGTGGAAAATATACTGAAGATACTACCGAAGATACTGAAGAAATAAATCCAAAGCAGTTCAGTATAATTGTTTCAAGAATTGTAAACCCAAGTTTATCAGAACATTATTCTGCCATGTAATTTAATTTAAAATTGTGTCAATATTTCTTGAACTATTTTTTTTTTTTTTTAAGGCTTTCTAGGCTTTCAAAATATCAGAATATATTTCAAAATATTTTAAAAATATACACTTTCAAAGAGATTTGGAAACCTTATTTCAACATGATATTGTTATTTTTAGAAAGACGTGTATTTGAGAATCTTTGCCACTTAGTGTGAGGAAGACCATATTCAGAAAATCACAGCAGTTACAGACATCTCTGTTTTGTAATTAACATTTTTATTCACAGAAACACAGGAGCTAACTGCTACATACAAAAGTGTATGGTTAAAGATTTCAGTCCAGTAAAGTCAACTGTAGTAATCAAGGAACTGCAATGCATTTGGCTATCTCAAAGTCAACTAAAAACTTTTGTACAGAAGATGGAAGGGTGTCCTCAGACTGCCCTGAGGATGTGACTCATATGTCCTGAAGTGGAGGCATGATCCCAGGTGTGATGGGAATGTGACTGTCAGATCATAGGGCCCCTGTGTATCTAGTGGGTGAGCAGTTACTCTCCCACTGGCTGCTAAAAAGGATTTCTGATGTGTAGAACTACAATTCAAAACAAAAATAATAATAATAAAAAAAATTGATTACTGATAATGAAGACCATTGTATTCAAAGCATCTTGAAAATAGCATTTGACTATATTTGCTCCATTTAAGTAATATTCAGAATCTTTAAACAGAAATTGAGACCTTGCTTATCACAGTCATTTCCAAAATCAATTTGCTGTATATGCCTGTACATTTTCAAAATATGATTTTCTTCTAAAAATAGTCAATATTGACACCATTATTTAATTAATCCCATTGTATATTGTTATATACAAACATATTTTTCAGAAGGGAAATAGAGCCAAAGTGCTTCAGTAACTTGTCCAGGGCCTTAGAAAGGTTCTGTGTCTGCCATGATGTCAGGAACATCATCTTTGCTTTTTATCTAACCATAAAAAAATAGTATGTGAAGACAATGCACACCAGGACCTACCAGGAATGTTAAAAGGTACAACACTCATCACAAAGAAGAAAAGATTATCTTTCCAAGAGTTAGAGGGTAGGAATGGGGCTTTTGTTTTAACTGCTACAGTATCAACAACTCTGCTTATTTGTTGCTGTAAAATGTGTTTTTAATGAAGGCCTACTCAGGAAAGACAAAGAATAGCTAGCAGCATATCCAATTTGACACCCTATATCAGAAGAGTAGTCTATAGACTTCTTTTTTTTGGTAGTCTATTTGTCATTGGATCCCAAAAATGCATTTTTCAGACCCTTTAATGTCCTGAGAGATTCTAAGACTTTGTAATAGATATGTTGCATATATATTTGCAGAAGAAACAAATCAACAGCTTATAAAAAATGCACTATCATTTTCCACAATCACTTTGAATCCTAATTCTTCACTTTGTTCTTGGATTATAAAATACCAAGTTCAGCATCCAAACTTTTAAGGTGTTGTCATCAAAATTAATAATTTGTAAGTGTTGTCTTTTAAATGATTTCAGTAGAAATTCAAGAATGCAGGCAGTGCATTAACTCATGTATTATTTATTTAGGAGTGAAGTTCAGCTTCTTTTTCACTGTTCACTCTTTTTTCAACTGTTTTTCTATTTTCAACTTTGTTTGCCTGCCTGCTTAATGCATATTAATGGATATATCCAGAGAAATTTTCATTTCTACAAGATGCCAGATCTACCAGAATTTAATTTCATCGTCTTAGTCCCTATTAAAACAGTAATTTCTATTTCTAAAACATTCACTGATATAAAATACAAGGAGTATAAAACATGAAATTGCTGACATTGTCAAGATTTGTTTGTTTGTTTGTGTCATATATTGCCTTAAAGGGTAAGGAAGTTTGTCAGGACCTAAACCCCCCTGCATTTCAGCTTGTCCTCAGATATCAGAGGGGCTGGGGGTGGCTGGGCTTAGATTCTGAGTGATACCCAATTTGGCACTATAAGTCCAGTCACATTAATTATGTTGAATTATCATGATCACAGACATACATATAATGCAATACACTTTCAGTCTGGTAAATGACTGGTGTAGTTTATTGAAGAAACAGGAGTACAGGTTCTTTTGGATTGCCAGTGATAAATACACTGTCTGAAAAGCATATGTAAATAACAAGAATATGATAAATTCAACCAACAACATATGTGCTAACTTATGAAACAACTCTATAAAGGATGTTAGGTTTCCTGGGGAAGCACTTGCTGTAACCAAGAGTTCGAATCTCACCCAACAGATGTCCCTATGGGGGGGAAGAGAGAGTCAGCCCATCGACTGATCCCAGAAGTCAGCAATGTCTTTCCAAATTCCTTGTGTTGATGTCTTCTCTGACATTGTCCTCTCCTGAGCCATTTTTATACTATTTTCTTACTTTTAGGTGGAGTTTGAGTGACTCTAGTTATACATATCTTCGTTGTGATTGGTACAAATTTTCCTCACTTTTGTTCAAAGGTATAGGCTCAGAGAAACTTAGAGCACATGCTCAGTGAGGAATGATCACACCTTGGAGGCAGGTAGCGTTTGGGATGAAGGTGTGTTTGGGCGTTATAATGAGATTATAATGAGAAAAGTTCACCCAGAAGACGTGATTCGGTTATCAGTTTGACTTGGGGCTGGCCATGTAGTCTATCAGTTCCATAGTACCATCCGGTTCCCCATCCTTACAGTGATAGCACAGAGCCTGACTGCGGTGCCTTCACCCCACTCCACCCTCCATGTTTTATCTTTTACAGTCAGCACACCAAGCTCCCCTGTTGTTACTAATACCTAAGGTTGCAGGTTATGTTGCCAAGGGGACTGTCATGAAACAGATTGTTTGCATACATTCTGCATCTCACCCTGGATGTTTCCTCAATGCTGAACATTTTTTTAAGATGTGACAATTATTCTACATCATATCAGACCAATATCTTACTAAAAACTACTTTACAACCTCAGTCACCTTTTTGAACCCATATTTAATTTTCTTAACATTTTTATTAGTGGTCATCTTAGTGTAATGTTTTCCTGTGCTCATTGTTTATGAATTCCTCTTTGAAACATCTTTAAGTAAGACTCTTCATTTCACTGTATGTTATTTGAATCATATATAGCAGTTTATGGCTAAAAATTTTCTCATTAACAACACATTCAATTTTTTGTATTTGTTTTTTTTTTTTTTTTCAAAACCTAAGGGATTTCCTTTTAAGCATTTGCATCAAAATGTATCCCAGGCCATACATATTTAATAGCTAGTTCATTATGAAAAATATATATCCGTCTTTTATCTCTCTGAGTCATGTGTCCTTTTGTAGCCTCAGAATTACAAATAAGTAGACTGGTGGAGTCAGAGAATCAGATTTCTTGGAAGAGATATAAATGAACAGTTGGAGTGCAGAGCCATATTTTCAAATATATAATTTACTTTAAAAAGATAAAAGGGCATTATGGCATTTAAGAATTGAAATTACAAGGAGTTCTATTACTTACTGAAAGACATCAATTTTTAGTGATGTGTTTGAAAATATGGTAAAATATGGTAAAATAGCCACAGTACATTAAATAATACATACTGGAAAATGTACTACTGTAAAAAACAAGAAAATATGTTACATAAATATGTTGTTTATAAGTTGTTTTACAGGCTCACTTAAGGAGTAACCTGGAAACTTCGATATCTGAGATTTAAGAAACAATGTGAGAACCTCTTTGTTTATAAACCTATCTAGTTACTTCTAGCTCAAGGTGAGGAAACTTCAAAATCACATTATTCTAAGACCTTTTTTTTTTACCTTTTGTACCTCACAGCTGTAGCAGTTGAAAGAAAGAAAGAAAGAAAGAAAGAAAGAAAGAAAGAAAGAAAGAAAAAGAAAAAGAAAAAAGAGAGAGAAAAAAAAGAAAAAGCATAAGCTAGAACATGACATGTACAACTGAAAAACACAGCCTTTTTTCCCTAAAATATAGAGGTTTGGTTGATAGAGCTGCTGTATTAAGTATCTCTTCTCTAATGAGTGGATCTGGTTTTCTCTGGAGTCTGGAGCACAAATGGGGCACGGAGGTCTTGGGGGAACAATCAAGCCATTAATGAAGGTTGCAGAGTTTGAACCTTTTTTCATCCCCCTCAAAGCATCTATTTTTATTTTTCATTTATTTGTCTAGTGTCTCAGAAGAAGTCTGACAGGTTGTTTAGTATATCAAAGCATGATGTGTCTGTGTTTTAATAATCATACTCTCCCGTACAACAACTTCACATATGAACCTCTGGCACAATTGGTACCAAATTCTGCCTTCAGACATGCATGTTACAGCTTTGTAGATGATGCTAATATGAGCTTCTCCACACAGAGCTTAGACCAACAGGTGTGGATGACTCTGTACTGCAATGATGACCATCAGTTAGGTCATCACAGAATCAGACCATAGAGTGGCTTGGGTTGGAAGGGACCTTAAATATCACCTAGTTCCACCCGCCCTGCCATGGGCAGGGACACGTCCCACTAAATCACATTGCTCAAAGTCCTATCCAGCCTGGCCTTGAACACTTCCAGGGATGGGGCATTCACAGCTTCTCTGGGCAACCTGTTCCAGTGCCTCACAATCCTCTGAGTGAAGACTTTCTTCCTTATATATAACCTAAATCTCCCCTCTTTTAGTTTAAAGCCACTATACTTCCTGACAAAAAGTCCCGCCCCAGCTTTCCTTTACGTATTGAAAAGTCACTATAAGATCTCCCTGGAGCCTTCTTTTCTCCAGGCTGAACAACCCCAACTCCTTCAGCTTGTCTTCATAAGAGAGATGTTCCATCTCTGATCATCTCTGTGGGCCTCCTTTGGACTCACTCTAATACTTCCATGTCCTTCTTGTGCTGGGGGTCCCAGGGCTGAACAGAGTACTCTAGGTGGGGACTACAGGCAACATTAATAATTTCAGAGGTCAAACCTGTAAGTCATTTATCCCGACTTCAGAGAGGATTTTGCAGACTGAAAACTGAGTCTGGTTTACTCTTCCGGAAGCAGAGCTCCCTGACAGCAGCAGAGTTCCCGAGATATGACAAGTGGTGACTGAGGACAAGAGATCCTGTAGTCAAACTCAAAGGGCAGATAATCCTGTATACTGGCACAGAGTGTGTTTTTAGGAATAAATTCCACAGATCCAAACTTACAGTAAGAATTTGATTGTCAGTGACTGTTTACACGTCACTAGGACATTATTTCATTACTTTGTATGTGTGAGTGTGTCTACACTATCCTTTTGTTACCTAGATATGGAAAATCAGGTAATTTATTTACTGAATTATGTCAGCAGAGACCAGCTTCAAAAGCATGTCTCTATAAATGGTGAACAAATTCATTTTACAAGAAAAAAATATTTTGTTTGAAAGAATTAATATTGTTGTTGCAGTACTTCAGGAACATAACAGAAAGATTTTCATATCACATTTTTTTGTCATTTTGTGACATGTTTACAGAAAAGTGGGGTTCATGCATCATGTGATTGTAATTGTAAATGTGAAATTTCTAATTCATATACATTCTTAAAAAGAAAAAAAAAAGAAAAAATCTGTAGACAACATTTCTGCAGAGCTAGATCATTTCATTGACATATGCTCTGCAAGAAGCAATATACATTACTCACAGAACTGAACAGCACTGCAAGATTGTCTAGATTTAAGCAACATCAGAAACATCAATCACTAACATTTCTTTTATTTTTTTCATATGAAAAAAGATCTGAAATATACCACTTTAGCACTAACAACAGATGTTACAAAGCACATTAAAAACATTTCAAGAAAAAAAAGAAGACCAAAGAGAAAAATAATTTCAGAACACATATTGGCTTAACTCTGTCAGAGAATGAAAAGTTATATTTACAAGGAAAATATGTAAATATGAGGACTTTGTCCTTATAAAGTCAATCAGCATAAAACTTTATCTCGGCTTCTCAGGAGCATATGAAGCTATTTTATTCTTTCTTATATATTATTGATGGGGATAATATAAATTATATTACTACGGTCAGAAGGAAGATGGCTGCACGTGGATCTACCCTTCAGTGTGTAACATGTAGCATTTTCCTACCAGAAACACTCCTCTGACACTTTTAGCTCCTGGAGGAAAGAGATATTTCCTTGTCTTCTCTTCAAGGACACTAAAAAATTGAACTTAAAAAGATCTTTTTGGCTATTTAGACTATAAGAAAAACTATTTAGAATATAACTAGGCACCTGGCATAACTTAGAGCTGTGATATCACTCAGTGTCCTCTGGGAAATGAGTATAGAGGTTTATTTGAATGCAATGTAAAGATTGGATGCCAAGGCTTCTGACAGCACCTGTTGCTGAGAGGCAGCTGGAGGAAGAGTTTATGCAGGTTTGAAGGCTCCATGAGTTGAATCCATTGTCTGCCTCAGTCCCTCTGGGTCACTGAGACTCCTTTCACAACCCCATCCAAGCCAAGATCCACAAAACACACAGGACACTTTGATCTTTCCAGTTTTAATTCTAGGTATATATGTATATTAATTACTTTACTACAATTTACAGTTTTGCTTTAAATCCTTTAATCTTTTATTTTTTTATTTTTTTTTTTTTAACAATCACATATCTTGCTAATTTAGATTAGAAGCTCATCAGGACAAAGACTATGCATTTCTATTGTACATTTGTACCAAGAAAGATGTGACCTCTATTTAGTGAGTTAGATATCACAGTAATACACAACATTATAAATACAGATTCGGACTACCCTAAGCTGTTTGCTCATAAGATATCTTCTACCTTTCTTATCTTCGGTTAACCTCAGTTGATTCCAGACTTCTGACAAACTAAAATCTATGAGTACCTTCCTATCATATATTTTTTAAAGCAGATGTTGCAGACTGTAGCCCGTATTTGCTGATTTTAGTGTCACTGTCAAGCGGTGACAAATAATAATAATTAACAGTAATCTTTGGAACTGATGTCTGTCATAGTAGTTGCACAACTGTTCCTCATAGTTTTCTGTAAGGACTGGGTTTGGACAGTTTACTTAAGATTTTTATTTTCCTAGAAATATTATTAATATTACTTACTCCCCCATATTTGACTGTATAGTTTATATATGCAGAAAAAGTATAATTATAAATACTAAATGAGAAAACAGTTTTTTTTTGGGTAGGGACAGTGATGACAACATTACTAAGAACATAGATCCTTAAAAAATGTCTATTCTGTTAACAAGAAAACAGCTCGACAGACTTGGTGTTCATTGGGTATTTATAGTATTTTATTTACAAAGCACCTTACCAGGACTCCTTAGCTTGTGTTTCTCAGACACAGGATGCTCAGAAATTTCCCTGGCAAGCACTAGACAGGCCTGTGAATGCTTAGTTTCCAGAGTATACAACTGACAGAGCACACGGCATGATTTTAGGAAACTGTACACAATACAAGGAAATATATCTAAAGATACAATATCTGTATCAGTGAAAGATGCTGGTTTTTGAATTAACCCTGTAGTATTTTATGTTTTTTTTTTTGTTGTTGTTGTTGTTGTTTGGTTGTTTGGTTGTTTGGTTGGTTTTATTTTTTTATTTTTTTATTTTTTTATTTTTTTTTTCTTTGAGGAGGAGTGATTCGGTGGAGAAGGTGGGATAGAGAGAGGGAGGAGAGAAGATGCTTACCCTTGACTAATCACAGAATTACAGAATCATCTAGGTTGGAAGAGACCTCCAAGATCACCTAGTCCAATCTCTGGTCTAACACTAACAAGTCCTCCACTAAACCATATCACTAAGCTCTACATCTAAACGTCTCTTAAAGACCTCCAGGGATGGTGACTCAACCACTTCCCTGGGCAGCCCATTCCAATGCCTAACAACCCTTTCGGTAAAGAAGTTTTTCCTAATATCCAACCTAAACCTCTCCTGGCACAACTTTAGCCCATTCCCCCTCATCCTGTCACCAGGCACGTGGGAGAATAGACCAACCCCCACCTCGCTACAGCCTCCTTTAAGGTACCTGTAGAGGGTGATAAAGGTCGCCCCTAAGCCTCCTCTTCTCCAGGCTAAACAACCCCAGCTCCCTCAGTCGATCCTCATAAGACTTGTTCTCCAGACCCCTCACCAGCTTCATTGCCCTTCTCTGGACACGCTCGAGCACCTCGATGTCCTTCCTGTAGTGAGGGGCCCAAAACTGAACACAGTACTCAAGGTGCGGCCTCACCAGAGCCAAGTACAGGGGGACAATCACTTCCCTAGTCCTGCTGGCCGCACTAAAGTTACTGTTACTGTTAACTTACACATATAGATTCTTGGTAAAGATAACTCTACTTTTTCTATTTGAGAAGGATCAGCAGAAAAGTGGTTGGCAGTCAGTTGGTTACTTTCTCTTTCTCAGACTTTCTTCTGCTACTTCTTAGGTAATTTGATAGATGGAGAGAATTTCTCTCAATTTTAAAAATATGATTATAATTTTATTTAATTTCAGTAAAAGTAATTATATACACAGTCCTATGTTTAAAAAAAGCTATTAAAACCTTTTGTTCATGATAAAAAAAAATTAGCAAAGACAAAAACAATAGTGAAAAGGAGAAAAATCTGGTCTTTGCATAAGGCATGCAAAGTAACTGCCGTGAATATTCTGTCCCAGGGAAATATAAGAGCATGTTAAAAAAAAAAAAAAAAGGTCCATTTTCCCTAATAATGCTACAGGCTTGCAGCTTGCCTTCAGCAAGACTTAAGTAGATTTCGTATGTCTAAATCTGATTTTATTGGTCAAAAACAATGCTAAATACAAATTACAAATAACATCTAAATTCATCCAGCATAATACAGAAAACATTGGTCTACATATCATGTTTGCACACCTGACTCTACTTCCCTAAGAAAAGCATCTCCGTTAAAAGGTTAGTAGCTTCATTCATTCATTACAGTCCAGAGAGACAGGGATAGACTTTCCCGGACAAGTTACATCATAGGGAGATTATAGATTTCTAGATCGGACTATTTCAGGGTAGTATGGCATATGTATCTGGACAAACAATTAAAGCATTGTACGCTTTATCTTAAGTAAGCTTTAGTCCGTCCTGAAAAAATTTAAATGTTACCACCCATCAGATCTTACTGTGGCAGGTGGATGTGGATGCCACTTTTGCTTGCTTCTTTTTATTCTGTTCTCCATCACCTGCTTAGCAATGTTATTTTGAAAGTCTACCCTACAGAGGAATTTGCATAAATATAAGATTTATTCTTCTTACTGGCTACTCTCAGTGATTTCGTTCCTTCCAACTTTCTGCAGCACCTAACATTTCCTGTAAACTAGAAGAGACTTTATGCTTATCTTTGAATATTGCCTGGATGCTAGGCCTTGGGAATGAGATATTCCAGTACCTCATGTCTTGGTATCCTCTGCTCTCAACATCAGTGTTTGTGTGTCAGAAAGCATAATAAGGAAAATCTAACCACTATAATGATTTTTCTTTCTTTTGATGCTGTTAACACATTTTAGTGAAGGAATAGAAAACAAGTGTGATTATTTAAGAAAATGGTTTTGTATTCAGTATGGTAGCATGCCATTCATTCTCCCTTTGTTGCAAAGGAAGGTCCTTGTAGATTTTTAAAATATCTTTTATAATATAATTTTACATACATGTTTTCTAGCATTCGGCATGAACAGGCATTTCACCAGTAATAGCAATATTAAACATGTACTGCTTTCTGAGTAGAGGGAGAGAGAGATAAGGGCCTAAGTAAAGGCTGTCTATTTCAGTGAGACTGGGATTACTTAAGAGCTAAGCAAAGCACTGTCTGCACTATTTGACTCTTTGTCATGATATGACATATATCCATGTCTCTGTAGAGCATTTTGAGAAACTGAGCTTCTTTAAAATGCAATATACCTTTATTAATTTTTAAGCTTTATAACCCCACTCACAGTTATTAAATACCAATACTTATTTACTGAGATTTGATATTTTTTGAAGTGTTTTGTGTGTTTGATACAATTTCCTTGCAGAAGAAACATGCATCACATCAATATAACAGATGGGTAGGGTTACTGGCTTGCCAGGTTAAAAGTTCAATTCAGAAGGATCTGGTCATGATGAAAAGAAATGCAAATATGAGTAGAAATGTGCAAAGTCATCAGTATACTGGATGACTTAACCTGCTCATGTGTGATTTGCATTTTTTTTTTTCCAAATGAATTACTGTATTTAATTTTAATTAAGAATCTTTCAAATACAGAGAAATTCTGATTTCCTTCTGGTGAAATACTCCAGAAAACCTGAAATGATATTATTTTGAAAGCAGCTAATAGACATCAAGACATCTACTGATTCATCTATATTCACAGAGATGCAATTTCTCCTCTGTCTTCAATGTGTAATCACTGTTATTAATTCCTCCACTGTAGAGGACTAATTTTTTTTTTTTTTTTTTTCCTTAAAGAAACGATCATAAATGAACAAGCTACTGTACTCTTGGAACTTCTAGTTCAATTTTGTATGAAAATACAGCCTTTCTTTATGTCTAGACACACAGACACACAACTGTGGCAGTTTGCAAAATCTTGTGTCAGGAGAGCTGACTTCATTACCCTGAACAGCACAGAACAAAATCATACAGGTTTCAAAATCCAGGTGATAACATAATGTTGAATGTAAGCAAATCTTCGGGTATTATCCTGGTATCCAAATGAAAGCCATCAGCTCTGTGTGAACAACTTCACGGACTGCCAGACAGCTGCACACGTTGTTCCTCTATGACCAACTGAGGAAGGTGGTTGTAGGCCTCCAAACTGGAGACAAATTAATTTTTCTCCCTGATCATTTTAATGTTTTGTGACAGTCACACAAGCCACTGTAGTGGTTCACTTTCTAGCTGTTTCCTGTCTCCTCTCCTTGCTGATTGAAGTTCTCCTAGAGACCAAGAGCACTCCTGGCCATAGCCAGGAAGACCAGTACATTCATGTCCTCATGAGTAGCCAGAAGTCCTAGACAGGTGGAAGTCCTAGACAGGTGGGAGTAATAATTAGGGAAACTACGATGCTTCCACTGATCTGGGTATCAGTGAAAGCCATGTAACAAAACTTCACCTGAAAACAGTGGCAGACAAGTAAGGTCAGG
The DNA here is from genome assembly GCF_009769625.2 of Cygnus olor. NCBI lineage: Eukaryota > Metazoa > Chordata > Aves > Anseriformes > Anatidae > Cygnus > Cygnus olor. Next base: position 123,647,789 of record NC_049169.1, on the reverse strand, counting down.
CGGCTGTTTTTTATAGCCTCTATACCAACTAGCCAAAATGTGTGAAATTACTCTTTGAAAAAAAAACAAACCAAGGATCTGTAAAAACACCAAGAAACATCTCACCAACCAAAAGCATTACTCTTCAAGAGCTATTAACTGGCTATGTTTAATTCATTTTAGAGGTAAAGGCAGTTTACTTATTTACATTTTTCCAAGGAAACTGCTTCAAAATCTTTATGTTAGAACTAGAACAAATAGTCAAGTAAGGCAGATTGTTTTCACTCACTGAATGCATTGCTGAGACTGAACAAATTTGCCTTTTCTTTTGCAAATAGATTAACATTAGGCCATCACTAGGAGCACTGACATTGGTGAATCAGACTTCTGTCACAACACATGATGTACTGCTTGCTTGCAGATATCAAGGTTTTTGACATATAGCTTAAGTAAATTAAAATGATTAAATTAAATGAATAAATTCCAAAACATGATATAATATGCCACAATTATTAGGTATCAAATGTCAACAGTCTTAACCATGTTATAAATTACTTATTAATTATAACAACTATATCATTAGTTTTAAATAGCTGACCCTGATATTGACAGATAAAAGAACCTCAAAACTTGTCAATGGTTATTTATTTATCATCAGTCTCTTCCTTCTTGATAAATATTATCCTGGAAGCAAAATCCAATACAGAAAATGACCCTGGAAACCTCTTATCTTTTAAGTTACACAATTAATTTTCAGCAAACATTAAAGGACAGTATCATTGGTTATAATTAAAAGAAAAAGGAAAAAAAAAAAAGAAAAAAAAAAGATGAATCTTAGGTCAAGTACTGCAATTCTCTCCTGATATTTGTGGGTTTATTTGAATACATGAATAAAATTGGATTCACTGTGAATTTTAAGATTTGTTTACAAAAATGCAAAAGGACATAAATGATTACATAGAAGAGTGAGAAAATGGTAACTTATCAAATATTTAATTGATTAGATGGTTCTTTAATATTTGGCCCGATCATAAATTGAAAAAAAAAAAAAAAAAAAAAAAAAAACTTACTGAGCTATAAATCAATCATTGTTATATGGGGAAAATTTATACAAGAGCTATTGTTTTTAGAAACCTGATTGAAATCAAACTTTGGGTGTGTTGTGAGAATTATTAAAACTGTTTTTTTCTTCCATAATAGAATTCATTTATATGCAGGTTATCAGGAGCTGATTGGCTTCAATTATTCCTTCGAACATCTAAGAAAGACAAACCATAGACATAAAAAGCTTCTGATATTTTGCATATTCATAATACCTCAGTGAATCACCAGGAATGGCAATACTTTTATCTGAATGCTAATGTAGAACCAACAAAGAAGTTGAAGGGCAAAACAACATAGAAATAAGCCAGATTTTCCTGCTAGAATGCAGCACTTTCTTCACTGTGAACACTTTTCATATATTTCCTTTTCTACTGTTGCCACTTCCTCTTTTAACTTGTTTCATTTCAATAATAATAATAATAATAATAATAATAGTAATAATAATAATGCCTTAATTTGTAATAGACATATACAATAAGATGTCCCTAATTTTTATAGTGTTTTTACATCAATAATGGCCAGTGCAATACATGTCATTTTTTCAGAGAAAACCTAAGAGACTTGATGAGTACAGGCTGATGCTTTAGAGTTTTAGGTCTACAGAACAACATAATGCAACATCCCTTTTTACTTAGTCTAGCAAAGAATGTATGCTTACAGCAGGAAATCCTAATCATCATTTACCAGATTAGCAAGTGTTTCTGTTTTAATAATGTTACCTTTGAAGGACATATATCTAAAACACTTCTCAGAATCAATTGCTAGTCTCCAATAAATTTAATTGGTAATTCTGTTTTGCTCAATTTATCTTTTTGTTTAATATGATTAAAATTAAAAGTGTGCTTAGAATGGTATAGATTAATATTTTTACATACAGATTAAAAAAAAAATAAATTATAAAGTGATATCCACTTTTCCTTATGTCCAGCCACAGCTGTAATTTCAATGATGTCAGTGAGAGACGAACATATAAATTCAAAGCCACATTGTTTGCAAGGTCGAGTAATTACTTTAGATAACTTTGCAAATTACTAAGGTATACTTGGAAGATTTCTTGGAGAATTTCTCTGGAAAGTTACTATCTCAGAAGAGCATGTGTGCTGAGTGATGTCAATGATATGCTGGGCAGTAATTGTTTCATTAGAAAGTAACTGTCTTGGTAAACATGAGGATGCCAGGCAACATCTGTCTTAAACAGAAGATGCATTTAATATATACGGTAGGCTAAAAAGCTGTTCACTGAAGAAAAGTTGTGTTGATGAGCAATCGCTCAGAGCCATGTAGATTGATGGAGAACTTCAGTGAGGTAGTAAGGTCCCGTTTTCTGACTGTGGAGGCTAAGCTTCTTCAAAACACAATGAAAAGTTCCATGGGGCTGATAGCTGAGCATCTGTAAGTCTGGATCCTCACATTTTCCTCTCCCCTGTGGCACTATACAAATTAATTACCAACATTCACATTACAAAGAGCTGTGGAATGCTTTACTCAGCCTAGTTACTCAGGTGATTAACATGATTCAGTCTGTCTTTGAGGTGCTGAGAGTCTCCGTGGAAATTTCATCAGCTCTGTTGTCAGGCAGAACTAAATTAATATGTTCTGGTATATGGTGTGCTGAGGCTTAGTTATCTTAAGCAGCTCCTGATGCCCATCTTAGAGCTACTCAGAAATGGATTGATCTGTACCGTGAATTACTCTTCTTTCTGGGATTTCGAGGAAGTTTTATTAATTCCTTTCAAGTATCTGCCCACCAGCAGTGAAATGATCAGAGTAGTTTGTATGAGTAAGGCTTTGTCTATAAGAAGTGTGCCACTGCTTTGGACTGGTGCGTGATCAGGCCCTGGGTTCTGCATCTAGCCATAAAAGACAGAGGTGGGCAGCAAAAGCACATGCTCATGGCTGTATCTGCAGCCAGTTTCCCATCCCTTACTTGCTTACTTTGGAAGACAGCTGCTCTATCTATGTGTTATTTCAATTGTGATTTTCTCTATCTACTCTTTTTAGCTTAGACTTAGTTGTTATTTCACTGCAAGCAGTACTACTGTCACAGTATCATTTTGGGGAAACTAAGATGCTTCCTGGGAACCCCCAATTGTACTTTGAGTTTTGTTTAGCTTTATATATTTGCAAATTACCAAGAACATTTACAGTTTCTACATCTCAAAGAATTACTGTTTCAGCTACCTATTGGACAAAACTTCAGCTTTGGACAAATCAAGCTTCTTCTGTGACACTGTGCAATGCAACTGAGACAGCTCTAAAAAAAAAAAAAAAAAAAAAAGAGGATCACTCTCCAACCTTTTGGTGGTAAGGTACAATCCATTCATCCATTCTGTATGGGATTCTACAGATTAGTTGCCTAGATATGAATTAGTCACTTTGGTTTCTGTTTATAGTCACCAGACAGAAAAGGTCCTTTTAGAGCAAGAATCATCTGACCTATCTAGGTGTCTACTTATGAATAAGATGAATTATGTCTTACAACTTCTTTCATCTCCCTTGACTACCAAAGGAACTAAGACATTGACTTGTGCAAGTAGATATCTGTATTTCATATCACTGATTCCTCTCTCATTATTTACACAACATTTCCCAGCAAAAAGTTAGACTAGATATCATGGAATAATTTACTTGACATAGAAGAAGAGACTTGACTTGACTTGACATTCACTTGACTTTTAAACTGAATTCCCATTAAACCACAGATCACTTCTAGAAGCTTCTGTGGCAGGTATGATATGCCTAGTGAAAATGGACCTGATAGGCCCCATTAACTGTGTAGCTATTGGTAGTCAACATCCAAATAGAATATTTTTCCAACTGTTTTTTATGGCTTCCTTTTGCTCAAGAAAACTACATTTTTCATGTTGTCAGTGAAATATTTTTTCCTATTGCTTTTCTCCACAAGCAGTAATTGTCCTCAGCAGCTTCAATAGAGAAACATGTTTCTTCAGAAACACATATGAGATATTTCTTGTCTTTCCTTTAAGTTTTTTACTTCCTCGTACAAGGTCATGACATATCTTAGAAAGCAATACTGGCAAAACTATCTTTCTTTTCTGCCAAGTTGTTCTCTCTTTTATCTGTTTAATTCAGGTGGATGTTTAGTGTAGGTCAATTCACTACTGTAAACTTAAGTGTTTTTACATATATATATATTTACACATACACACCTTTTGAGAAGAGTCAGACTTGTTCTGATAAGGACCAGCCTTGGGCAAAGGGGAACTGAGCTGCTTGTTCTTATTTATCTCTTATACACACTTTATGAATGGAGGTCCACAATCTTGGTATGGGAGGCTGTTGAAGGAGGGAGTCTTGTGTTGGCGGGATGGCCCTGTTTTGGCAGCAGAACAGAATCTTGAGGGCCATGGTGCCCAAATGAAACCTTTTGCTTCATTATGTGGAAAATGAATATTAAAGTTCACATCCCTGAATATGATAATGAGTAAATGTATTTTACTGAAGTAAGTATATTTATCAATGGCAATCCTGAATCTTTTACATCGCCTTATTAAATATGTTCGACTTTGTGAAACTGTCTCAGCAAAAGTCCTTGGCAGGGCTCTGAAACAGGCAAACGTTGAACTGCAAATACTTTCAACTTTCTGAGATTGTCTCAGTAAAAGCCCTTAGCAGGGCTCTGAAACAGGGAATGCTGGACTCTGGTAAGTCCCCTTTAACGCGACACCTACAGTATCCTTGTTCTCCTTTCATCTTGAATATCTTTGTCTCTAGGATTACATTGGCCTGCATAGCTTTGTTCACCTTAAAACTAAGTAGAAACAGAACTAAACCTTTTTTCTTCATTGAGACTAAGAATCAGTTAGTGAAAGCTTCAGAGTTAGTGGCGATATTGCAATCCTTTGCTACTAGTGTCTACAAAGCAATTCAATGCAGCATAATTCTTATATCTTTTTAGCAGGCTTTCTCTTGACCATGGTTTCTTGGTATTAATTTATGCAGTACATTGTGATGTTTTTGAATACTGCAGAAGAGGCCCTCACCTACCTTTCTGTTTAATGCATATTCTTTTAACAAATTTTAGAGTCTTTAGTGTGGTAAGAGAATCTGAGCACTGCCAATCCATAGCACATTCCAATATGCTGTGCTTTTGCTTGTCAAATTCTATTTTTGACAAGTTTTTTAAATGTCAAGTAAATTCTTGATAATTTGGACGCTTTATTTTATTCATAATCTCAGCCACAATAGATCTCTTCTGTCCAAACCTTGAAGACCTTAAATCAATCAGAAACCTTCAAGTGCTTTCACTTTGCTAATATATAATTTCTAATATATATTCTTTATATCTTTACATTGAGTGCAGCACTTCACTGTAAAGGCAGTATCAAGTTTAGTCTCCTCTGCCTAAGTTAGCTGAAAACTTAAAAACAAACAAACAAACAAAAAAAAAACTCAAGGTCTTCAGAGCCAGTTTTTGTCAGAAATAAAGCTTCCTTCTGACTACCTTCTCTTTTACTTTCAAGCATTACTTGCAGTTACAGAATGAAGAACTGTTTAAATCTTCTGTTCCTTTCACACATTTCCAGAATTATAATTTGTGAGACTTCCATTTATCTTTTCTGAATATCTTAGCATTTTGCTTTATTCCTGGTTATTGTTGTTAACAAACACAGTAGTACTTAGAATTGTCCTTCCCATAATTTCTGCCCAAAGGTTCCCACCCTTAGGATAACCTTTGGTTCTGACCTTTGACCCATAGACTCCCAGCTAGCCTATTTATCATTGTGTTACCTTTAACAATCTGTTATATAATCTCTGCTTTCTCTTCTAGTCTGTGGTTTTATCTTTAAAATATGACTGTATTAAGATGAATTTCCTATTAAGCTTATTATTTTCTTTATTTTTTTTTTATTTTGTAATGATCTGAAAAAAAATCCACTATTCTTTCAGTTTCTCCATTAAAAAGAGACAACTTTTAAATTTATCTTTACAGCTTCTAGAATGAGTTCCTGTTCCATGTTGAAATGTCTTAAATACAAATGAAGTAAAAATCATCTTATATTTTAAATGATTATTATTTCATATTTACATATTACCTATGGATTCCATTATTAGTACCTAACAGTAATAATGACCTATAATAATTCTTACATCTGTTCTTGCCATTTCTGTAATATTTTTTTTCATTAATTACTTTGCTAAGCTGCTTCAATATGAATATGAATGACTAGCTGCTAATGTACAGATAGATTCATTGTTTACCAAACTAAACAGTGTCTTCTTTACCTTCATGGGAGTGGAGCCAGTTATTACATAGAATTAGCAAATACCGATTCATTCACATTCCCAAGGGAATCAGTGTACAAATGACACGTAAGCAAAGATACAAACTGGTCCCCTAAAAGATATTTATTTAGTGTGTTAACATACAGGAATATGAGAATCTTAAATTGTGAATTATTGTTCCTTCCTACTGTGTTTCACTGAGCTATCATTACTCTCAAACTCCTCACCAAGATTGTTGATAAAGTGATTGTTGATTATTGATAAAGACTTATCAGTTATCAGAGTTCATTGTTAGGGCTTTAAACTAGATTTGAAACACATAAACAGGAAACGGAGGACTAAGGAGAATCTCCATCCTTTATTGGATGTGGGGGAAAACATAGTGACGAGAGATGAGGAAAAGGCTGAGGTACTTAATACCTTCTTTCCCTCAGTCTTCAGCAGCAAGACCAGTTGTTTTCTGGGTACTCAACTCCCCGAGCTGGTAGATAGGGACAGGGAGTAGAATGAAGTCCTCATAAGGAGGAGACAAGACAATGAGGCGAGATGTTATGCTGGATCTCATTCTCACCAACAAGGAGGAGCTGGTGGAGAATGGGGTACTCAAAGGCAGCCTTGGCTGAGGTGATCATGAAATGGTGCAGTTTTGCATTCAGAGGGCAGCAAGGAGGGAGCACAGCAAGCTTGCTACCCTGGACTTCGGGAGAGCAGACTTTGTCCCCTTCAGAGATCTGCTTGGTAGAGTACTATGGGACAAAGCCCTGGAGGGAAGAGGAGCCCAAGAAAGCAGGTTAATATTCAAGGATTACCTCCTTCAAATTCATGAGCAATACATTCCAACAAAGAAGAAACCATGCAAAAATGCCAGGGGGTCTGCATGGCTGAACAAGAAGCTCCCGAACAAACTTAAACAGAAAAAGAAGGCATACAGATAGTGGAAGCAAGGACAGATAGCCTGGGAGGAATACAGAGACATTGTCCAAGCAGCCATGGATCAGCTTAAGGAAGCCAAAGTCCTTTTAGAATTAAATTTGGCCAGGGACATCAAGGGCAATGAGAAAGTTTTCTGTAGATACATTGGTGATAAAAGGAAGACTAGGGAAATTGTCAGCCTTCTCCAGAAGGAAACAGGAGACCTGGTCACCCAGGCTATGGAAAAGACTGAAGTATTTAATGACTTTTTTGCCTCAGTCTTCACTGACAGGAGCTATAGCCATTTGCCCCAGAAGGCAAAGGCAGGGACTGGGAAAATAATGAACTGTCCAGTGTAGGAGAAGATCAGGTTCAAGACACCTAAAAAACTTAAAGATACACAAGTCCATGGGAGCTGATGAGATACATATGCGGGTCCTGAGGGAAGCCATGGATGTAGTTGCTAAGCCACTATGCATTGCATTTGAGAAGTCATGTTAGTCCAGTTAAGTTTCCGCTGAATGGAAGAGAGTAAACATAACCCCCATTTTCAAAAAGGGAAATAAGGAGGACCTGGGGACCTACAGGCCAGTCAGTCTCTGTGCCTGGCAAGACCATGGAGCAGACCCTCCTGGAAACTATGCTAAGGCACAAGGAAAATAAGGAGGTGACTGGGGACAGCCAACATGGCTTCACTAAGGGCAAATCATGCCTGAAAAATCTGGTGGCCTTCTACGACAGGGTTACAGGAATGGTGGATAGAGGAAGAGCAACTGACATTATCTACTTGGACTTGTGCAAAGCATTTGACACTCTCTCACATGATACCCTGGTCTCTAAATTGGAGAGACATCGGTTTGACAGATGGATGACTTGGTGGGTAAGGAATTGTTTGGATGGTCGCACTCAAAGAGTTGGGGTCAACAGCTCAAAATCCAGGTGGAGATCAGTAACGAGTTGTGTTCCTCAGGGTCGGTTTTGGGAACGGCACTATTTAACATCTTTGTCGATGATATGGACAGTGAGATTGAGTGCGCCCTCAGCAAGTTTGCTGATGACACCAAGCTGTGTGGTGTGGTCGATGTGCTGGAGGGAAGGGATGCCATCCAGAGAGACCTCGACAGGCTTGCGAGGTGGGCCTGTGCAAACCCCATGTGGTTCAACAAGGCCAAGTGCAAGGTCCTGCATCTGGGCCAGGCCAATCCCAAGCACAAATACAGGCTGGGTGGAGAATGGATTGAAAGCAGTCCTGATGAGAAGGACCCGGGGATGCTGGCTGATGAGAAGCCCAACATGAGCTGGCAATATGCTCTTGCAGCCCAGAACCCTGACTGTATTTTGGGCTGCATCAAAAGAAGTGTAGCCAGCAGGTTGAGGGAGGTGATTCTGCCCCTGTACTCTGCTCTTGTGAGACCCCACTGTTATTACTGAGTTCAGCTCTGGGACCCCCAGCACAAGAAGGACGTGGAAGTATTAGAATGAGTTCAGAGGAGGTCCACAAAGGTTATCAAGGGGCTGGAGCACCTCTCCTATGAAGACAGACTGAGGCAGTTGGGGTTGTTCAGCCTGGAGAAGAGAAGTCTCCAGGGAGACCTTACAGCGGCCTCCCAGGACCTCAAGGGGGCCTACAGGAAAGCTGGGGGAGGGGGGGGACTCTTTGTCAGGAAGTGTACTGATAGGGGCAGTGGCTTTAAAATAAAAGAGGGGAGATTTAGATTAGATATAAGGAAGACATTCTTTGGATGCTGTGGATGCCCCATCCTTGGAAGTGTTCAAGGTCAGGTTGGCTGGGGCTTTGAGCAACCTGATCTAGTGGAAGGTGTCCCTGCCCATGGCAGGGAGGTTGGAACTAGATGATCTTTAAAGGTCTCTTCCAACCCAAACCATTCTATGATTCTATGATAATCCATGAGGAAAAGGTTAACGACCTTCTACTCTACTTAGATGTACACAAGTTTATGGGTCCAGACGGGATCTACCCAAGCGTACTGAGGCAGCTGGTGGAAGTGCTTGCCAATCCACTTTCCATCATTTATCAACAGCCCTGGCTCTCAAGGGAGGTCACAGTTGACTCAAGGCTAACAAATGTGACAGTCATCTACAAGAAGGGCTGGAAGAAGGATCCAGGAATCTACAGGTGTGTCAGTTTGACCTCGATGCCAGAGAAGCTCATGGAGCAGATTATTTCGAGTGTCATCACACAGCGCTTACAGGACAACTAGGTGACCAGGCCCACGCAGCATAGGTTTATCAAAGGCAGGTCCCGCTTGACAAACCTGATCTTCTACAACATGGTGATGTGCTCAGTGGACAAGGAAAAGGCAGTAGATGTGGTCTACCTAGACTTCAGTAAGGTTTTTGACACCATTTCCGATAGCATTCTCCTGAAGAAGCTGGTTGCTCAAAGCTTGGACAGATGTATGTTTCATTGGATTAAAAACTGGATGGGTGGCTGGGCCCAAAGAGTCATGGTGAATGGCATTAAATCCCACTAGAGACCAGTCACTAGCGGTGTCCCCCAGGGCTCAGTACTGAGACCAGTACTCTTTATCAAGGATCTGGATGAGGGGATCGAGTGCACCCTCAGTAAGTTTGCAGATGACACCAAGCTAGGCACAAGTGTTGATCTGCTTGAGGGTAGGAGGGTTCTGCAGGGGAATCTGGATAGGCTGGACCAGTGGATCAAGACCAATTCTCTGAAGTTCAGCAAGGCTAAGTACTGGGTCCTGCATCTGGGGCACAAAAATGCCATGCATTGCTACAGGCTGGGGGAAGAGTGTCTGGAAAGCTGCCTGGCAGAAAGGGACTGGGGGGTATTGATCGATAGCCAGCAGTGTGCTCAGGTGGCCAAGAAGGCCAACAGCATCCAATCTTGTATCAGAAATATCATGGCCAGCAGGACTAGGGAAGTGATTGTGCCTCTGTACTCATCTCTGGTGAGGCTGCACCTCAAATACTGTGTTCAGTTTTGGGCCTCTCAGTACAAGAAGGACATAGAGATGCTGGAGTGTGTCCAAAGAAGGACAACAAAGGTGAAGGGTACAGAGAACAAGTCTTACAAGGAGTGGCTGAGGGAGCTGGGGTTGTTTATCCTAGGGGAAAGAAAAAAAAAAAAAAAAAAAGCCTTATTTAAAAAAAGACCTTATTATGCTCTGCAGTTACCATAAAGGAGTCTTTAGCAAGGTGGGGATTGGGCTTTTCTCCCAGGCACCAGGTGATAAGATAAGGGGAAATGGCCTCAGGTTGTGCCAGGGGAGGTTTAGGTTGGATATTAGGGGAAATTTCTTTACTGAATACGTTATACAACATTGGAATAGGCTGCCCAGGGAAGTGCGTGAGAATCCATCCCTAGAGGTCTTCAAGAAACGTTTAGGTTTAGAACTTAATAGCATGGGTTTAGTGGTGGACTTGTCAGTATTAGGTTAAAGGTTGGACTAGATGATCTTAGAGGTCTTTTCCAACTTGAATGATTCTGTGATTCTATGATAAAAGTAATAAACAAAACTGGCCCCAGTACTGAGCTCTGGGGAACAATATTTGTGACTGGCTGCTAACTGGAGTTAAGTCTTGGGGCCCAGGACTCTGGCCAGATTTTTACCACATTGTCTAGGATTTCAGAAGGTTTAAGTGTTTGAAATCTATTTACAATAAGGGCAATGTTAGCAAAGATGATGGGTCTACCAAGAGTCATGCTATCTGTGCTGTTTTCTTTGTTAAGAAAAGCATTAGGAGATTTTGGGATGTTTCGCACCTCTTTTTCAAGGATGCACCCTGTGGATGAGCACACCAGTATTTCCACAGCTGTCTAAGAAAGAATCCCAGTAGCAAATTTTCCTCGCTTTGATCCCAGTAATTAGCATTAGCTTATCTAACTTTGTCAATTAAATGGCATTGCCCCTTTTTATTGAAAATAAAACATATTCCTTCATCAGGTGGGCTGGTTTCTGCTCTCAGAGGAGCCATACTATATGTTCTGTGAGATCCTTCCCACCTGTCAATGAGATCTGTGGAAGTTTGACGGGCTATTTTGATGTCTCATCATCCTGCCAGTTCCAAATGTGCTTGGGATATTATTACACAGAAATGCAATGTAATGACAGTATCTGTTTAATCCCATGTGTTACTCTTGTGTGCCAATGGCACTTTCTGGCATTCCCATTGACAAGATTTTCATGTTCAGTGGACAGTCTAGTTGAAATGAGTCTTTTTTGATTTTTAGTCATTATCAGTGTGCAATTACTGTAATGATACACTTAAAAAGTAGTTGATGTCCTGGGACTTTGTCTTCAGAATGTTTTTTGTTTGTTTGTTTTATTTTCACTGTAACTATGGCAAGATATTTAATCTCAGGAAAAGAAAAAGAAAACATGGGATATAGCTTTCAATAACATCTGCAGTAAGCAAACATCACGAAGGAAGTATCAGTTGCTAACAGCCTGCATGAACTTCTTAAACCATAGCACAAGCACTGGATGTTGGGAACTGGATGGAGTGGGTGCACAGGTGGTATTTTCCTCTATCCCTTCAGTGGTAGGGAGGGATATTGAGCAGACCTGGAAGGCCCAGCTGATTAAGACATGGCTGAGAGGCTTGTGCTGTTGCAAGAATTTTGTGGTTTTTTTTTTTGATTATGAGGAGATTTACTTGGCACCTGGCCTGATGGCTGCCAATGGGTCCCACCTGTCTCAAAGAGGGAAATGGATTCTAGCCTGGAAGCTGGCAGGGCTCATTGAGAGGGCTTTAAACTAGGTATGAAGGGGGATAAGGGGGAAATGAGGCTCAATAGAGATGAGCCTGGGAGAGCAGTCCCAGGGCTGAGGGTACAGGCAATGGCATGACTCAAGTGCATCTACACCAGTGCACGCAACATGGGCAACAAAGAGGAGGAGCTGGAAGCCATTGTGTGGCAGGCATATTATGACCTAGTCACCTGTCATTGAAATGTGGTGGGACCACTCCCACTACTGGAGCGCTGCAATGGATACTACAAGCTCTTTATAAGGGACAGGCAACTAAGAAGGGGCAGTGGCATAGCTCTCTATATTAGAGAGTGTTTCAGTGCTGTTGAGATTGGGGTTGGGAATGATAAGGTAGAGTCCCTGTGGAAAAGGATCGGGGGGTTAGCCAACAAGGCAGACATCCTGTTGAGGGTCTGTTATAGACCACCAAGCCAGGATGAAGAGATCGATGAAGAGTTCTATAAGCAGATGGCTGAAGTCGCTCAGTCACCAGAGCTTGTTCCCATGGGGGACATGAACTTTCCAGACATATGCTGGAAATACAATACAGCCCTGAGGAAGCAGTCTAGAAGGTTCCTGGAGTACGTGGAAGACAGCTTCCTGACTCACAGCTTGGTAGTGAGCCTACCAGAGGGGGTGCTCCGCTAGACCTGCTGTTCACAAACAGAGAAGGACTGGTGGGAGATGTGGTGGTAGGGAGTTGTCTTGGGCAGAGTGGCCATGACATGGTAGAGTTCTCTATTCTTGGTGAAGTCAGGAGGGGGGCCAGTAAAACTGCTACCTTGGACTTCCGGAGGGCAGACTTTGAATAGTTCAGGACACTGGTAGGGAGGGTCTCTTGGGAGTCAGTCCTGAAGGGCAGAGGGGTCCAGAAAGGCTGGATGCACCTCAAGGAGGAAGTCTTAAAGGCACAGTAACAGACTGTCCCCGTGTGCCATAAAATGGGCCGGCAGAAAAGACTAGCTTCGCTGAATAGGGAACTTTTCTTGAGTCTCCTGGAGGAAAAGAATTTATGTCTGGTGGAAGAAGGGGCAGACAACTCGGGGAGAGTACAAGAAAGTTGCCAGCATATGCAGAGAAAAAATCAGGAAGGCCAAAGCCCAGTAGGAGCTCAAACTAGCCACTATGGTCAACGATAACAAAAAATGGTTTTAAAAATATATTAATGGTAAGACGAGGGCCAAGAAGAATCTCCATTCTTTACTCAACGCGGGGGAACATGACTACTGAGGATAAGGAAAAGGCTGAGGTTCTTAATTCCTTTGCATCTGTCTTTACTAGTCAGACCACTTACCCTCAGAGTACTCAACCTCCCAACCTGTAAGTCTGGGATGGGGAGCAGAAGAACCCTTCCACAGTTCAGGTGGCAACAGTTAGAGACCTGCTGCTCCACCTGGACTCTCAGAGTCCATGGGGCCAGATGGAATCCACCTGAGGGTGCTGAGGGAGTTGGTGGATGTGATTGCTGGGCCGCTTTCCATCATCTGTCAGTGGTCATGGTCATCTGGAGAGGTCCCAGATGACTGGAGACTTACTAATGTGAGACCCATCTATAAGAAGGGTCATATGGAGGACCCAGGAAACTACAGGCCTGTCACCCTGACCTCGGTGCCAGGAAAGGTGATGGAACAGGTCATCTTGAATGCAATCACACGGCATATGCGGGACAACCAGGGGATCAGGTCCAGTCAGCATGGGTTCATGAAAGCCAAGTCCTGCCTGACCAACCTCATCTTCTTCTATGACTGGGTGACCTGCCTGATGGATGAGGGAAAGGTTGTTGATGTAGTCTACCTAGACTTCAGCAAGGCCTTTGAAATGGTCTCCCACAATATTCTCCTGGAGAAGCTGGAAGCCCACGGCTTGGACAGGTACACTCTTTGCTGGGTTAAAAACTGGCTGGACGGCCAGCCCCAGAGAGTAGTGGTGAACAGAGTGAATTCCAGCTGGTGACCGGTCACCAGTGGTGTTCCCCAGGGGTCAGTGTTGGGGCCCATCCTCTTTAATATCTTTCTTCATGATTTGGATGAGGCAATTGAGTGCACCCTCAGTAAGTCTGCAGACAACACCAAGCTGGGGGGAAGTGTCAATCTGCCAGAGGGTAGGAAGGCCCTGCAGAGGGACTTAGACAGGTTGGATCAATGGGCAGAGGCCAATGGGATGAGGTTCAACATGGCTAAGTGCCAGGTCCTGCACTTTGGCCACAACAACCCCATGCAGCGCTACAGACCTGGGGGAGAGTGGCTGGAGAGCTGTGCAGAGGAAAAGGGTCTGGGGGTACTGATTGATGCTCACCTGAACATGAGCTGGCAGTGTGCCCAGGTGGATAAGAAGGCCAACGGCATCCTGGCTTGTATCAATAGTGTAGCCAGTAGGTCCAGGGAGGTGATCGTCCTCCATACTCTGCTTTGGTGAGGCCATACCTCAAGTACTGTGTTCTGCTTTGGGCCCCTCACTACAAGAAGGACATTGAGGCCATGGAGCGTGTCCAGAGAAGGGCTATGAAGCTGGTGAAGGGCCTGGAACACAAGTCCTGTGAGGAGCGGCTGAGGGAACTGGGGTTGTTCAGTCTGGAGAAGAGGTGGCTCAGGGGAGACCTTATTGCTCTCTACAACTACCTGAAAGGAAGTTGTGGGGAGCTGGTGGTCGGCCTCTTCTCACTGATAACTAGTGATAGGACTTATCCTGGGAGTTACTGAAGCGCACCTAGGGGACAGTGCAGTCATTGGTCACAGCCAACATGGATTCACAATGGGTAGGTCCTGTTTAACAAATTTCATTTCCTCTTATGATACGATCAACCATCTAGTCAATCAAAGGAAACCAGATGATATAATCTTTTTGGATTTCATTAAAGTTTTGACACAGTTTCCCACAGGATCCTACTGGAAAAAATGTCCAGCATACAGCTAGACAAAAACATCATACGATGGGTGAATAATTGGCTGACAGGTAGGACTCAAAGCGTTATGGAAAATGGAGCAACATCAGGCTGGCAGCCAGTCACCAGTGGGGTCCCCCAGGGCTCCATTTTAGGGCGAGTTCTTTTCAATGTTTTTATAAACAATTTTGATGTAGGACTAGAAGGTGTTTTGAGCAAACTTGTTGATGGTACTAAACTGGGAGGAGTTGTTGACTCTGTTGAGGGTGGAATGGCCTTGCAGAGAGATCTGGACAGACTGGAGAGCTGAGCAATCACCAACCAGATGAAGTTTAACAAAAGCAAATGCTGTGTCCTGCACCTGGGAAGGGGCAACCCTGGCTATACGTACAGACTGAGCGATAAGACACTGGAGAGCAGTCCCACAGAGAGAGATCTGGTGGTTGTGGTTGATAACAAGCTGAATATGAGCCAGCAGTGTGCCCTGGCAGCCAGGAGGGCCAACCATATCCTGGGGTGCATCAAGTACGGCATTGCTAGTTGGTCGAGGGAATTGATTGTCCCGCTCTACTTTGCACTGGTGCAGCCTCACCTCAAGTACTGTGTGCAGTTCTGGGCACCACAGTACAAAAAGGATGTGAAACTATTGGAGAGTGTCTAGAGAAGAGCTACTAAGATGGTGAAGGGCCTAGAGGGGAAGACGTATGAGGAGCGGCTGAGGTCAGTTGGCCTGTTCAGCCTGGGAAAGGGGAGGGGAGACCTCATTGCAGTCTACAGTTTCCTCACAAGGGGGAGTGGAGAGGCAGGTGCCAATCTATTCTCTTTAGTGACCAGTGATAGGACCCAAGGGAATAGTGTCTAACTGCGACAGGGAAGGTTCAGGCTGGATATCAGGAAGAGATTCTTCACCAAGAGCATTGTCATGCACTGGAACAGGCTCCCCAGGGATGTAGTCACGGCACCAAGCCTGTCAGAGTTTAAGAAACATTTGGACTGTGCTCTTAGTCATATGGTTTGAATGTTTGGGTAGACCCGTGTGGAGACAGGAGTTGGACTCGATGATCCTTGTGGGTCCCTTCCAAGTCAGGATATTCTACAGTTCTATGATTTTATGACTACAGGGAATGGCCTCAAATTATGCCGGGGGGGGGGGGTTAGGTTGTAAATTAGACATTTCTTCTGAGAAAGAGTAGTTAGGCATTGGAACAGGTTGCCCAAGGAAGTGGTGGAGTCCCTGTCGCTGGGGGTGTTTAAGGAAACGTTGGATGTGGTGCTTAGGGACATGGTTTAGTGAGTGATATTGGTGGTAGGGGGACTGTTGGATAAGATGTCCGTAGAGGTCTTTTCCAACCTTAATAATTCTATGACTCTATGATTC
Source organism: Cygnus olor (assembly GCF_009769625.2). Lineage (NCBI taxonomy): Eukaryota > Metazoa > Chordata > Aves > Anseriformes > Anatidae > Cygnus > Cygnus olor. The sequence goes on along the minus strand of NC_049169.1, from coordinate 123,631,549 downwards.
TATGATTCTATGACTTTATCTGATTCTGAGCTTCTGGGAACATATGAAGAAAGCAAATGCTTACACTAGAAGCCTTAGATAAGACCCCCACATGCCTTAGTCCTGAAATGAGACTATTCTTTCAATCCTTTTCAGTGTTTTTGTTGTTGTTGTTGTTTTTGATTGTTTGTTTGTTTGCTTTCCATACTCACACATTGAAATTATGGACCCTCTCTCTTCCATCATCTTTTATTCCTTCTTGTTTTCTCATAACAATGGAGCTAAAAGATTCACAGACATCTTTCAAGACTTTCTCTCTCTATTAACAGACAGAAAGCAAAGCTTATCAGCATGTTCCTGAATATTTTACCATGTTTTTCAGAGGTCTTCTGTTTTTCATACAGCCATACAAGTGGTGCCATGTACACCTTCATGTGTTAATTCCATATGAGAGAGGGTTTATTTTGCAAATTTCTGCTCCTAAAATTTCTCTCTATTAATCAACTTCCATGTGAATTTGCATAGTGACTTCAAGCCTCATAAGAAATCCAGCTGCTTAGACCTATGTTCTTCTAGGAGAAAGGACTTTGGGGATTTTTATCTTCTGTGACAGGTTATTTCTGTTTGAATTAGACATCCTCCAGGTTAATAAATTTTGATTGCTCCATATTGTTAGCCATCTGCTCCCATCCCTTGGGATATCAGTCCAAGATGGAAGTTAAAAAACATAAGCCAATACCCTCTGCCCCCGCCTACCCCCATCCCTCCCCCTCCCCCCCCCCCCCCCCCCCCCCCCGGCAGATAAAGAACTATACTGTTTGTACTCAAAATAGTAAGTGGAGGATAAGCTGATGCATAGTATTTGATTTAGACATACATGAACATACACCAGCTTTTCACATGGACTGTTGACATACGAAAGACATGGTAGCCATAATTAAAGTTTTCCAGCACTTCACTGTAATATGTTGTTTTCAGTTGTTTATATATACCAAACTTTAACTAGTTGAAAAAAGACATGGAATGGACCTTTAAAATTTAAAGAAAGAGGCATATGGTAACCTGCAACATAATAGAAAACAGTCCTTAGCTTGAAGATCTTGAATCTTGAAGATCTACAATCCTCTGTCATTAGACAATAAATTAGCTTCAGGGGCAAAATAAATCATTTTCTTTTTAATAGCATCACATACAGCTTATAGCCAGTAAGCAATAATAAATACAGGTATAATAAGGATTTCCATGTGATTAAGATACCAATACAAACTTTATGAATGTCTGATATAGGAAACATATGATTAATTAGTGCCTTTTTTCTCCCAGTGAAGTCACACTTTTAAAATTTTCTAAGCACTCAGTGTAAGACATGAAGAGTGGGATTTTTAGTAGTTATTGCTACAGTGGAATCCAGTAGAACATGTTTTCAGCATGTCATAGTGCTGAAAAGACATAAAAGAGGAAATTAATATATATATATATTTAAACTTAATGTATGTTTTAAATAGTTGGTTGTAAGTCCTTAGGCTGTAACATTGATAAAAGCAAATAATTAAAAACTGATCATTGCCAAATTAGACATAGTTCTTTGAATAACATAGGATGTTTCATGGTGTACACAGAAAAATACATTTTAAATCTACAAAGACAATCATGAAGATAGCTTTCCTTAAATTCTGGATAATTGATTTTGTAATATCAATGTTTGCCTGATACAGAATTATGGATGTAATGTAATATAAGCTTGCCATAAACGTTTATTTTAATATGATAGTTTGTAGCACTTAGTGATAAAGGAATTTGTTTCTTTCATATCTTCTGATAAGAAGATATATGCTTTTATAGGAGTTCTGGTAAGCAGCAATATACTGTTATAGGAGTTCTTGAGCTGGAGGGGGATTCAGTATTAGAGCTGGCTAAACTTTCTCCTTATAGGTTGAATTCTTCATCTTCATGTATTGCCTGAGGAACACATGTGTTGTGAATGCCTGTGACTTTTATTATTAACTGTGCCTACAGTTAATTTTTCCAGTCTCTCTCATATATTTGAGCCACTCCATTCTAAGCAGAGCAGGTCTCAAGACTTACAAAAGGAGAAAGCCTTATTTCTAAATTTCACATTAGTAAGTTGGAACATGTCCATAAATTGTACTAATCTGTGTGACTCATGTTGGTTGTACTTTAATAACTTTACATGGATTCTGATTTTGATTATTTGGTTTATATTTCCTTTCCTAACAATTTGTTAGGTTGTCACATGTCACAGCATTGTGTAAGGAGAGAGAATACAAGTACTACTTTTACTCTACCCTATTTTCTGTTAAAACAATAATACTCTGTAATATATTTTTTTTTTTTTTCATAAAGTGTGGAAGAGTTCAGAAAATTTATAAATTATTCCTGCATGTTTTTCTTCAGGACAAAATTGTACCTCTAACCAAAATGTTAACATAATGAGAATTCCCTACTTTACAGAGTGAAGAGATGACACAATACCAGCATTAATCTGTGGCTGTCCGCATTTTCTGAAACTTATTGAATGTTTGTATATCAAAATCTCTGATATCTGCTACTAAGCTTTTTTATTAGGAATGACTGAATAATAAAATCTTAACAGGAGAGACTAAAAAAAAGCACATTCACATGTAGAAACTTCCGAACTTTCATTGTCTGGAAATTAGATATTTGTGGAAAACAGATACTTGGTACTTAGCTGCTCTTTTTATTTTCTATCACTTCTTTTTCAATGTTGTGATTTAACTGTAAGACAGGAAGGAAGGAAGGAAGGAAGGAAGGAAGGAGGGAGGGAAGGAAGGAAGGAAGGAGGAGAACGAAGGAATGCACTAGCACAGAGTAGGACAACCATTGCCATTTACCAGCTAGAAGTGCCGTCCTTGATGTTTACTCAGCTTCTATATTGTATAGCCAGAGAATATTTCTTTAGATGATCTTCCTTTAGAATTTTCATCAAATTTTGATCTATGACCTTAATAGAAAGTGTTAATTAACATTTCTGAAATGTTTTTTACTCACCTCAAGCACACATAAAATCTCTAGCATATCTTGGCATGGTAGATAAAGGGAATGAAATGTCTCATGCAGTCAAAATTTGTTATGGTCATGGGACAAAAGGAGGTCAGAAAATGACAGGTATTAATAAGAGAAAGAAAAAAAGAAAAGAAAATGAAAATCTGTTTTTTCTTCCCCCTCTGTAAATGTGGAGTTTCATATCCCATCAAACTATTCTTTTTAAATAAGTTAAAAATGTATATTTTAACCCCCTTTAGAAAATTGAATATCCTTATTGGGGTTCCTTAACACAATGGCTTTATAGTAGGCTCTTATCCCAGCCACACAGATTTTGAATGAAATGTTGTGCTGTAGACATAAATATGAGTGCACACTACACACAACTAATGCTCATTTTTGTACACCTACAGGCAAATCTTCCTTCATAGGCTGAAAAAGAATGTGTTAGAAAGCTTCAGGTTCAGAACTGAGACTGATATGCTTCAATCTCTGGACTTCTGCTGAACTGAAAAACAAAGACTAAATTTGATACAAGCACGGGAAGACATATGGGGGCATGGGTGGCACAAAGATGCATAGACTATCTTCATATTTAACTGCTGAAGTGGAAGAAATTGCCCCTTAACAGATGGTTACATTGAGGACATCCTGTGAAGAGATCAGTGACCTCATGTCCATATAAAGAGCAGTTTAGGCAGTCAGAACTCTGCTGGAGTCAAGCCCCTGGGTTAAAAATGACTGTTTCCACTCAGTGTTTCATATAAAGTGATTAGATGGGGTCATGAGAATATTCCCTTCATGCATTGACCTGAGGAACTGAAACGGCAGTTGATGGACTTTAAGAAAGAAGAAATTGCATCCTCTTTTTTTCTCCCTATTTCTCGGAAACTGTCAGAAAAAGAACAAGATCCAGGTACTTCATAAAGTCTCCAAGCAAAAATTGTTGTTGCCATTTAATTTATGATGAAAGTCTTCACATATATTGGTTGTAGATGACAGCAGAAAAGTTCAAGATAGAAAGACTGATAGAGGCTGTGGTGAAACTTTAGACTGAATCAGCAAGAATACTTCACTAGCACTTGAATATGTGTATTTTTTCCCTATGGCATTTCTGTGGATACTACTATACGATAAGCCAATTTTAAAGAATGTGAGAATTTACCATTACACATTTTACTCCTGCTATTTAAGAGAGAACAGAAATAATAACTATAGCATAAGGAAAAGAATGAGAATCTTTGTTATAGTATTTTTCCTAACACCAATATTATATTTCATACATTATTGATTTTATATATTACCAAAATTCCTTCTTATTTTGAGAAATGTTGTCCTTACATTTGCTATTGATCGCCTGTGTCACTTTACATAATTTTCTGTTTATTCTTCTTCAATAACACATACACTATGTCCTGGTTTTGGCTGGGATAGAGTTAATTTTCTTCATAGAAGCTGGTATGGTGCTGTGTTTTGGATTTAGGATGAGCATAATGTTGATAGCTTACCGATATTTTAGTTGTTGCTGATTAGGGCTTACGCTAAGTCAAGGACTTATCGGGTTCTTGTGCTGCCCTGCCAGCAAGGCGGCTGGGGGTGCACATGAAGTTGTGAGGGAACACAACCAGAACAGCTGCCCCAAACTAGCCAAAAGGCTATCCCACACCGTATGGCATCATGTTGAACAATAAAACTGGGGAGGTTGGCTAAGGAGCCATTGTTGCTTAGGGCCTGGCTTGGCGTAGTCAGCTGGGGGTGAGCAATTGCATTGTTCATTACTTGCGTGGCATTTTTTTTTTTCCTTCCCTCTTCCTTAATAAACTGTCTTCATCTCAACCAATGAGTTCTCACACTTTTTCCTTTTCCAATTCTCTTCCCCACCCCACAGGGGAGTGGGGGAGTGTGTGTGGGGGGACAAAGCAATCGGTTGTGTGGTGCTTAGCTGCCTGCCAGGTTGAACCACACCACTGTCAAAACAAGTGAGACTGCTCTTTGCTCCCCTGATGTCCAGATAAGCCATATTGTAGTACCTGTAAAATCTATGCAATTTGAATTTTAATTTGATATTGTATTTGAGTTTAATAAATATTCAATTTATTGAACTGAAAATGCTTCTAATGTTTCAAGTTTCAAAGATTTAGATGACTGAAATAGTTTCACAACATCCACGGATTTATCTTAAAACTTTTCAGTGAAGAGCTCCTATATCTTTTAACATTACCTGTCTGTATTCAGAAATGTTGTATCAAAGTGAGACCTACCAATATAAGTCAGTCTGCTCAGACAGGATGCTCTTGAATACCAGTGAAGGCAATTTAAGGAGTTGTTTTTACATTGGCCAAGCAATTTATATGGGTAAGCAAATTGAGTAATATCTGCATTATTATCACAGATAACACTCAAAATGAGGAATTAAAGTAATGCAAAATGCCAAAGTATCCAGGTTTAGAGGAACACAATTTGCCAAAGAAGTTCAAAGCATGCTTATAGGAGCATGCTAAGCAGCCACTAGCTGGTAGTACATGCTGAAGTTCTATCACACATTGTGCAAAATAAGGAGACTGAAATTCATGTAGGGAATTTGAAAGGCTTGAAAACAAATCTTGAAAAGCATGATATGAAATAGTGTTTCTGTATATACATTAGGAACTGTTTTTAAGTTTAGTGCCTCCTTAACATGATCATGTTGACTTCTGTCTATGATAACAAAAGTAAAAATTGTGTGTACAAGAATCAAAGAATCATAGAATCATTAGGGTTGGAAAACACCTTCAAGATCATCTGGTCCAACCATCACCCTACTACCAATGTCACCCAACAAACCATGTCCTAAGCACCACATCCAACCTTTCCTTGAACACCCCCAGGGATGGTGACACCACCATTTCCCTGGGTAACACATTCCAATGCCTGGCTACTCCTTCTGAGAGGATTTCACACCTGGAATTAAACATGGGCATGGTTGACTAATATTTTAATAGAACTTCAGTTATATTACCTACATTGGTAGTCTTTTGGAAGGCTAACCTAAAGGAAAATCACCATGTTCAGAAAAATAAAATAAAATAAAATAAAATAAATCAAAACATACTATTGTCACATCATTTAAATAAAGTGTCTTTCATATTTTTCTAGTCCTATTCACAGACCTCATCTGATAGACACAGAGGTCAAGATCCATTTATTTATTTATTTATTTATTTATTTTCTGAAGTTGCTGTTTACTAAAAATGAGCTTAAAGTCTATATTTCTTGCCTAAATTCCTTTTTTAGTTACAGAAAATGAAATTCTCTAAGTACATGTCTTTAGGTTTTATTTTCTTTTTATTTAGATTTTTCAAAGAGTTTGAGTGCTTTAACAATTAGACGAAATTTTCATTGAGAAGTGTCTGTGGAAATTGATTTTGTTTTGACGAAGTTAAGAGAGTCTTCAAATTGCACTTCTAAACAGTGAACAAGTATTACTTTAATACTTGTTCTCCAATGTTAGGAAAGACATTCATGGTAATTATAACACAGTGTTATCTAAGTTAAAACAATGAATGCACTTTCCTGTAGCTTTCATTTTTTTTCAAGCATTTGCAGTTTTCTTCTTACCATTCTACTTCCAGATAGTAATTTTTGGTCCTCTATGGTAGCAGAATAAAATGAGGACACCAGTTCTCCTTTACTTTGATGTACAGGTTCATAGTCATACAAGGAAGGTAGAATTTTAGATCTGAGATCCACCACACAAAGTTTCAAAGAGGTTTTGATTTTCAAAGAGATTTTCAAAGAGGTACAGAACCATTCAGATAAAATTATCACACACATAAGTGTTAAGTGGTATTTTGTACAAAATAAAAATACTGTTTTATTTACATTACCATATTAAAAAATGTTCATGCATCTTCTAACCAATTCAACTCCTCATCTGTCCCATGTGTAACAATAGAAATACCTCAGTGAATACAGAAAAAAATGCCTTCTAGCCTTCTTTTGTCTCACATGTACATAATTCTCATAATTACTAATATTAATGAGTACAGAAAAGAATATTGCCACCTCTGGGCCTAACATGATATATATTTTTGCATTTTCATTGGTGAATTTGAATTGAAATATAACATAGAGTGTGCATATAGGAAACATATTAAGCTTTTATGAGAAAAAGTACAGCACGGACAGCAGAAATACAGGATTCTATGCTTTATCTCCTACCACGACCAACACTATAAAGAAAGACTAACTTATTTTTATATTATTTAAAGAAATAATAAAATAATTAAATAAATAAGGCAAAGGCAAAAATAGTTGAACAGTATATTTCAATGAATATATTTAAATTCTTCTGTACCTATGCAGGAGAATTTTACATATCTTGTACAGGATGCCCACTGAGAAAACATATGAAACAATGAATTGACTTGCTTTGATAGGAAACAAGGTGTTGAATCCTTCTAGCCTCAAACAAACACAAACAAATATACACAAACAAAAAGAGAGGGCTGTTTACATTTTATGTTAGAATAACTTTACATATTGTGAAATCAAAATGTTCTGGAAACACCAGTTAAATGAATGAAGAACCTAATCAATTAGATGTAACAGGTAAATTAGCATAAATATTTAAGTATCTGCTGGCTAACACTAAGCTACTCCAGGAAAATGGGGCATCAGTAGAATTTATGTAAATGGAAATAAAGTCAAAACAGTTGAAAACTTGAAAGATGAAGACTTGAGCAACACTTCCAAATGACAGAAAAAATGAAACTCCTATGCAAGACAAAACTGTTATTATGTTATTTACTTTAGATGAAATCACAAAACAATATTATTTTTACGAAAGAAAATGAAAGTCATTAGGATTCGGGTTTTACAAAAACAAACAAACAAACAACAACAACAACAAATGCCACAGTTTAATTAAACAGTCAGATATCAGAGCACATAAAAATAATAGATATGAACCAGGGAAACTGAATTATCTTAACTTCAAAAAGTTAAGTTTAGCAAAAATACTGGACAAGAAATAAATAAACATTATTAAACTTATTCTGTATACAGAAATCTTAAAAAAATGTCTTTAAGATTAGTATTGGAAGACATCATTCCTTAACTAACAGACATAAAACTGTTCTCAAGTTTGAGAATCTGTCCTCACCCTAGGTCTTCTGCATACTTTCTCAATAGAAACAACAAAATAATGGGAAATGAGTGATAAGGAAGAAAAAAAATAATAATAATACTTAGCATTCATGTTAATTTGGTTGCCAAATTAAACCTCCCAAACATAATAACTGTGGTAGATCCTCAAGCGTCACCTTTAGATATCCTTGAAATCTGACATAATTTTAATGTTTCATGAATCCATTGTCAGTAATCCCAAATCACTATATTCTCCTCCCAGATACTTAAATAATCGTGTTAATATTAATTTGCATTAGCTATCAAACAGTTAAAGAGAGGTACTTTATAGTCCAAAATGTACTAAATACAAACAATACTCAAATGTAGCGAAGATATTCAAAAAAGCAAAAAATGTCTCCCATATTCAAGACATCATGTCCTCTAATTTTCAGACTTGAAAATAATGTTTCCTGAGGACAGAAATCCTGTACAGTGAAAGATCATTAGAAGACAGGAATGAGAATTTGACTGAAAATTTTGTATTAACTGTGGAGTTTCTGTCATAACCTTTCACAGAATTAGGGTTTAAGGGGCTACAAATCTTTATAGGAAACTCCTTTAGACAAGAAAGTCCATTACTGAAAGTTTAAATAGAAAATAAATGAATAAATAACACAGAATTATTATTATTATTTTAATTTTTATACAGATTTCTTCACTTAGCGTTTATATCTCTAGAAATCAGTTTGAAAACACTAGACCAGCTCCAACGAGATTTTTCTGCGGCTCATCTTTCTGATTTGATGGAATCTATCAAAATTCTAATTGGAAAGCTCTTACTTAGAGGTATCTCCTAGTGCAAGCTGCTTGCCTTAGCAACCCTGGTAGATTTCTATTAGAACAATGCAAATTTACTTTGCAAATTATCTCTTTAATATGTACAAAATGAAAGGGCACTGGTGATACCCTGGGATTTTATCGCAGCCCATATGGAAGATAGGACCATACCACACAAGATTTATTTACATCAAGCAGTAACTTCAAAGTACCAAGAATACAAAATCCTTTTTGGATAGTGAAGACATATTCTACATATAACTCTGTGGAGGGCTGTCACAGCGAATCATTATGATAAGGTTAGGAGTAATTTTGTGATTTACAATAAATTAATGCTTCTGTGCACTGAATCTTGGACTGCTTCCATAAAAACATATTTTTACTATCCTGACATCAAAACTTCATTGTGCAGAATACTGTCTGAATTACTTTAGAAATGCAAGTGTACCTGAGAAGAACAACTGCACCTTGGGTGAGTGCTTAACAACAGCACAGATTTTGTAACTCTTTCAGAATAAAGTTAAGGTAAACCAAACATCTCTGCACTGACAGCGTGTGTCCCACTGTTCTCCATTCTTTCAGATATGTGTATACCAGGAAAATATATTAGATTCTGTCATTGTATATGCCAAATTTTCTTTCTTGAAACTATTTTGGTTTCTTTGGAATGAATAACTAAAACATAATCTGTGTTTTTATTCTCTTATATTTCAATACTTGTCTATCTTACTATAAATTTCATCGTGATAATTATCTATCTTACTATAAATGTAATAGTGATAATTCCACATATACACCAGTGTCATGAACAGCAGCACTTTGTCTAACACTTACTCATTTTTTCCACAAAATCTTTTTTGGTATTTCCAATCTTGAAAACTATGTCAGCATTTCTCTCTCTTTGTCCCTCCTTCTCTCTTTTTCTTATTAAATCATCCACAATTGTAATGAGCTTTCTGTAGACTTCACTACTTCTCCCTACAGGAAATAAGTCCTATTCTTATGCCCTAATGATTTATTTTGGTATTTCCATGGAATAATCTTGTAGATATTCATCCATGGCCAGTGGAGTCAGTAATGTATTTTTAACTGCTCCATCCACCCCCATATCAAATCAGAATATTATCAACACCTGTCTTTCTAGTTATATGCATATTTCCTCGACATCACTTCTGTTACATTGCTCCCTTGGGATCAGTCTAATAAGAGTAGTGCAATGTTTACAAAGTCTAAGTTTTTTCTTATATGAGTTTCCTATTGATAAACTAAGTAATAAATGAGCATTACCTTTATTCATTTAAGTATCCTGAAGAATTCCTTTCCTCCTTATTGTGTTCTGATTTCTTATGTCCCTCCAGTCTGAGTTACAGCAAACAAGGCAAAGTCATGCCAGCTACAATAGCAGTAACAGTGAAGATGACTGAGCTTAGTCTTAAACTATGGATTTGGATGAGTACTTTTACACAGGTTTTTAAGCTGTGATGAACAGTTTGTTGGGATTTTATTTCTTTTTTTTCTTGGGGAAGAAGTTCTGAGGAAAATGCGAAAAGATACTTTGAATTTCTGCATTACAATTTTTCACACTCGAAACTTCATAAAAAGTAAATTCAAAACCTATGGCTCAGTTCTAATTTTTGCTGTAGGACCAGCTCACAGTCCCTTATTCACCATGAAGTTTTGTACATGTTGTGAATTAATATAAGTAGTCTGACCAGGCATACTGTTCTATATCTAGATTGCTAAAAATCATGCACCATTTTTATCCCATATCTATGTGTAAATATGGTTTTTACTTATATAACTTCTGTCTGCCATATGTTTCAGTTTGGCAGTCATGTAGTTTCTCAGCTACTGACAAAATAAATAAATAATATATATATATATCTGTATTTGACTATTTGTATTCCAAACATATATATATGGTAGAAGAACAAGAAATTTGGTAATCATTTGCATTTCCTATGTAGTATTTTTGACAGATAAAATTTTGGGCAATTGTAGTTCAGATATAGTAAATATAGTGCTGTATCACATTAGTAAAAGTCAGCATTTTTTTGACGGTTGGTGTATCTCTCAATGGAGTGACAAATTGCAACCTTTTTGTTTGTTTGTTTTTTGACATGGTACACCTTACACGGCCACATCTCAGATAAAAGAAACTATCATGTAAAACCTATAACTTCCATGAGGGATGGGTCACAAACAAAAAATGCCTCTGCCCACTGCTATATTTAACTGAAGTCAAAATCCTATTCTCTACAACAGCCTAAGACACTTTGTAAAATCCCATAAAAGCTACCTATATCCCTTAAAATAAAATGATGAAAATACTTTAATCGAGATAAGAAATAACAGCAATCATTGAAGAAAATAGGAGAAATTTACAAGTGCAATTTTTGTTTTAAGACTTCTTTTCTCTTTTGTATGATTTGATAGAGCTGTAAGGGATTGGAAAATAAAATATAAAATAAAATAAATAAAATAAAATAAAATAAAATAAATAAAATAAAATAAAATAAAATAATAAAATAAAGAAAATAAAATAAAGTAAAATAAAATAAAATAAATAAAATAAAATAAAATAAGCATCTCCATGATTTCATGTTTTCCTCCATGTTCTCTAGCTAAATCAATTTTATGCACACTTCACTTACAAATATATATACATTTATGACTGCACCATAAATAAGTAGTTCTTAAACCATCTTATTCTCTAAATTAAACCATTTTATTCTCTAAATTCAGGAACATTGTCTTTACTATTATGCTTGACACAGAAAATAAGATGTAGATTAGGTCAGTTCAGATTTTCACTGAATAATATTTTGTGGAAAAATAGCTTCTGAAACCCTTAAGAAGGCAATATGCATAGAACTGAGCTGGATCAATTCTTGCCAGGGAAGTATTCAGAATTTGACTAATCACTAGACTTTCACTGGAGCTCATTTGTTCTTGGCTATGCACTATATTTTGAGGAAAAGAAAATATTCTACTTCATTTAAAAATTGAATTAATAAAGCTTTACAGTTAATTTAAAACTTTAATTCATTTTAAAATTGATTATTAATATTAAACATAAATTTAGTGCAGGTACTTCTGAAATGGCTACAAGGTAGAAACAATACAATCACACATCAATGAATGGATTAGGAGATTTGTAATGGTCTAAAGACATCTAGTTTCTTTGTACCAGATCTTCATTTAGTATCAATTAATGTATGTCTACTGAGGGCACTGGATATATGTTGATTATAGCTGCAGGAAATCCATGCTTTTTGAAATGAGAAAATGCCACACATTTAAAAAAAAAAATCAGAAAAGTACAAGCCATAGAACACTACTCAGCAATTATCATAATAACCTAGACAATTTACTTTTGCAACTTCTTTTAAGAAGTAATCGGATTTTTGTTTTGTTTGTCATGTCTTGTCATGTCATGTCATGTCATGTTATGTTATATGTCATGTTATGTCATGTTATATGTTACGTTATTTTAAGACTGTAAGTGTTGAAAGTACCACATCTCAGAGTAAGGGTTCTAACTGTTAATTGGAATGGTTCTTCACTATATTGATATTTGGTCCAGAACTGGATCAATATCATTTTCTAGGGACTACATATTTGTCAGTGTTAACTTCACAGACGAGTTTTCAGTCCCGTTATTGTTGTGGAAGCATAGAAATAATAAAAACTAAAAATATCATTGGCACTTCTGGAGGTTGTTTCAGTTTAAAGATAACTCTTTCACCACTGCCCTGAAGGGGGGGAAAAAAAATTAATCTTGCTTGTTCATATTGCTGTACAGCTAAAGCCTGTGTATTGTAGTTGAACCAACAAATGAATGCTTCTGTCAGAGCTCAGGGTCTGTTGCTTAATATAATTAATGTAGCTATATCATAATGATTCTTCATATCAACTTACACATCAGAACAAATTCTACTGCCCAAACATGGCAAAAGGTCTGTCTTGCAGATGAACTTTACAAGGACTTGAATAAAGAATAAAATTTTCTCTGTGATGAATGCTGGCAGAGAGGTTATGCTCTGAGAACAATCTAAAATTCATTCTTTTGACTGAAGTATGCTAAAATAAAGATTTAACTACAGAACAATTCTCAGGGAAAAAAATATAAAAATAATAACAAATGCTTTGCTACTAGAAACCTGATTTTTTTAAATGATTATAATTCAAAAATTAAGCAAAAACAATAACAGGTGATTTTATGCATTGTTGCACCATTCATCACATATTTAATAGTAAACTACTTAAAAATAATACATACAACTAAAGTTCTCAAAGAATTTTCTGGAAAATAATAGCAAACTATTCAATAATAGCAAATTGCTGAATATATTTACTGATAGAGAATTACTGATCACAAGAAAGGATTGCATATTAAAAAAGCAAATACAAACACATTAATTGTTCTTTCTTCTTCTATTATGAGAATTTTTATGTGATGTTTTTCCATTTAAGAATGAAAAAAAATATATGTTTTGGATATGACAGTCTATTGAAAATGTGTGACCTGATTCTTGAAGAATAAATGCAGCTTTAATGATCTGTTTATATTCAAGTAAACTGCATCCAGTAAACAACAAAAAACATTAATTTTGGTTTTATTTTTCATTTAATCAATAACTAGCTAGAGATCTATGTAAAATTCTAAGACAGAATAAAAATGTAAGACCTTTAAAAAATGCCAGCAATTGTTAACAGAATTAGATATCTCAATTTTTTTCCACATTTTTTTTAATCCATCCTAAGCCATCTATAAATAGCATCATGAGTTTCACCATCATGACATCCCAACACCTTCCTCCTGCTGTCCTACAGAGAAATCCAGATTGGGTAGGGATCAATAGGATTTCAACAGCAAATACGAAGGCTTAGGGCATTTTCTCAGAAAAAATAAAAAATAAAGAAAAAAAATCACACCTAATGACAACTATTCCTACCACACATATTACACAATTTTATTATTACACATATTATCAATAGCAACTCGGGGGCCAAGATTGCACCACATGAGTGATAAATTAGAAAGGTATCAACTGGCCAAAAGAGGCATGCAAAAGATGTTTTTTAAAGAAGTGATCTGCATTCAAGAGCATAATAAAATAACAGAAAGATTAAGAAATTACTTTAAGAAAATTAAAAAAAAAATCATTCAGAAGATTTTTTTATCTTTAGAATGCTTACTTCCATCATTGCTCAGTAGTGTACCATGTTATTGACATTGATGAGAGTTGGGTAAATGTCCCTATTGTATTTAATAGACTGGTTCACCAATAAGAAACATGAGGTCAGAAGTCTGTTTTCACATTCTACAAATGTGCAGCTGAACTTGTATTTAATTATTATTTATATGTCCAAACACACAGAACAAACAGCAAACATGAAATTGAAGCAAGTCGATTATGAAAAACAATATTATCTCAAATGTATTTATCCAAGCTATTCAGCAAATGTCTATGAATAATTAACATGTTTTTGAAATCAAGTCCAATTTGCGGACAGTCTGGTAATCAGAAACAAAACAAAACAAACAGAGCAAACCAGATTGCAATTTGAGAACATTTGTGGGGGTAATTCTTTCGGGACTCTGGCCTGCTCCAGTGTGCTATAAACTCTGCTACCTTCACTCCTTCCTGCTGAAGATTAATCTGATCTCTGACACCAACAGCTGTTTAAAACTTTTTATGCTCATTATTTATCAGTTTAATCAGCAAGAGCAGTGCACCACTGGACCTTGTGCAGTCCTAAATCCCATGATCCTTTCTTTGCCCCACCAGTAGCCTCTCTAAATGATGCCTACCTCTATTCTGTATAATATTACCACAGAGCTCAACATGTACAGAGGTCCTCATGTTGGCTTCCACACTATAGACGAATGTTGGCTCAAGATTTAAAGAATTTTTCATAGCAGACTGCTAAGTACTGTCATTCTTTAACCTTCAGTCTCTTTTCATGCTTACTCGTCAACTTTTTCGAACACTAGGCCACAAAAAAGCTTTAAACTGAAATACTGCCTTAAGCTGTTTAATTGGAATTTTTTATGGGCCACTGAGTTTTAAAATTTGTCATGTGCGGAGACTAAAATAATAATAAAAAAATCTTTAAAAGAATCTTACTTTTTTTTTTTTTTTTTTTAATTTAGTTACTGTTGAAAGATCTAGCTGGACAGTTATGTGAAGAAAGCAGTTGAGGAGAAATGACAGATAAATATATTTCAGTTGGCACAGATAGTGTTCTCCAGCAGAGAACACAAGCAGCTCGCTCTGGGATCCTTTCCCAGGTGAAGAGAGGTTACTGCTGTCCTAAGAAAAAGAGAACCTTGAGATATTCCTGTCAAAAAGTCAAGGTGCTTATATTCTGCGAAATTGCTGCTATTCGTCTCAAATAATATATTTTCTAAGTGAAAAAAAATTGTCTCAGTGCTATTAGGCACCTCAAGGTTTGTTTTATTTTTTTCTTCTGTTTGAAAGGAAGCTTTGTTAGTCACATGCATGGAAACTCATCTTTCCACCTTATTAAGGATTCATATAAAGAAATTCTACTTCAGAACAGCTAACTCAAAATTATCATTGTGAGTTACACAATAAAAGATACATTTATTTGCCTTTAAGTAATGAGTTTTTCTTCAAGTCTTTAACATTCATCTTAAAAACAAACAAAAAGCAAACAAATACCACAATATTTTCTTCATCTGTATATTTATTTAAAAAAAAAAATAACAAGAGAATTAAAAAGTTTCATTTTTTTCAGCTCTTAATTATTAAATGTATTTATGAAAATATATTTCTGTGCATATCAGTCTTTTTAATAGCACCCTGCATTTCCAATCAGGTACTCATGAAGTGATTGAACAAGGAGATGATAGGAAAGAAAAAAGATTTTGTTTTGTTTTGTTTTGTTTTGTTTTTTCAGATCAATTTGTCACGCACTCCAAAGAGCAGGTGTTTGGCAAGTATCTTTACAAAGCCTCACTGATATCCATATTTTGCTGTGCATATAGTAAAGCATTTCATTATTTTGAACAGTTAAAAACAATCTTGTTCTCAGAAAGAGGAAGGTTTTCTTTCCAAAACAAAGAAAATTGTTAACACCTTCTAAACATCGTAATAAGGTGTATATCTCATCTACTCAACCAGTGACAATTAATTCATATTCTCCACACAGTTTAATTTTTATCTTTCTGTAATAAAATTTGAGATGGATTGCAGAAAAAAAAAAAAAAAGAAAGAAAGAAAAAAAGAAAAAAATGTATGTTATATTAAGTATGTGGTAGTATTCCAACTTGAAGATGGTTATAGCTCCACAGGAGAGTCTGCATTTTACTCAGGAATCAAAATTTGGCATTTTGGCATTCACAGATGGCTAGATCTTGAAAAGCTTTGCACAGCTGACTGAATTCAAGGGCATTCTAACATATAAACACACACAAATACATCACCTTAAAAAAAAAAAAAAAGTTTACTAACTAATTATGTAGGTTTAATTAGAAATTAATTAGAAAGGAAGATGTCACACACAGCTGTGTGAGGAATCTCCCTCTGCTGGTCACTAACTGTGTGACTCTGAACACTACATGATGACCCTGCTGCTCTTTCGCCTTTATTAAATTAAATAAATTGAAGTTTTCAGGAACAGTCACTTCTCTCTCTCTCTCTCTCTCTCTCTCTCTCTCTCTCTCTCTCTCTCTCTCTCTCTCTCTCTCTCTCTCTCTCTCTCTCTCTCTCTCTCTCTCCCTCCCTCTCTCTCCTTTTCTCTTTTCACCCCTTATTCTCACCTGAGAAAATGTGAGTCCCCCTTAATGTGAGATATGTGAGTCCCTCTGAATACTCTCTACCTTTTGTTGAACTTTTCGTATTAAAATTTAATGCCTTTGTCCTCTTTAGTGGGGACTTCCAGGTCTCCAGAGCCCTTCATACAGGCAAAAATAGTAAAGTTATTATTTTTTTCCAATGTGCTGTCCCAGTTTGCATACTTAATGTAAAATGAAAACCAAATAAACAAAACAAAAGCCAAAACAAACAAACAAAAAAAAGGTAAACATTCATTTTATGTATTTATCTATCCAAAAAGAAAGAAGGAAGCAAATGTCAGCAATTTATGTATAACCATTCTTGTAGTTGTAAAAGAGAGTTGTAAGAGTTTTAAGAGAGTAGTTAAAATACTACTCTCCCCCATATTTCACTTAAACAAACACAAACATGAGCAGGTCTCCATAAAAATTGGATAAGTCTTGGTGACAGAAGGATAACTGAGAGCATCCTTACAGACCTTCCTTTTTATACAACATCTACTCAAGAAATAAGTTTCCATTAAAGAGACAAATTGTTGTGGTTTAACTCCAACAGGCACCTAAGTATCATGCAGCCACTTTCTTATTCTCCCAAGTGAGATGTGGGAGGCAATCACAAAGGTAGTAAGTGCAAGAACTTGGGTTGAAACAAAGATTGTTTACTAGGTGAAGCAAAAGCTACATGCACAAGCAAAGCAAAGCAATGAATTAATTTGCTATTTACAATCAGCGGGTAGATGTTCAGCCATTTCTAGTAAAGTGGGGTTCATCACATGTAATAGTTTCTTGGAAAGACAAACAACATCACTCCGAACTTCCTTACCTTCCTCCTTCTTTCTCCCAGCTTTTATTGCTGAGCACAGCATCATATGGTATGAGCTATCCCTTGGCTTGTTTGGGTCAGAGGTCCCAGATGTGTCCCTTCCCAGCTTTTTGTGCACCCCAGCCTTCTTGCTAGAAGCAGAAGAGTGCTTTATTCTATGTACACGTTGCTCAGCAACAAATAAACATCAATGTGTTATCACCACTATTTTCATCAAAAATCCAAAAAACACCACCATACCAGCTACAATGAAGAAAATTAGCTTTATTCCAGCCAAAACCATGGCACACACTTTAAGGAAGTAATGAAAGATCAGTGGCTAAAGAACTGGCTTCTATAAAGAGTAACTCTGTATAATAGGTTTGCTCATGAATTTAAATGTCTGAGGACCCACTAAATGTCCCAAAGAGCAGTAGAAATGTTTCAGGTATTACCAGTAACAGCAGTTCCTTCAGTAAAAACTTGCACTTCAATATGCCTAACCTAAAACAAAAGTTAATATTTGTATGATAAACAATATATTACAGAGTTACAAGACAAAATAAAGCATCAAACCTAGTTATACCCATCTGTTGGATATGAAATTAGCACGGTACTGTTGTCAGGATGTATCTTCTACTGTCCCTTCTACTTGTGTAAGGTTTAATTAAAGATTAATTAAATCTTAATTTTTGGAATCCCCTGATCATCATTTCTGTTGAGTATTTTTCTCCCCTTCCTATAAGATTGTTTTTCTCTTGCAGTCTCTTCTTCCAAAATTTTTGCTTTCCAAAACAAAGTCTCAGACTGTTGCTTCTGACCACATTCCTTTTTCAATACATAAGCCTCCTCCTGTTTTCTTGGGCTTAAGCTCATCAATGCAAATGGTTGCCAGTTTGAGCCTGTGTATATGTTGAATTTAGCACCAGTTAATTCAGATTTTTTTTATTAAAAAAATAAAAAGCATTGTCTTTATGTAAAGAGAGATTAGTAAAATAATAATCTAAAATTAATCTAAAATATCCATTAAAAAAAAAAAAGTATTTTTTCTAATTTTCATCTAAAAAAAAAAGTTTAGTATTATGAGGATTTTGCAAGGAATGTAATAATGCACAATTAAACTGTACGTTCATTAAAATTGTTTATTGCACAATATTATTCTACATAACAAAGTAAAACCTTCAAAATGCTGGAATACGTTAAAGGAACAACTGTAATTGTATTTCTACACTACAGTATCATTTGCATGTCTAGAAAGTAAAAGGTACAAATCACATACTCATTCTACATAAATCTAAGTCTCCCTAAATTACCTGCCTAACTGCTTTGCTGAATCATTGCCAAAATACCACATGAAGCTTCACAATGCTTCAAATTCTTCTTTTTAAAACAGTTCTCTCTTAAATATTTGGAGAAAATTTTGGAGGACAATGTAGGAGAATGTTTGGAAATTTCTTAAGAATCTCCTTCTAATATATATATATATTCTTTGTAAAGAGGGGCTTTGATGATAATGTCCTGCTAGCAAAAATAGCAAAATAACATCCTGCTAGCGAAAATAGTAAGAACCTTAAAAACTACCAAACAAACAAACAAAAGCTGTTAGAGCTTTCTGTATTAGAGTACTTTTTGTATTAGAGTATTTTTGACTAATCACCTCTGGAGCATTGACATAAGTGCTGTAAGATCAGAATTATATTTCCATAAATTCTAATTCTCTTGTTTCCCTCTGAAACATCTGTGTATCATGGACAAATTGATCTACTTATTTAAAGAAATATTTCACAATTATATGTAAGTTAATATAATCGAGCTTTCCATCATTAGCGTTTACAGTGAATAAGATATAAGGAGAACAAATAAACCTCTTTTTGCATTAATATCTTCCTCACTAGATGTGTATTTATGGGTATGTAGAACCCAGTTCCAAGCATTCAGCATATCTGTGCTTTAGAAAATTTTATGAAAAATGGTAGCAATTTTTTATTGCCTAAATGATTATATTCTGGTAAAAGCCACTGGGAAAATGTCAGTTCATTCCCATTACAGACTGTGACATTGTTTACTTTTCTGCTAGGAAGAACAAAAAGAAAAAAAAAAAAGAAAAGGCTTCTGTTTGCTCCACTAGTAATCTCAGAATAAATTCAATGGGGAACTTGTCTACTGATGCTGCAAGCACGCTACAGTCTCGTCATCCAACTGAAAGCAAGGCAATAAAAATGTATTTCACTACGTCAACACCTTTAGCACAAAACAGGTAAACACATTCAGTTTGTGTCTGTCAGAAAACAGTTTCTAATGGTTCTTTAAAACACTGGCATGTAACACCTTTGAGCCCTCAAAACCGTTAAACATTGGCAGCATGTTATTAGCCCTGTATATACCAAAAATATGCTTTGTTATTTCTTTCCTGCTTTCATGCTCAGGCATTTCAAGCAACTGAAGCATATATAATAATGGTGCAAATAGTAAGAGTTTAGCACATTATATTGTTAGCATTCTAGCTTTTTTACGTTGCTATCACCTTTTTTTTTTTTTTTTTTTTTTTTTTTTTGTATAAATCCTGCAAGAGAAGGACTTTGAAAGAACAATGGAAAAACGATGAAGTTAAACTGAAGTTATGTTTTGCATTTCTCTATGACATTTTTCTACATAAGTACCTAAAACTTTGTACTGAAAATGTGTACGTGCCTGTTAATTATTACTTCTCTCTACATTTCTTTTCATGGATTCAAATACTGTATATCTTCCCAGTACAGTTTTTAGTCAGATTTTACTCCCTGATCTATAAAGTTGTTTTCCTATGATTAAGACCAGGGGGAGTCAATGACGTATACTACTGTCAAATCACTACTACAAGTCAGTGAAGTACCTTTATATGGCAACAGCTCATGATACAACCTAATGCTAAATGGACAGTAGACAGGCACAGTGTTTTGCTGAAGACATCCCTAAAGGAGTTATTCAGATAGGAAAATATTCTGGTAGGCTGTTTGTTTTCCCACCTTGCAATATATGGCAGAGATATATTTTTTTCAGGCATTAAAGGAGAATGCTCAAGGAACTATTTGAGAATATTTGTTATCCACTGCATCAGTCTGAGTTATTGTTTTGTTATGCACAAATAATTATTTGGCAAGTTAACAACTATTAAATTGGCCTTCTTAGCATGGACGTTGGCAGCAAAGCACCACTGCATCTTTTAGTTTTATTTTATTTCTAGTGCCGCTAATTCTGGCAAAGTGGTAACAGAGACAGAAAGTTAGCTGTACAATTAGCTGTAAAATCAAAGCTGTAGAAAATGGATTTTAAGGGACATTCTAAAAACATTGTTAGATGCAGCTATCATTTGAATGCTTAATTTTCAGTGTTAAGTGTATTAGCTCATACTGTCCTCCATGTTATCAGAACAGCAGTTTTTAGAGCACTATTGAGCTCTCCCACATTCTTTAAGCCACTGAACTTCAAGTGTAGTCACTTAGTGACTCTTTCAGTGCTGAAGACTTTCCCAATAGAGCTGCATTTCTGTTATTTTTTTCCACCTACATTTGGCTCAAGGGTTAAGCGTGGTGGAAACACTGTACTCAGAACATTCGCACCCTGAGAGCTGTAACCAGCTAAGCATAGTCAGAAAGGCCTTCAAGCTACTTCAACTCTGAACTTTGCCATGAGTCAAATCAGTCCTCAGCAGCTTGGGGACAAGGAAAAGAAAAGTGGCAACAGAGGAAAGGATGTGGATTTATAGAAGACATCAGGAACCAACAGCTATCAAAATATCTGCAGGGCTGTTGGATCCCAGGAAATATAAACAATGTGGAGTCATGGATGAATTTACATACTTCACCTGTAACAGAGAAGCAGCAATATATTTATTTACATGATCTAGTGATCTAACAAAGCTTTATCGTAATAAGACATTGACTCAACAGGATTTGCTATGGCAAGGTACATTTGATTATTTGCTTGATAGAAGATGGGAAAAGTCAGACACATCAGGGAGACCTTCCCATTGAGTCATGAGGTTCGGAGTGGACCCCTTTGCTTTCTAGACTTGTAACAAAGAAGGAGCCTAGGTACAGCTGAATCCACACCTACTCCCATACTTGGTGAACAGTTTATGTCTAAAGGATAATATGTGCACAATCAGTATAAGATATAATCTTAGCAAAGCTTGCAAAGTTTAGCAAGCTGTTAATCACTCACCAAGGATCTGTTGTGGCACGAATCTCTCATGAGGAGTATGGGATCTCTGCAGCAGATGTGACCTTCAGAGGTGTCCCTACTCAAGGAGAGATCCTGCTGTGCAGCTAGGTGTTGTGCAGAAGAGCTCAAAGGTGTCTTGGCCTGTGCATTATTTATGACATAAGACAATGGACAAATAGTTATGTTGGGTTTTGGTATATGCTCCATTGACCATCAGCTGCTGAGCAAGATGTCTGTCTGTCAGTTTCTCCAGCACCTAGTTTGAGCCAATATTGTGATCACTATCCACATGAGCAAGGTCTTGGGTGTAACAAGTACACGGGTCACTATCTGATCACATCTTGGATTTACAACTGTGTGTGAAGAATCAATGCCTTTCTCTAATGTTTTTGAATACCCACCTTCTTATCAGTTGCTAGGGGACAATAACCATATGCATACTAAAGGCTCCATATCAATTTTCCTGTGCTATTTGTGTCATAATTATCTTTTTGAAATGTGCAGTGAATTGTACCACATTACTTAACACATGACTTATGGGAAGTGCCCAGAACCTTGAGGAAAGCTTTTTAAAACCACACATCTTCAGTATTCTTTAAAAAGCAGAGTGGTGATGTGAATACTATGGGTAATTATCCTGAATGTGCCAGACTGTTCTACAGAAGTTCTATATAATAGATGTTTTTCTTTGGGGAATGAGATCAGGCCTTCATGTGTTCTCAATAATATTGTATTTTACTTTTTTTTTTTTTTTTTTTTTTCCCATGTGGTCATTTTGATACTGATAGATATGTTTTTAGTTGTTTATTATTATTATTAATTTATTGAAAAGAAGTATCTGGAGGAAGAACAAGAAAGCTGTAGAGTACTGTTGCTTTCATAAATGCATTGCACTTATAGTAAGAGGCTTTTCTTTTCCCATGCATTCAATACCAAGTTGTGACAGCTTTCTTCTTAACTATACAGGCAATACCTCTTAACCATATAGATAGTGCCAATTTACAATACTGGCTTGAAAAGTCAGCTTTCTTCATTATCAAACACAAAATATTGAAAGTGTTTTCCACCATAAGGTACTGTTCTGGAAAAAAAAAATATTGGAATGATGACTTAGCAAAACCACACATTGCACCTGCCTGTGAGTTATATTATCAATGGAGTTTGGCATTTAACAACAGAACAGATTTTGCTACTGTTGAAGTCAATGGCTAGCAAATACTAATTAGGAAGGAAGACTGCATTACTGTGTTTGTAGTCTTCAAGTAATGGATGAAGATCTTCTTCAAGAAAATGTAATTTTGTCCAGAAACCTCTCAAACAGGCAGTCCCCAAAAGACAATAGTTTAATACTATGTAGATGCCATTTTTTTCTGACATGTAAGTTTCTGTCATTGATACTAAAATGAAAATGTTTAATGCCACAGATGCCAGAATGGAAAAAAAAAAAAAAAAAAAAAGATACTATCCAGATCATTAGATCATTTTTACCACATTCTCCCCAATTCTATTATCAAATCATCCATGCTAACCATCAACCACATTAATATAATTTATATGTAGTCAGTTACTCCAATACCTAGATAAAAGCAGGACATGATGAACAGGGAATTTAAAGCAAAAGATTACACCATAACTCTTTAAATTATTAGAAGTCATTTGTAAAAGGAATATTGATAGCAATGAATTGTTCTGCTGAAGGACATGATACACTTCTACCTTTTAATCTTTTATATTTCACAGAGAGAAAAAAAGTTCCAATCACAATCCCTTAAAAGTTACTTCTCAATTCACCAATTCACTCTTGACATCCTTGTTGTTGCTTTCCTCTTATGAAAATAATATGGTGCTTTTTTGAAAATAATTTTGAGTCTACAACCAATTGACTGTTAAATTGTCATTAACTATATGATCTGGAATATTGGGAAATATTTCCTGTTTAATACAGGAAAAGAAACAACAATGAACCCTACTTTAATAATCTACTTTAAAGTAAGTTACATGTTATTTGCATTATGTTTGACTGATAAATTATATGGAAGTCCCTATACTGAACCTTTACTTTTACTCTCATTATAGGTTAGTTTGTCCTATAAATATCATGGAGCTATGTGATATCAAGAAGGAAATCAGAGAAAATATTTGTAACTTTGATCAGTTCTGACAAATAAATATTTATGACCATTTTTTGGTTGCTGTGTTTAAGATAGAGCAAGACTTCTTTACCTGTCAATACCTGATATTCCCGGTGTTCAATTCATTTTGGTGTTGAACTATTTTACAGACCTCCTTGTAGTCTCCACACTGAGTCAGCTGGTTCCTAAGTGCAAATCATCTGCTAGATATTTCACAAAATAATATTGCCAAGAAGTGAAATAAATTCGCCAGTGCTTGTGTTAGCAGGTCAGTGTTTGTGTAGGGAACATAACCTTCTCAGTCTGCTTTTCAGAAAAAAAGTACCAGAAGCACTTGAGGATAAATCATAAGCATTTTTGACTCACATCAATATCATGCAATATCAGTAAAGTGAATTATCAGTGCATTTACACAAGGATCAAGTACTTCCATGGAGTAGTCTGTGCAGGGGTAACATGATGTCTGTCTGAAGACCATTGGAACAGCTACAGAAAAAGGCATTCCTTTTCTGCTGCACAACATCAAACCACACCTCAAGAAGCTTCCTAAATTTATGGTTATTTCATGGTTCATCTCTGTGATAAACTGTTTCTTTCATTAAAAATAAATAAATAAATAAACAACATATTTTAAGCATTGAATACTTCAGAAAAAGAAAAACAAAAAAACTTTTGTGCAATTGTCTCCTTTTATGGATCATAAAATCATAGAATCTTTAAGGTTGGAAAAGACCTCTGAGATCATCTCGTCCAACCATTCCCCTATGACCAATATCACCCATTAAACCATGTCCCTAAGCCCCCACTAGCCTTTCCTTAAACACACCCAGGGACAGGGACTCTACTGCCTCTGTGGGCAACCTGTTCCAATGCCTGACTACTCTTTCTGAGAAGAAATGTCTCCTAATTTAAAACCCGAACCTCCCCTGGAGCAACTTGAGGCCATTCCCTCTAGTCCTATCATTAGTTATCGGTGAGAAGAGGCTGACCCTCAGCTCCCCACAGCTTCCTTTCAGGTAGTTGTAGAGAGCAATAAAGTCTCCCCTGAGCCTCCTCTTCTCCAGACTATACAACCCCAGTTCCCTCAGCTGCTCCTCATAGGACTTGTGTTCTAGGCCCTTCACCTTCCAGACATGTTCCAGGGCCTTGATGTCCTTCTTGTAGTGAGGGGCTCAAAGCTGAGTGCAGTACTTGAGATGCAGCCTCACTGGAGCAGAGTATGGAGGACGATCACCTCCCTGGCCCTGCTGGCTACACTATTCCTGATACAAATGAGGATGCCGTTGGCCTTCTTGGTCACCTGGGCATACTGCTGGCTTGTGTTCAGGTGAGCATCAATCAGCACCCCCAGACTCTTTTCCTCTGCACAGCTTTCAAGCCACTCTCCCCCTAGCCTGTAGCATTACATGGTGGTTTTGTGGCCAAAGTGCAGGACCTGGCACTTAGCCATGTTGAACCTCATTCCAACCTGGACAGGTTGGATTGATGGGCAGAGGCCAATGGAATGAGGTGAGGATCATGCATGATAAATGTAAGTCTACTGATTTTTACAAAGGTTATTTTAAGTAACTTATATACATATGTATATTTAATAGAACTGTAAATTAAGGACAACTGTATATTAATTCTGAGAAGTTACTCCTCAGTTTTAGTAAAAGGACACTCTCAGATAACATAATCTTTTCTTAATTTGAACTCCCCATTGGCTTGCTGAAGCCAGAAATTTTTTCATCCTTAGTCAATGATGCAACATCTGACTAGCATCTTAAACACATTTTGAAAGATTGGGATTTGTTTGTTTGTTTGTTTTTACAAATGTACAAGACAGTCAACAAGTTCCCTTGAAATTAACTGTTAACAAAATGGGAATTCATAAAAGTGAATGATTGGTCTGGGACAGGTTACATAAATAATTAGCAATACAAATACCCCAATACAGTGCAAACAGTTTAGATTGGTAGGAAGTTATCTAGAGTAGAATCATGATTATACAATGCCAAATTCTGTAAGTTATCTTAATAAAATTAATCAGTCCTTTGGATAAGAGGCATCTTTTATAGAGTTAAATGTTGCATCTTATATACAGGGGAGGTAAGAAATTAACAAAGAGGGAAAATTAGTTTAATGGATAAATTACTATTATAATTTTAGCAACTACATGTATATATATACATAATGAATATATTTTCTGTTAAGAAAATTAAAATAAATGGAATAAAATTTTGAGGTGTGATCATTTCCCAGTCTACACATCTGAAACATCGTAGCATAACAAGGTCCCATAATAATATTTTTAGAATATACTAGACAACTTCTGAATAAATAATTGACAAGATTATCTCTGAATGCTTCTTCCTAGGCAGGTATTACTTCTTTCCCCTATAGAGACAGGCTAAAAACAAACAAACAAACAAACAAACAAACAAAAGAAATCCAAATATAATAATGATTATTGAATAGCTGTTGTCTGCTCACCCTGCAGATTCTTCTATATTCAAAGTCAACGTTATTGAGACATCAGGAGAGGACAACAATTAAAATTACTACAACAAGTTGGAAATTAAATTCCAAAATGGAACAGTAGAGAGATTAATAATAATAATGATAATAATGATAATAATGATGATGATGATGATGATGATGATGATGATAATAATAATAATAATAATAATAATAATAATAATAATAATAATAATAATAAAGACAAGCCAAAATGGCTAAATGTAAGGGAAAAAAAAAAATCCGAAACACAAGGACAAGAGGACTAAATCCTTTGGAATTGCCCATTGCAATGTCAATCAATGCTGCATTCATGAATCAAAAACCCACTAATTGTCTGACCTAACTGGACTTACTATGATTCAGTAATTTCCCAAATCAAATGTCTTTTCCTACCACTATTTTATTTTGAAATTGGAGGTCAGAATATGCCTTCTTGTTCAAAAAGTAATGAAATCACTTGAATAAAGTTTTAGTGTGTGTAGGTTTAAAAGTTTGAAAAATACTAGTTTTATTTTATTGTTACATAATAGCATGCAAATTATACTGTTATGTTTTTTTAGATGTATACAAATAGTTCAGAATTGGAGCACAATTTCTTACATCTGGTTTTTTTTGTTTGTTATTTTTCCTTTTCTCATTATTATTCATTTTGTAATGTTGAGAATAATTTCAGATTGTTGATAAGAATCTATTGTTTGAGTTGTTTTCCTTTTATTTTACTGTTAATGCTCTATGAGAGGATAATAGTAACAGAAAGATTTGCAAAAACGTACAAACACGACATGATATACTGATATACGTTGTCAACTGCAAAATGAGTATCTTCAAGACTTCAACTATATCACTATTTTAACGAAATATATTCAATTAATGATTTTGTATCTGCATAAAAAAATGTTGTACTTTCCTTAAAAAAAGAATAATTACTTAAAACAAATGTGAGGGATGAGCACAACATTGGCACAGAGAAGACCAACTAAACCTCATAGGTACACTACATACTGAGATGTTGCTGAAAAAGATATGTATATGAAGAATGTTCAGAGCCTGAAAGATCAGATGTAAAGTAAGTATGTTTAATTTTGATTGAAATATTTATGCTCAAGGTTTTTTTGTTTTGTTTTGTTTTGTTCTCACGAGTGTTTATTTTATCGCACTGAGATAAGCAAGAATATACAGACAAAAGTGCCACATGATTAATATCATTTAAAGTGCACAGGCAAAAGGATGATAACTTGACTACCTCTTTATCAAGAGAACTTACTTTTCATCTGTGATGGAAATGACAAATATAACTGAAGAAACTGAAAACAGTTCAGGCAACAGATTCAGTCTTTATAGTAAATGAACAATGAAAATTAATTTGGTTATGCATTTAGAAGGGAGGAAAAATCTCACAAAGTTCTGATGTATATTCCAAAATGGAAACATTAATTCATTTTTTATGAGAGCAGAATGAGTGGTCTTTTAATTCAAAAGAGAATTGAACTATTTGTTGTATTCATTGGTGTATTTTTTCTAGAACATTTCAGTTTTAAAATGTTTTGGCCTGTATTTTTTCTCCATTTTATGGGTAGAGTGATATTTGTTATTCCATTCTCAAGCAAACTGGATATTTAACACATAACTGCATGTGCATAATTAGAAATATAGTTTCTACACTCTGATATATACTCTGATTACACAAAGCACCCCATGCAAACACATAGCTTACTTCTAGTCTTTCCTAGAACTATGTTGAATGATCTTCAAATAAAGAAATATTCAAATAAGGAACAATTATATAAAAATACCAGAGAGACTTTTATCACCATCTTTTCATTACTGTCCTTGAAATTTTCATACATTCCATGGGATTTGTATGTATTACTTTGTGGAAAAATCAGAATAGGAAAATTTATTTTATACCTGATAGGTGAAAGTGTCAATTTTCCCAGGAAGTCCAGAAGAAGATTAGGCACATGATTCACTTTTAAGTAATAATTGAAAACTACTGATTGATATCTTTTTTTTTTTTTTTTTTACTTACCTCTGATAGACCATGCAGATATACAAAATATCTCTTTTGCTTTTTACTCCACTGTTCCTTTACCCTAAAAGATAAGATAACTCTATCAAAGTACTCCTATATGTCTGATCTCTTCTGACTGCCTCTAGCTACCCTCCTGATTAAAATTCTAGCTTATTTCTTCTTGGAGTCATCACTGCTGTTTTTCTTACCGATGTCAGTTTTGCCTGCTTATTCTGAGGATACTTTTGCTGGTGTCGGACTCTGAGGAGAAACACTTATCAAATGGCCATGAGTTGCTGAGGTACAAGTGGCCTTATCTGTGACTTAGATTTCACTTGGGAAATGGCAGACATTGCATTAATTTTTTAAAAGAGATGTGCTGTCACACAGACACATCCACTGAGATGGAAGATGGAAGATGTAATTAATATGTGGCTGCCTACCTATACGGCATTTCCAGTGTGAAAGATTAGTTGTGTTTGTATTGATATACTGGCTGTATCAGAGCATGATGAAACCAGTCACAGTAAAATACACTGCTGTAAGCCTCTTTAAACCCAAAATTGCCTGGATAGTACACTATTAAATTAGTAAATGTACAGCAAAACCATAGCAGACAGAGGCAGAAGGAAAGAGACAAGAACAGATAAGTAAGTTGAGGGAACAAAACACAACAAACCACAAAGAGAATAAAAGCTAAGGCTGTTTGCCAAAGGTACTCAGTTTTCTCCTGTTTTGATGTGACAAGAAGGAAGAAGTTCCAGAAAGTAAGAAAAGGTTGATGCAGACAGAGGATGGTTGAGGAAAGACATCTCTGTAGAGTTTTGTGCAGTAATTGGCATCTGCAGGAATAGCTCTCATCTGACCTTCTCTCATTTTCATTGTTGAAGGCAGGTGGGAAAACCAGTGTCTCAGGAGTATATACCCTTCTATGGGGTTCTTGCCCTCACCTCAATGCGTGACCAATAATGGATAGTCACATCAGAAGAGCACAACTTCCCAAGACAGACTCACTGAAGATGCTGGTTTGCCTGTGTGCAGTCTATTGTACATGAGATGCAGAGGGAGACGCAGTGATCAAGGATGTTTTATTTTTCCACTGCTGCTTTAGTATCTATAAGAAGATTCTAGAGGAAAAGTGGTAATATGCAGTCCATAATCAGTTAATAACATAACATTAATCAGTTATGTCTACGTTACACATACTAATCTGTAAACCATGAGGATGGTGTAAAATCCACAAAGATAATGTCACCAATGTATTTCTCAGACACGTACAATGTCTCACAGACCTCAAAGAGATTTGTATTAAATTATTTCTCAAAAATCTTCATTTATTTAGTTCAGTTTATAATATCCTTCCAGAGGCTGTTCACAGTATGGTTTATAGTCCTATAATATTCCATAAAAAGAGATTAATTGAAAGGGTCTCATTCCACTTTCTTCCCCTGGGAAGAAGTAGATGGAGATGTTACTGCAACATCAGCTCAGTTCAGGTTACTCTGCAACTTCCCATACACAGTAGGTCAGCTTAGTGTGATGCTATTTATTGTTATTTCCTCAATGCAATTTGTCAGCCAAGCTACATGGTACTGTTAGTGCTTTCTAACTATAACACTTAAGTTCAGGTGTTGAAAACTCACTGCTTCTCAGGAAGGATGTGGCAAAAAAGTCCAGTGTAAGGGACAACCACATTCAGAAATCTGGGTGGGTTTTTCCTGCCCTAATTTGAGAATGATAGTGTGGGGGTTTTACTCAGCTGGGCAGCTGAGCACCACTAAAACTGCTCTCTCACTCCCACTCCTCAAAGAAAAGGGGGAGAAAATACAATGAAAAGGGCTCCATGGTTGAGATAAAGCCAGGGAGATCACTCAGCAATTATTGTCATGGGCAAAACAAACTCAGCCTAATGAGATTAGAATAATTTATTACCTATTACTAACAAGTTAGAGAAGTGAGAAACTAAAAACAAACTAAAGACACCTTCCCCACCCCCCCACCCCTTCACTCTTTTCTATTATCCCACCGAGTGGCAGAGGGACGAGGAATGGAGGTTGTGGTCAGTCTGTAACATGTCATCTCTGCCACTCCTTCAGGGTCACTCTCTGGCCCTGCTCCACGTGGCGTCCCTCCCATGGGATGCCGTCCTTCCTGAACTGACCCTGCAGGGGCTGCCCACAGGCAGCAGCTCTTTAAGAACTGCTCCAACACGACTCCGTACTACAGGGTCCATCCGTCAGGAGCAAACTGCACCAATATGTGGCCCCTACATGTGGCTGCTCCTGCCAGATCACCTGTTCCTGTGTGAGCTCTCCTTTCCACAGGTCCAGCCTGGAGTCTGCTCTGGGGGGAGGGGAGGGGGGGTGGTGCTTTCCACGTGCCACAGCCTCCTTCAGGCCAGGTCCACCTGCCCTGGCATGGGCTCCGCCATGGGCTGCAGAGTGGAGATCTGCTCCGTGTGGGACCCATGGGCTGCAGGGGGACAGCGTGCTCCACCAGGGGCCTCTCCACAGGCCACAAGGAACTGCTGCTACATGCCTGGAGCACCTCCTGCCCTCCTCCTGCACTGACCCTGGGGGCTGTAGGGCTGGTTCTCACTCCTTGCTCGTCCCAACTGCTGTTGTGCAGCACTTTTTTCCCCTTCTTAATATGCTCTCACAGAGGCACAAACAACATTGCTTATTGGCTTGGCTCTGGCCAGAGGCAGGTCCCTTTTGGAGCCAGCTGAAACTGGCCCTTAAACAACATGGGGCAACTTCTGGACTCTTCTCACAGAGGCCACCCCTGCAGCCCCTGCTACAAAAATCTTGCCATGTAAAGACAATACGGATGGAAAATTGTACTGTGATTACTGAAATAACAAGCTCAGGTTAGAAATTACCACTGGCCCTTCCTCAAGGAGTGTGACAATCAAACTATTGCTAGCCAAATCTACTTGATTTTGACTGTACTCAACAAATTTAAGCTAAACAACAGATAAGATCAAACATTCGGCGATACATAGAGAGGAATAAGCTAATGGCAATTCAGAGGAAAGTAAAGGAAAAAAATCAGAAAAGTTGGATCTTCACATCACACCACACTAATTAAAATAAGATACAAGTAAGATGCCAAACATAATGATTTACTTAAGGAAAAAAAAATATATAAGAAGATGATAAATTACTGATAAAAACAAAGTAGGATGCAAGGAAGGAACTTCTAGTAAGCTACTGATATGCTATCAGTTAATCAGTAGCAATACTAATATTTATTTTTTATTATTTCTATATTATATTACATTTATATTATATAATATATTATATTATATTTATTTTTTTATGATGCAAAGGGGGAAAGTAAAGTGAAATTATAATAAATTCACATAGTTTAATTACTTGGTAAATACAGCCTAGACCAGACTACTGCAAGAATAACATCAATACACAAACACCCCAATCACATGACAATATTTTTATTTGGAACTTCTGTGGTTTTTTTTGTTTGTTTGTTTTTGTTTTTTCAGAAAACAAATTTTACTTTCAGATATAACACTGTGTCTTCAGTAACTTGCCAAAATAATAATTCTTTTGAAATAAATTTCACTTTAAAATACCCATTGATATGTCATATTGGTAATTTCAAATTGATGTCATTTTAATTTAGTCAAATATTTTTTATCAGTATTTTTTACATTTTACTTGGGGTTCTGTATGTTTTCTGCATATAGAGGTTAATCATCTTTTAGATTATCTGTTAAAGGTGTTCTGTCATCCGTATTTACATTAACTATTTGTCTGGAATTTCCCAGACTGTACAGTTGTGGTAGGCTAGAATTTAATAACATCAGTATGGAAAGAAATTACAGTCACCAAGGTCGCGTTAGAATGTGGATTACAAATGGGGTGTGTTTCAACAGTTGTAGTGGTTTGACTCTGGCCAGCAGTCACCTCCTACCCAGCCACTTGCTTGTTTCTTCCCCCTCAGAAGTATGGAGGGAGAAAACAGGAAGAAAAAAAGTGAAAGAAACTCATGGTTCAATATAAAGACAGACTAACAGATAAATGAAAGTGAGGAAAAAACTATCACACAACAATGTAAAAAATACAAGAGAAACAAAAGATATCATTCATCACCCCCTACAAGCAGATCAATGCCCAGCCATTCTCCAAGCAACATAGAATCATAGAATATCCCGAGTTGAAAGGGACCCACAAGGATCATCGAGACCAACTCCTGGCACCACACAGGTCTACCCAAAAATTCAGACCAAATGACTAAGAGCACAGTCCAAACACTTAAACTCCAACAGGCTTGGTGCCATGACTACATCCCTGGGGAGCCTGTTCCAGTGCGCAATCATCCTCTCAGTGAAAAACCTTTTCATGATATCCAGCCTGAACCTCCCCTGTCACAGCTTGACTCCATTCGTTTGTGTCCTGTCACTGGTCACTAAAGAGAATCGATCAGCACCTGCCTGTCCACTCCCCCTTGTGAGGAAGCTGTAGGCCGCGATGAGGTCTCCACTTAGCCTCCTCTTTTCCAGGCTGAACAGGCCAACTGATCTCAGCCACTCCTCATACGTCTTCCTCTCTAGGCCCTTCACCATCTTTGTACTCCAACAACCACCTTGGAAGCCGAAATGACCCATTCTTCTTCCTCTACCTCAGTTTATATTGCTTTGCTTGACATCATATGCAATGGAAAATCCCTTTTGCCATTTTGGGTCAGCTGTCCTAGCTGTGTCACTTCCCACTGCCTAGATGACTTCCTGTGTGGCTTGGGAGGCAGAGTGGAAGAAAAAGAGAAAACCTTGACTCATTGCAAGCACTGTTAAGCAACTGCCAAACTGTAAGTATGTTAACAGCACTCTTCAAGCCACAAATCCAAAATGTAGAATCATATGGATTGCTATGAAGAAAATTAGTTCCACCCCAGTCAGACCCATGTGCTTTGGATCCAACTGACTCAATTCAAAATAAAGAATCTTCTCCATGAATTTATTCAGATTTAGAGCTCATTTGGTTTTGTGTTTTATATATTGACTCATATCTTTTTATGGATATATCAATTCTCTTTCCAAATAGGGCAGATGCAAAGTCATTGAAGCATATGGTTTGAAGACTGGTTTCAAATAAAAATAGTTCTAATCATAAAAAAGAGATATTACACAAGATTTTAGTTTTATCGACAGTTGCTAGAAGATACCCATGAAGATGGGATTCCTGAAGAGATCAGGAGTGTTTCTAGATTTTGTGGAAGTTTAATCTAGTAGATATGTTCTTGTTTAATAAATTTTGCTTTGTTTGATTTTCTCTTCACATGAATCATTCAAAATTATTTTAGAAACAGAATTGCCTGTGTACCATATTGAGATTTAATTTGTGCTATCTTCACTGAATGTAGTCCAAATATAGACAACTAGAACACAGACCTCTACTAGCCTCTTGGTATGCTTCCTTTCCTTCATACTGTATGGAGAACAACTAGTGCTAACAGAACTTCAGTAAAATCATTCTAAGTAAATGTTTGAAATAGAATAGATAAATTACATCATAAAGCTGATTTTTCTTTTTCTCTCAGGACAGCAGGACTAGCTCATATGTTGATGTCCACTCTTGTTATATGAGCTAAGTGAGGATGAGCTAAACCTCATGCTATAGGTTCAAAAATGCAGATGAAATAAAACAAAATGTCCCTTCTGCCCTGTTAACTAGATTTCATTTTATGAAATCTAAAATATAATCATAGAATCACAGAGAAATTTAGACGGAAATATAAAATGATGTAGTTCAGCTTTCTTTACCCCGACTACTGTTTATTTCAATGTTGGTTGTTTAAATCCTTGTTGAGCTGTAGTTTTAAAAGATCTTTCAAAACCTTTGTGCATAACCATTTCCAGTGATTAACCACAGTAAATGCTTTTTTTCCTTATGTCCAGCTTGAATTTTACTTGTTGCAACATGGGTCTATTGCCTCTCATCCACCTAGTCTGTGCATCTGTGAAAAGTCTGGTTTTGTCTGCTGTGTAATCTCAGGAAGATCCCAGGAACTGCCAGAAAATACTACTTTTTTTTTTTTTTTTTTTTTCCTGAAAAACTATGCTCTTAAGATTATTATTATTATACATATATATATATATTTTTTTTGGTTTGGTCATGTTTCTATTGCTTTCAGAAGTTTGTTTCCAAAATCTTCCTAACACTACTGAGACTTTCTGCCTGAGAAAGATATCCACATCAGACATTGAAATCATTTCTATAAGAACTGTCCTTGGGAAAACTTCAGAGTTATCACTGCTGTGAAACTTTAATAAAACCCAGAATAGAAACAATCAAGGAAAAATAATCTTATGGAAAACATACAGGTCTTACATAGAAGAAAACCAAAGAATAAGTTTAAGAGCTACCTTCAAATCTTACTAGTTGTCGGTGGGTTCTTTAACAAATCATTATTTGTGTCAAGGAAGAGATATATAAAGAAGTGCTGTCATACTGTCCTACTGTGACTATGTTGTACAAGTCTTGATCCCTTCTGCTATTCATTGATTTTGATATAGAAAATAGCAAGCTGGTACCATTCTTTCTTTTGCTTCCTGTCCACCATTACTGGACTGAATCCTGTCTGTAAATGCAGATCTTGGGCTACTTAACTATTTTGCTGTTCATTATCCTTTGGCATGGTTACCATGTTAAAATTCTTAAATTAGCATTATTCTACCTATAAAAATAAATCAATATGAAGTTTGACTTTCAGTTGTCTACTTGGTGCACAAGCAGAACATTTAATATCTACCTAGTGCCTGTCTTGATAGATAACCCTTATTAAAGTAAATTGCCTTTAGTTTTATTCAATGTGCTTAGAGTATAAGTAGTTTGTAAATATATATTTATTTTTTGGAAGCACTTCAGGTGCATCCACATGGTGTTCAGGTGGACATCATTTATATAAATTCCCAACTTTGAAACATATTGTAAAGGGGATGGAGGGAGTGGGGAGGGGAGAATGTGAAAGAGAGAGAAGAAAGGATAGCTGAAATGCAACAGTTTTGATCACTTAAGTCTAGATTCTACAGGAAAGTAGTACCATGCAACTCAAGTTTATTTTAAGCAAGGGAAGAGGAAAGTGATTCTGTGATTCTTTAGCTAGCTATCTGTAGCAGTGTGGATGGCACCTACCTCCAAAAACATCAGGGCAGTCTAAAAGCTTGTTACTATCTTACTGTAGTACTAACTTATCGACTCTTCCAAGACGTAATAAGCTAAATTAACACCTTCACTTGTGATTGCATGCTGATACTTGTGCTTCCAGATGCGAGTGGTTCATTTAGTAAGTCCCAAGCAAAATAGCCGTCCACCTTTCTCTAGATTTTTAAAAAAACACATTTTTAATATTTTATAATTTAATGTTCAAAGGCAAATGTATCTTCTACAATCACCTAAATATATATATATAAATATATAAAAAATAGCAAAAACAACAATTAAAAACTGTTGTCATATGCAAATCAGTGCTTTTTTTTTTTTTTTTTTTTTTTTTTTTTTTTTTTTTCTCTAGGAGTTAACATCTGCTCCTAAGATCCTGCAAAAAAACACCTGTGGAGGGTGTTTTGTGATACTTATAAAACAAATCTGTCATTGACTAAGGAGGAAGATGAGACAGTAGAGATCTTTGATGCTATTTTAGTAGTATTCCTGGCTTTTTAAATTTGGAAATCAGCAGGATACTGCAGTGAGTATACTATTAGCAATGTTTCCTAAAAGTAGACAGGCAAAGATGATTAGGCAATTCAGGGTTGACAATTCTCATTTATATAGTAGTGTAAAAGCTAGAGGAGGCTGGATCTCTCTTTTGAAATTAGAAAAAGGAAATACTAAAAGTAGATG
The DNA here is from genome assembly GCF_009769625.2 of Cygnus olor. Taxonomy (NCBI): domain Eukaryota; kingdom Metazoa; phylum Chordata; class Aves; order Anseriformes; family Anatidae; genus Cygnus; species Cygnus olor. The sequence continues at coordinate 123,595,278 of NC_049169.1, read as the reverse complement.
AAATTTCAAGATGTTATCTAAAGAAGCAATATCATATTTACTCTTCATTTCCTATAGTGATTATCTTTCCAAGTCAGATATAGCAGTACAGCCTTCCTCCTATTCTATCCTTAAAGTAGTCAGCAGGAAGTACTTAAAAAAGAGGGAGAACAGAAACGGGAAAACTTACTTATAGATGAAGCATCTCCTTATCTAGCAAAAATTATTGATTTATTCTCCTGATCATAAAATTTAATGACTTTTAGATACTTCATTCTTGTAAATAACTGTTTTACTCTGATTACTGCATGGCCTTGATATTTTTTCTGAATTGATTCAGCTAATTTAATTTGTCTGATTTGTGCAATAGTTGGACTTTCCTTCTCCTAATATATGCTGCTGTTTTTGCCTCTAGTGTATTCTGACTGTCATTCCAATTCATATTTGCTTACCACTAAATATTTCAGCAGTCTTTATAGACATATATTACCAAGATATAATTTTGTGATATGCTGTTTTATCACGTTTCTTTTCCTGATCATTAACTGTACCGACTGTAGCATTCAACTACAAACCTAGCAAAGTGATTATAGAGAAGCCAATATAATTTTACTCCTAAGGTAAACCTTATGGCCAAAGCTTGGAGTAGTGGGAGTCCTCTGTTTAATAAGCCAGAAGAAGTGTTCTCAGTGCTGCTAATTCCAACTTCCCAGGCTGAGTGCAAACCACTGGAGGCCCTTCTCAAACTGTTGACTGTTTTGTGACTGGTCCACAGTTCTGTATGAAATTTTATGTATTCCATGTAAAATCTGAGAAATATTACTTGGCAGAAGTCCAATGACAACATCTTTCTGTACATCCGCATTCATGTGACAAGTCCTACAACATATTGTATACATACATATACATAGTGCATATGGTGCATATATGATGACTGTTCTAGTCACAAGAGCTTTCTTGATTTCTCTTAAAATAAGCACCAAACATGAACTTGTCCTGTATCTGTTGAGAAAAACAACAACAGCAACAACGACAAAAACTATGACTAAAGGCAAATTAATGTATTTGACTGCATATATTGTCATTTAACAGTAGTATTCTATCAAATTTCAGTGTTGCTTGAAAGAAATCATAAACAGTTTGGTCTGTATATTTTCAATATCCTCATCAATGCAAATATGAGTCAAGAAAAACAATGTAATACCCATGAATGTTCATTACTTATGTTACACTCTCCCAAATCTAATTTATTTATCCTCCTATTTCGTTGCAGGTTCCTTGCTTCTGATACAATTCACTAGTTTGTTATTTGAGTGCTACTAGACAGTTATTAGTTATTCAGATTCTCCC